>NC_086449.1:139070780-139405780 GCF_028390025.1 Pseudophryne corroboree
GAAATGGAAGTACTATTGTGTGGCACCGCCCCTTCCTTGTGAGACCAAACCCCTTTTTGCCGCACGCTGTCCCTTTGTAAACTATGGGAGGGCGCAAATTTATAGTTTGCAGGGGGGCGCCGAACACCCTAGCACCGGCCCTGGGTATTAAGACAAATTCTTCAATGAAATGTGTGCATACACTACAGGGCAGGCAGATTCAATTTGCCATGGTGCTTACTATAGGCGTATAGCCTTGGGCTTCAAAGCCCGGAGCTATTCAATTATAAGACCAGTTCCTTGCAAGGTGAGACCACAGGTAATGCATGTTAACTTATAGATTCCAGGTTAGGTGCCCAGAGCTTTGGGCTAACATGCGTGCTTGGTAAATGCAGCCTGCAGGCAGGGCCGGTTCTGGCGCTCTGTGCGCCCCGGGCGGCAATAGGGGGCGTGGCTTCGTACAGGGGGCGTGGTCATTTACGCCCCCTGTACAGACTGAAATGATGTGCGGTGCGCGATGACGTCATCGCGCACAGCAAAGGTCCTCTCCACGAAGGGAAACTAGACGCGTAGCATAGTTCCCTTCGTGGAGAGGACCTTTGCTGTGCGGTGCGCGATGACGTAATCGCGCACCGCACAGTAAAGGACCTCTCCACGAAGGGAAACTAGACGCGTACGCTTCTAGTTTCCCTTCACAGCGGGGGGGAGGGGGGGGCAGCGGCCAGCGGCAGCAGGGGGGCAGCGGGGGGCACACAGCAGCAGCGGATCTTGCCCTGGTGCGGCGCCCTCCGGATGGCGCCCTGCGCCCTCCGGAAGGCGGCGCCCCTGGCAAAAGTCCTGCTTGCCTGTGGCAAGATCCGCTACTGCTGCAGGCTTTCCATTGGCTGCAATTGAATAGCCCCAGGTACTGCTACAAGCCCACAGTAAACACTGCAGCCTATTGAATCTGCCCTTATGAGGTAGATTTTTTAGCAAAACTTGAAAACCCCTATATAATATTATCAGAGATGAACAAGGTAGGCAAGGTGTACTTTTCACTGAAGCTATGCCAATAGCGATATCTTCCATGGGCTGGCCATGCCTCCTCCTTTGACTGGCTATGCCTCATTGATAGCTGGCCACACCCCTCCGGGAACTGGCACAGCCCCTTCAGAGGCATGCCACATGACCATTGTTCATGTGCCCCTGCACTGCACCCTTCATGCTCAAGTACACTGACTTTCACTCTTGTTTTTGCTGGTGAAGTGAAAACAAAGTGTTGTGCAATCAAGCAGGCTGCAAGTGCTGGAAATAAATCAGAATTGTATTGCTTTTGTCCTCTTGATAAAGCCTTTGGCCTTCTCTGTCCCATCACAAGATCTCATCTTGTTCCAATGTGTTTATCATTTTGTGCTCAGCCAAAATAAATCTTCTTATGTTATGCACATTGTGGATGATGGGTTTCAGATATGGCCAGATGGGTATGACAGATTCTTCAAGATGTCCATCAGCATTTAACCCTGTAGCTTCAGGGCTCTCTGGGGGCATATTTATCACAATCCGCACGTTTATGCACATGTGATATTTTTTGCAAACATTCGCAAAGTGAAAATTAATATTTTCACACAAATTTACTAAAATGATGCTCTGCAGAGCTGGAAGCGAGTGATAACTGGAAGATAAGCATAGTTGGAGCAATATTCTGCAGTCTAGTCTTGGGGTATTGTTAATGATGCCCTTTTATGGTATCAGCGACTGGTTGTAGGGATTTTATATATCTATAACTATCTATATAGCAGTACAGCACAGTCAGGTGCCGTACTATTTCGGGCTGCATTCCAGTCTTTCCTAATCCGTAGCAATGCTCTGCAGGGTTACTGCATGCTGTGCTGTAATGAGGTGTTGTGGCTCTCCTTGGATTGCTCCCCATTTACTCTGCTCTCCCAAGAGTCCTTGATTTTACTGTTTACAAATCTGTACCTAGTTAAAATAACAAGAACTTAAATCCAATGGCAGCAAAATAATGCCCCCAACACACTTCCCTTCCCCTGACCCTCTCCCTCCCTCACCATGGATGGGATGGGCCCCTCGCTCACTCTTCTTCCAAACACAGTCACCCTGCGCACTCTGCAGAAACATATGGGAGAGTGCACACCGCGTGGTGTCCGCCAGAATGGGACTTCAAAGCTGCGGAGAGTCAGCCTGTGCCTCCCGCTTAGAGCTTAGTGCCCCCCGTACTGTATAAAGCAAGTGGATGTATAAATAGAAATGAATGACAATGTATCATCCATCCCCTCCGCAGTCATGCACCAGCACAGTAATTTATCACACATGGTGTATAATGTCTGTTTTTCACTTCTCTCTCCCCCATCCTCTATATAGAGTACTGCTTACTCTGCGGGTGCAATTTACTAAGCAGTGTTATGTTATAAGATGATATGTGGTAGGCTACAGTATGGAGAAATGCTTTGTTTTATTAGGGAGAATCAGGTGCTGATTTGGAATGTTTCTCTATAAAGGTAAAAACACATTCAATAAAGTAACAGTTATTATTATCCTTTATGTATCGGGCACCATAAGTGCAGTACAATGAGCATGAATGGATACAGTGCAGACATAACAAGATATACAGTACAGAAGGCTTATGTTTCAAAACAAAGCAGAGCATAGGCAGATATAAGCCATATAAAGAGTATTGCATACAGGGCATACATTACAGCATACAGGGCCGTTGAGACCTGAGAAGGGCCGGAGTACAGGGGGCGTGGATATTTCTCGGAGGCATGGTCATGTCTCTCCCAACAGGTCGTTCTGAGTTGATCGCTCACTAGCAGTTTTTAGCAGCAGTGCAAACGCATAGTCGCCGCCCACGGGGGAGGGTATTTTCGCTTTGCAGGAGTGCAAACGCCTGAGCAGCAGAGCGCCTGCAAATACATTTTGTGCAAAACAAGACCAGCCCTGTAGTTACATATCCTGTGCGATGATTGCTGCGACGAGTGACACGGTAATGACGTCAGATACCCGCCCAGCAAATGCCCAGCCACGCCTGCATTTTTCCAAATACTCCCAGATAACGGTCAGTTGACACACAGAAACTCCCACTTCCTGTCAATCTTCTTGGACCGCCAGTGTGACTGAAAGCGTTGCAAGAACCTGTGCAAAACCTCGATGCTCGTTGTACCCTTACGTCGTGCGTGCGCATTTATGGTGCATACGCATGCGCAGATTTGCCATTTTTTTCAGCTGAGCGCTGCGAAAAACATCAGCGAGCGATCAACTCGAAATGACCCCCAATGTGCAGTGCTGTGCACTGCATAGGGATACAGTGTCCCCCTTATTATCTGCCCTTGCACTATTCCCTGTCACACTTACACCACTTTCACACTGAAGCCTCAGCTCTGACCCGGGATACTGAACGTGGTTTCAACCGGTGTTACAGCTTTCCCACTGAACCCATGTCTGCCCTGCAAAATGTGTGAGTCATTGGAAGTGGACGTGAGAGGGGCCCCCCAACTCCCCTCCACCTATGGACACTCCGGCCCACGGGTGGGATGGCGGGACAATGCCCTAAAAACGGGACTGTCCCACCAAAATCAGGACAGCTGGGAGTTATACACTGCACTGAGGCGTCTGATACAGTGGTCACTCTGCACTGTACTGTGATACATACTGTGGCCACTCTGCACTGCGCTGTAAAACATGGTACTCAGGTTACACTGCACTGCACTGTGATACAACCTGGTACTATGGCTACTCTGCACTGTACTGTAATACATTGTACTATGGCTACTCTGCACTTTGATACCTGGTGCTGTAGTCACTCTGCACTGCACTGTGATACAACCTGGTACTGTGGTTACTGTGAACTGCACTGTGATACCTGGTGCTGTGGTCACTCTGCACTGCACTGTGAAACCTGGTGCTGTGTGTGATGTTAGTGTATTAGAATGCTTAATATTTGTAGACACTCCCTTACTAATCTGTGTAAGCCTGAATCTTCAGTGATGGTCCCTGGGAAGTGGGTGGTCCAGTGTGCAGTGTGCCTGGAGTTGGTGAGGGAATAAACAGCACAGCAATGAACTCACATGTCTCTGTGTCCTGATGACTGGATTTACAGACGTATGAACAAAACATGGTGTCAGAAGAAGATTAACTTGGACTGCTAGTGCTCTCAGAGTGTGAAAGAATCTTGCAGAAGTCTGTGGCTGTGATACTCTGTGTCTGCAAAGCCTGCCGTGTGCTCCTATCTTCAAACAGTGAGTAACCATGGATAAACTAGCTCCTCCAACCGGCATGCTGATGTCTGGTAACTTGTCTGAAAACTGGAAAAGATTTAAGCATAGGTTTAATATATATCTTGCTGCACGTGGAGCTGATTCAGAGGCTGACAAAACGAAGGCATCCATTTTCCTCCATGTCATAGGAGAGGATGTGCTGAACATTTATAATAGTTTTCAGTTTGCTGAGGGGCAGAATATGGTGCTATCTTCTATAATGCAAAAGTTTGAAGATTACTTTGTGCCAAGGAAAAATGTGACATATGAAAGATATAAGTTTTTCACATGTGATCAGAAGTCTGTAGATGGATTTGATCAGTATGTTACAGAGCTGCAATCACTCAGTAAAACCTGTGAGTTTGGTGATTTAAAGGATTCACTGATTAGAGATCGTATTGTCTGTGGAATACCTGATAGTGGACTCAGAGAGAGATTGCTGAGAGAGCAAGACCTAACACTAGAAAAGGCAGTGACTATGTGTAGATCTGCAGAAATAACTAGATTTCAAGCCAAAAAGTTACACAAGGAAGCTGATGTGCATGTAGTGCAGAAAACAGAGCCATGCAAACCTCCATTCTCAAGACTGAAGCAGTCTAAGCCACAGTCTAATAAGGAAATGTGTAGTAGATGTGGAAATGCTCACAATCCTAAAATGTGCCCTGCTTATGGTAAAACCTGCATGAAATGTGGTAGACTTAATCACTTTGCCAAATGCTGTAAAATTAAAAGTAAAACAACCAAAGTGCATGCTGTTAAACAAACAGATTAATTCTTTGTGGATTGCATTGAACTTTGCAGTGCAGATAAGAAAGAATGGATTGTCCCTTTAACTGTGAATGAGATTGTCATTCCCTTTAAGCTTGATACTGGTGCGCAGGTGAATTTAATATCATTTCAAGACTATAAGACTTTTAGAGTAAAACCTAAAATTCACCCAGCCAAAGTGAAAGTTACAGGGTACACTGGGGAGGAAATTCCTGTTAAAGGTACATGCTTAGTGACACTGAAATATATGGGACAACAGTTTAAAACATCTCTACTGATTGTGGATAAAAATGTGCAACCGATTCTAGGATTAAGTTCCTGTGAGAAACTAAGCTTGCTAAAGAAAATTTTTATGGTGACATCACAAGTAGAAGATGAATGCAAATCGATGTTTACAGAATACAGAGACTTGTTTGAAGGTCTAGGTTGTTTGCCTGGAGAGCATAAAATAAATATAGACACACAAGTTTCTTCAGTGATACACCCCCGTAGAAAAGTGCCGTTTGCGCTGAGAGAAAAACTGAAACAAGAGTTAAATCATATGGAAGCCTTGGGTGTGATACAGAAAGTTGATGAGCCTACTGAATAATGGGTAAGCTCCTTAGTAATTGTTGAAAAGAAAAATGGACAACTCAGAATATGTCTAGACCCCAGAGATTTAAACAAAGCTATTAAACGAGAACATTTCAAACTACCAACCAGAGATGAAATCATGTCGCAATTTGCGGGAGCAAAATGGTTCAGTAAATTGGACGCATCTTCAGGATTCTGGCAAATGAAGCTCGATGAGGCCAGCTCAAAGCTTTGTACATATAATACACGAGAAGGTCGATACAGATTTCTTCGACTACCATATGGAATATTGTCTGCTCCAGAAGTATATCACAAAAAGATACACATGATTTTTGAACATATTCCAGGTGTTGAAACAATGATGGATGACATTATTGTCTGGGGATCTACAAAGGAAGAACATGATTCTAGATTGAGACAAGTAATGGAACTTGTCAAGAAAGTGAATCTAAAGCTAAACAAGGACAAATGTGAATTTGGCGTGAATACACTTACCTTTATGGGCGACGTTGTCTCGGATCAAGGTGTAAAACCAGACCCAAGGAAAATATCAGCCATAGTGAACATGGAACGTCCTAACAACAAAGACGACGTCAGAAGATTCCTAGGAATGATTACTTACTTAGGAAAGTTTATTTCTCAACTCTCTGAACGAACAGCCTCTCTTAGATGGTTGTTGGACAAAGATAATGAGTGGATGTGGTCACATGAACAAGAAGAAAGTTGGCAAAACTTGAAACAGATCATTACAGAGCAACCAGTGCTAAAATTCTTTGATCCTGCGAAAAGAATAAGAATTTCAGCAGATGCTTCACAATTTGGCCTAGGCTCAGTGCTGTTACAAGAACATGAGGATACATGGCAACCAGTAATCTGTGCATCAAGAGCACTGACAACTGCTGAAACAAGGTATGCTCAGATAGAAAAAGAACTTCTAGCGATCACATATGCATGTGAGCGATTTCATCAGTTTGTGTATGGTCAAACATTTACAGTGGAAACTGACCACAAGCCACTGATAGCTATCATGACTAAATCATTACATGACTGTCCCATGAGAATTCAACGAATGCTTATCAGACTACAGAAATATGATGTACACTTGCTGTACTGTCCCGGCAAATACATGTACATTGCTGATACACTTTCTCGTGCTGTGGACAAAAGTGAAGGTTCCAAAAGTCTGATGGATGAAGAGTTAGAAGCCTATGTTAATTTGATCATAGCTTCTCTACCAGTGTCTCTTGCAAGACAAGAACAGATTAGGAAAGAAACTGAGACAGATGACACAATGAAAGTGTTGAAAGATATCATTCTGAAAGGTTGGCCAGCAGAAAAACATGCGTGCCCGCTGTCTATCCATGATTATTAGATGTACCGCAGTGACCTTACAGTTGTCGATGGTATTATTTACAAAGGCAATAGGTTTGTCATACCTGCACAACTAAGAAAAACTATGCTGTGCAAGATACATGAAGGCCACTTAGGAGAAGAAAAATGTAAGCGGAGAGCGCGTGAAGCAGAGGCGTATCTAGCACGGGGCGAGCAGGGCACATGCCCTGGGCGCCATGGCAGCCCCAACAGAGGGGGGCGCCACCGGCACCTGCAGGCTGCACGGCCCACTCGCCCCATGCTTCAGGGATTCCGCCGGCGCTACCCGCGGCGCTTTCCCTGTCTCCCCGGCTGCTGTGCCTGTCACAATAGACAGGCAGCGGCAGCCAGGAGCCTCCCCCTACTCCCCCCTGCAAAGTGACTGTGTACGCAATTGCGTGCGCGATCGCGGAGGTGCGCGCATGCGCGTGCGCGACCTCGGGGGGGCGTGCGGCCCCTGAACAGCAGTGAGTGCAGGTGAGCGGGAAGGGGGTGCGGGACATTTTGTGTGTGTTAAGTGTGTGTGTGTTAATTGTGTGTGTGTCGGACAGTGTGCGTGTGTGTTGTGTGTGGGACAGTGCGTGTGTGTTAATTGTGTGTGTGTGGGACAGTGTGAGTGTGTTAATTGTGTGTGTGGGACAGTTTGAGTGTGTGTAAATTGTGTGTGTGTGTGTGTGTGTGTGTGTGTGTGTGTGTGTGTGTGTGTGTGTGTGTGTGACAGTGTGTGTGTGTTAATTGTGTGTGTGTGTGTGTGTGTGTGTGTGTGTGTGTGACACTGTGAGTGTGTTAATTGTGTGTGTGTGGGACAGTGTGTGTGTTAATTGTGTGTGTGTGGGACAGTGCGTGTTTGTTAATTGTGTGTGTGTGTGTGACAGTGTGAGTGTGTTAATTGTGTGTGTGTGACAGTTTTGAGTGCGTGTTAATTGTGTGTGTGTGTGTGTGTGTGGGACAGTGTGCGTGTGTGTTAATTGTTTATGTGTGGGACAGTGTGAGTGTGTTAATTGTGTGTGTGGGACAGTGTGAGTGTGTTAATTGTGTGTGTGTGGGACAGTTTGAGTGTGTGTTAATTGTGTGTGTGTGGGACAGTGTGCGTGTGTGTTAATTGTGTGTGTGTGGGACAGTGTGCGTGTGTATTAATTGTGTGTGTGTGGGACAGTGTGCGTGTGTGTTAATTGTGTGTGTGGGACAGTGTGCGTGTGTTAAGTGTGTGTGTGGGACAGTGTGAGTGTGTTAATTGTGTGTGTGTGGGACAGTGCGTCTTTGTTAATTGTGTGTGTGGGACAGTGTGCGTGTGTGTTATTTGTGTGTGTGGGACAGTGTGCGTGTGTGTTATTTGTGTGTGTGGGACAGTGTGCGTGCGTGTGTGTTAATTGTGTGTGGGACAGTGTGCGTGTGTTAATTGTGTGTGTGTGTGTTAATTGTCCCGGCGGTTATTGGCGTCTGTAGTGTGCGCCCCGTCCTCCTCCGCTGCCGCTGACAGGAGCGGCGGTGTGCGGCTCTCCCCCTCCTCCGCCGGCTCCGTCCTCCCGTCGTGGCCCTGCAGTGTGTGCCGGTCTCCCCAGCAGCAGCAGGTTAGTCTCTCCCCCCCCCCCCCCCCCTCTCTCTTTCTCCTCCTGTGGATTGCAGTTTGTAAGTATCATTTTAATTTTTACAGGTACCCCTATTGAATTCTACTGGACAAGTGGACGTGACCGGCGTGGGATGTAGGTAAGTAATCTGTCTCTCATTTTTACAGATTCCCCTACTGGATTCTACTGGACAAGTGGACGTGACCGGCGTGGGATGTAGGTAAGTAATGTGTCTCTCATTTTTACAGCTACCCCTATTGGATTCTACTGGACAAGTGGACGTGACCGGCGTGGGATATAGGTAAGTATGTGTGAGTGTGTCAGTGTGCTTTAATAAATTTTTACTGTCACGGTGTGTGAGTTGTGTTTTTATTTGGGTATTTTTTCTGTTGTAGAACTACAGGTACCGGCGGGCCCGTTATTTCCCTGCATGTTGGTACTTGAGGTTCTCCAAGTACCAGCAAGCGGGGGAGGCTTTCTGGGCCTTGTAGTTCCACAACAAAAAACAATATTCTTTTTTTACTTACATGGCTATCAGCCTCCCATCCACAGCCCACGGATGGGGGGGACAGCCTCGGGCTTCACCCCTGGCCCTTGGGTGCCTGGAGGGGGGGTGACCCCTTGATTTAAGGGGTCCCCACTCCTCCAGGGAACCCCGGCCAGTGGTGACTAGTTGGGGGGGGGTAATGCCA
This sequence comes from Pseudophryne corroboree, assembly GCF_028390025.1. Lineage (NCBI taxonomy): Eukaryota > Metazoa > Chordata > Amphibia > Anura > Myobatrachidae > Pseudophryne > Pseudophryne corroboree. The sequence goes on from NC_086449.1 coordinate 139,079,985, forward strand.
CGGCCGCAGGGACCTACATAAATGTGTCCCCCGGCTGTGGCATTATGTCCCTGGCTAGTGGAGCCCGGTGCTGGTTTTAAAAATACGGGGGGACCCCTACATCTTTTGTCCCCCGTATTTTTGGAACCAGGACCGGACTAAGAGCCCGATGCTGGTTGTCTAAATACGGGGAACCCCTGTCCAATTTTTCCCCAGTATTTAAACAACCAGGACCGGCTCAAAGAGCCCGAGGCTGGTTATACTTAGGAGGGGGACCTCACGCAGTTTTTTTTTTACATTTTTAACCCATTCAGACCCTTCTCCATTAAGTTAATGGAAACCCTGGACAACAAAATTGCATTCATGTCCTCCTCCCACTCCCTTCCCAGTCCCAAACACTGATTATTATTTTTTTCTATAAAAATGTACAATATATCACAAGTATGATGAGCAGGCATGCAGCGGGCATTGGCGACTTTGGACTGAGTTGCAAATTAGTGGCGGAGGGCTGGGTCAGTTGATGGTGGGCGAGTTTGTAAGCCATTGGTGGTGGCAGCGGGCATCGGCTCAGAGGCAGTGGCGGGCATTGGCTCGGTGGCGGTAGGGGTCATCGGCAGGATTCGGCGGACATTATGGCTGTAGTGCCTCACCGCACGCCACTGACCTCACCGCACGCCACTGGTGTGTGGGACAGTGTGCGTGTGTGTTAATTGTGTGTGTGGGACAGTGTGAGTGTGTGTTAATTGTGTGTGGAACAGTGTCAGTGTGTGTAAATTTTTGCAGTCCAGTGTGTGTGTGGGGGAGAGGAAAGTATGAGAATGTGTGTGTGTAGTCTGAGTGGGTGTGTGTAGGATTTGGGGGTGGCCAGTCTGTGTGTGTGCAATCAGTGTGTGTGGGATGTACTAATGGCCATTTACCGAGATATGTATTAAACCACGGGCACTGAGATGCCCTTCTCACTCACCATCCAGCTGGGTGGGCGAGCCGGGCGGGTGGAAAGCCAGCAGCAGGGGCAGCATGCCGGATATCAGCAGCCGAGGGTGGGGGCTGTAATGCACATGCGGAGCCCAAAGCCGGAGATCAGCAGCATGCTGACCGGCAATAAGCAGCTTCTGCTTCCGCGTTCAACATGCTGCTGATCTCCGGCTTTGGGCTACGCAGGGTTCGGGGGATGGGTGTCCTCTGCCGGTGTACTGCAGCTCCGTGGGTGCGGGCTCCGGAGGCTTTCAGCACTGTTGAATATCCAGCTGCCTCAAGTATGTACAGCCCGCACCCTCTGCTGCTGATATCCGGCATGCTGCTGCTGGCTGTCCCCCCGCCCGGCTCGGCCACACAGCTGTATGGTGAGAAGGGCATCTCAGTTCCTGAGGTTTAACACATATGCCTCAGAAAATGGCCTCTGCGGTAAACGATACTAATGCTTACCGTGACAGTAACAGCGGGGAGGAAGGCGCACATCGGGATCCTGCAGCATGAAACAAGAACCCCTTCGGAGCGCAGCAGACCATACTGAAAAGGGTGCATACCCGGTGCGGTGCTCTGCATCACGGGTGGTGCCGAAGATGTGGAGTGTCGGAGGTGGCAGAAGCGCCGCAGCTTGGGGTGAGTAACCGCTGCAGCCCTTCCGCTGCTAAACTCTGCAATTAGTCTATTAAGGGGGTGGGCTCCCCTCATCATAGTGCCCCACAGGCCATGTTAATTCTGGGGGTAGGATCCCCTAACTCTATAATGGGAATTTTGGCTCATATCATGTGCTGTAACGTGAATTTTGGCTAATACCGTGTGCTATAATGTGAATTTCGGCTCATACTATGTGGGGTAATGTGAATTTTGGCTCATTCCGTGTGCTGTAATGTGAATTTCGGCTCACACCATGTGCTGTAATGTGAATTTCGGCTCATACCATGTGGGGAAATGTGAATTTTGGCTCATACCATGTGGAGTAATGTGAATTTTGGCTCATACCATGTGCTATAATGTGAATTTCGGCTCATACCGTGTGCTATAATGTGAATTTTGGCTCATACCATGTGGGGTAATGTGAATTTCGGCTCATACTGTGTGCTATAATGTGAATTTCGGCTCATGCCGTGTGGGGCAATGTGAATTTCGGCTCATACTGTGTGCTATAATGTGAATTTCGGCTCATACCGTGTGCTATAATGTGAAAGGGGCACCAGTACTAGATAGTATAAGGGGTCCTACTACACTGAAGGACACGCCCCTTTTGAGTGACCGCGCCCCTTTTCCGGAGCGCGCGCGCCTTCGGCGCGTGCATAATTGCTATCTGCACTCTTTCATTCCACCTTCAAAAATTCAACTTTGACCACTGCACCTACATACACATACATACACACCCTGACATCTTTATATGCAGTGACACCGGTGGCGTCTGCACATACTTTCCTTTTGTATTTTTTTTTATTATCATTTTATTAATTTATTATTTTTATTAAGAAATGTTTTTATTTATTTATTTATTTTGGGGGGGGGGGCGCCATTATTGATCTTGCCCTGGGCTCCAAAAACTCTAGTTACGCCTCTGGCGTGAAGTTATGTATTGGCCAAGAATGAACCAAGACATAGCACAGACTACAGCTACATGTGAATTATGTATTACGTATAGACCGAAACAACAAACAACGTGTGAACAAACAAACAACGTATGAACAAAACACTGTGGTCACTCTGCACTGCACTTTGATACAATCTGGTACTATGGTTATTCCATACTTACCTACTTTTCAATGGCTGTGGACAGGGCCGTCTATTCGTATGGGCTCAATGGGTACTTTCCCAAGGGCCCCAGGGGTCTAAGGGCCATAGGCTGATAGCTGAGGGTCCCCTCTTTCCAGGGGTACCAGATTTTTTAAAATCGACTCTGGGGAACCGGAGATAACTGACTTTGAAGCAGTGGTCCCCATCCAAGACTGTTAATTGCTCTTCCCAGCCAGATATCTCGGGTTCTGTCTGACTTAGAGTTTTTCTGAGGGTATTCTCCAAAAGCTGGGACTCTCCCCTTTCAGTAGTCACTGGTAGTTTGTCTCTACTATGCCCAGAACCGGAGATCTAAGCCTTCAAGCAGCTGGTCCCTGCTCCAGCTCCACATGCCTGGTATGCAGTATTATATTTTCGCCGGTGGATTGCTCTGGCTCCTGAACTCTGATCCCCAAGTCCCCAGTACCTCCTGAAAGGTGGGACTCTATAGTGTTTTACATACAAAGCTAAGAAATCTGTTTCCAGGAACTGGAGATATCTGTAGTCAAGCAAGCTGCCCTCCCACTGGAAAATGAATATTAAGCCCACTCCACTATCCACCCCTTCCCTGCATATTACACCCCCCTACCACCCTGGAAGCCATGTACTGGGGCCCCTTCATTCATCCCAATGCCTCTTCTACAGGTTAGTGTTCTCCCTCCAGGTCCTACATGCTGAGTGGAAGATAGAACACCCCCTACCGCCCGCGGGACATCAAAGCTGCTGCTGATAGCACCCCCCACCCCCACCGCTGTATCCAGGGGCCTACACTGCTGTTAAGACGGCCCTGGCTGTGGATTATTAGACGGCCCTCGCTGCTCCGGGGCTAAGCAGGGCAGCGACAGACAGAGCCTCCCAACTGCCCCCCCCCCCCCCCCCCACCGCGGGACACTGCAGCCCGCGGGTGGGACAGCGGGGCAGTCCTCAAAAAAACGGGACTGTCCCGCGAAAATCGGGATAGCTGGGAGGTATGCACTGTGATACATGGTACTGTAGTTACTCTACACTGTACTATGATATCACTTTCTGTGTGGTTACTCTGCACTGCTCTGTGATACATACTACTGTGGTTACTCTGCACTGCACTGTGATACATGGTACTGTGGTTACTCTGCACTGCAGTGTGATTCATGATACTGTGGTTAATCTGCACTGTACTTTGATATTACTTTTTGTGTGGTTACTCTGCACTGCACTGTGATACATGGTACGGTGGTCACTGTGCTCTGCACTGTGATAACTGGTACTGTGGTTACTCTGCACTGTGTACTCTGTGATATCACCTGGTACTGTGGCTACTCTGCACTGCACTGTGATACATGGTATTGTGGTTAATCTGCACTGCAGTGTGATACATGGTATTGTGGTTACTCTGCACTGCATTGTGATACATGGTATTGTGGTTACTCTGCACTGCAGTGTGATTCATAGTACTATGGTTACACTGCACTGCAGTGTGATACATGGTAGGGATCAGTATAAAATACCTATAATCAAAATCCTGATGGTCAAACTCCCGACAAGGTCAAAATACTGCCATTTCAAATACCGACAAGGTCAAAATACCGTCAATTAACATGTCGACAGGTCAAAAAGTCGAAACAAGTTTTTCATTGTTTTTTAGTGTGTATGTTGACATAGGTTGACATGGACACCGTATAAGTGTACCGCGTCCCCTCGCATGGCGAGCGCCGCTGCGCTCGCCATTCTTCGGCATGGTGCCTCGCTGCACACTATTATATTCCCCCTCCAGGTCCACTGGGATGGTAAGGTATGAACAAGTCGGTTTCAATAGAAAAAATCATGAAAAACTCATGTCGACTTTTTGACCTGTCAACATTTTAAATGTCGGTATTTTGACCTTGTCGGTATTTTAAATGTCGGTATTTTGATCACGTTGGGATTCTGACCTTGTTGGGATTTTGACCGTAGGTCAATGGTTGTCGGGATTTTGACCGTCGAGATTTTGATTATAGGTAAATTGATCTCATCACACATGGTACTGTGGTTACTCTGCACTGTACTTTGATATCACTTTCTGTGTGATTAATCTGCACTGCTCTGTGATACAAGGTACTGTAGTTACTGTGCACTGCACTGTGATAACTGGTACAGTGGTTACTCTGCACTGTACTGTGATATCACTTTCTGTGTGGTCACTCTGCACTGCACTGTGATATCACCTGGCACTGTGGTTACTCTGCACTGTACTGTGATATCACTTTCTGCATGGTTACTCTGCATTGCACTGTGATACATGGTACTGTGGTCAGGGGTGTATCTTCCTATTGGCCAGGATGGCATTTGCCAGGGGCGCCAGCCGAGGAGGGGCGCCGTCCAGAGGTGCCACCCGCGGGCAGTAGGGTGGCACCAGTGTAGTTTTTGTCGGATTCGGGTGTGTTTAGGATTCGTTTTTTTTTTTACAAAAAAACCCCTCAAAAACAGCTTAAATCATAGAATTTGAATAGGGTTTTGATCCCATAGTATTATTAACCTCAATAACCATAATTTCCACTCATTTCCAGTCTCTTCTGAACACCTCACAATATTATTTTTAGTCCTAAAATTTGCACCGAGGTCGCTGGATGACATAGGCCCTCATTCCGAGTTGTTCGCTCGCTAGCTGCTTTTAGCAGCATTGCACACGCTAAGCCGCCGCCCTCTGGGAGTGTATCTTAGCATAGCCGAATTGTGAACGAAAGATTAGCAGAATTGCGAATAGAAACTGCTAAGAAATTTCTGAGTAACTCCAGACTTACTCAGCCATTGCGATCAGTTCAGTCAGTTTCGTTCCTGGTTTGACGTCACAAACACACCCAGCGTTCGCCCAGACACTCCCCCGTTTCTTCAGACACTCCCGCGTTTTTCACAGAAACGCCAGCGTTTTTTCGCACACGCCCAGAAAACGGCATGTTTCCGCCCAGAAACACCCACTTCCTGTCAATCACAGTACGCTCACCAGAACGATGAAAAAACCTAGTTATGCCGTGAGTAAAATACCTAACTTTTGTGTAAAATAACTAAGCGCATGCGCTCTGCGAACCTTGCGCATGCGCAGTAAGCGACTAATCACAATATAGCGAAAATCGGCATCGAGCGAACAACTCGGAATGACCCCCTAAGCTAAGCGACCCAAGTGGCCGACACAAACACCTGGCCCATCTAGGAGTGGCACTGCAGTGTCAGACAGGATGGCCGATTTAAAAAATAGTCCGTCCCCAAACAGCACATGATGCAAAGAAAAAAAGAGGTGCACCAAGGTCGCTGGATGACTAAGTTAAGCGACCCAAGTGGCCGACACAAACACCTGGCCCACCTAGGAGTGGCACTGCAGTTTTCTAGCGAGAGGATGAGTACTTCCATCCTCATGTGAATCTGGACCACTAGCCATGAACATAGGCCAGGGCCTCAGCCATTCCTTGCCACTCGTAAATGGCATATTGGCAAGTTTACGCTTCTCATCAGATGCTTTTAATTTAGATTTTTGGGTCATTTTACTGAACTTTTGTAGTATACTTGACAACACAGAGGTAGAGCAATGGACTACTGTACCGTACTGCTATATATATATATATATATATATATATATATATATATATATATATATACTGGTGGTCAGCAAAATTCTGCACTGTCCTCCTACTATATAATACTGCGCACAACTAAAATGCAGCACAGGTATGGATGGATAGTATACTTGATGACACAGAGGTAGGTAGAGCAGTGGACTACTGTACTGCTATATATATACTGGTGGTCAGCAAAATTCTGCACTGTCCTCCTACTATATAATACTGCGCACAACTAAAATGCAGCACAGGTATGGATGGATAGTATACTTGACGACACAGAGGTAGGTAGAGCAGTGGACTACTGTACCGTACTGCTATATATATACTGGTGGTCAGCAAAATTCTGCACTGTACTCCTACTATATAATACTGCGCACAACTGAAATGCATCACAGGTATGGATGGATAGTATTCTTGACGACACAGAGGTAGGTAGAGCAGTGGACTACTGTACCGTACTGCTATATATATACTGGTGGTCAGCAAAATTCTGCACTGTCCTCCTACTATATATACTGAGCACAACTAAAAAGCAGCACAGGTATGAATGAGTAGTATACTTGACAAACACAGAGGTAGGTAGAGCAGTGGACTACTGTACCGTACTGCTAAATATACTGGTGGTCAGCAAAATTCTGCACTGTCCTCCTTCTATATATACTGCGCACAACTAAAATGCAGCACAGGTATGGATGGATAGTATACTTGACGACACAGAGGTAGGTAGAGCAGTGGACTACTGTACCGTACTGCTATATAATACTGGTGGTCAGCAAAATTCTGCACTGTCCTCCTACTATATACTACAATGCAGCACAGATTTGGAGCATTTTCAGGCAGAGAACGTATAATACTGGTGGTCACTGGTCCCCACAATAAAGCACACTGAGCACAGATATTTGCAGCACACTGAGCACAGATATGGAGCGTTTTTCAGGCAGACAACGTAGATATTTTCGGCACACTGAGCACAGATATTTGCAGCACACTGAGCACAGATATTTGCAGCACACTGAGCACAGATATTTGCAGCACACTGAACACAGAAACTGAGAGAACGCTGCACGTCCTCTCCCTATCATCTCCAATGCACGAGTGAAAATGGTGGTGACGCGCGGCTCTTTATATAGAATACGAATCTCGCGAGAATCCGACAGTGGGATGATGACGTTCGAGCGCGCTCGGGTTAACCGAGCAAGGCGGGAGGATCCGAGTCCGCCTCGGAACCGTGTAAAATGGGTGAAGTTCGGGGGGGTTCGGTTTTCGAGGAACCGAACCCGCTCATCACTAGTATATATATATATATATATATATATATATATATGTATAGAGAGAGAGAGAGAGAGATTAATTTAGTTCAGTATCTATCCAGAAGGTGGCGCTAAATGAGGAAATAAATGAAACCTCCGAACTTCATTTCCTCCAGTTTTGACCAGCATGACCCAGTGGTTCCGGTCCAGAGCCCAATTCAAACGCTGGACCTAACAAGTGCCTTATGATTGAAACCCGGGAAGCCAGGGCATGCTGTGATATCTGGGAAAACTGGCCATTCTGCAGCTGTCAGTCATCCCCTGTTGGTGGAGCCGTCACATCTTTTTAGTCTAAATCTCACAAATTCTCCAAGAAAATCTACAGTTATAATTCCAGTTTATGTATAACCGGCTACAGGAAGGACCCAGAAGCCGTCAGAGCTGAATAATTATAATAAACGCCAATGGTGACTAATATGAATATAAGGGAATTCCTGAAGGTGATGCATATGGAATATAGTAAAAAATAAATATGGAGAATCCATCTGAGGGATAAAAATACTTTATTTTTTAATAAAAAAATTGCTGTTTGCACCTATCACTATCCTATGATGCAGGAGATTAAATAATACCAACACCAATTAAGCCCTTCTCCCAAACTTTTCCTAATCAGTTCTGCGTTCCTGTAAATCAGCTGGGATCTCTCTGCACTCTGTGCGCTGGTCTCAGCCAAGTTTCATGTATAAGTAAAGCAGCCGCAGCAGCGTGTCTGTTATCCAAGGTTATCACGGTCGATGTCAGACTGATTACAGAGGGCAGTGGGCAGGGGTGGCGTGCTTTTGTTATCAATGTGTATAAACTTCCCACACGCTGCAGGTTTATAAGTCTAACAATTCAATTCTTGTAGGATCCTGTTAATGAACATTTTGCACACGCTGATTCTCTAGTTGTCATTGAACTACAACTCCCAGCATTCCATGTCTGTTGGCTTGTCTGTATTAATTAGTGTCACCAAGATGGTCATGGGGATGTTTTTGACCCTGTCTTATCCTTCACTTCGCACTTTCAGGCACTTACAAATCACGCACCTCCACTTCAGAAATGGTCTCCTCCTCTTGTGTCAGTGCACTGCCCCCCCCTCCCTCCAATGTGTCAGTGTACCATCCCCCCAGGGGTGTATCTTCCTATTGGCCAGGATGGCACTTGCCAGGGGCGCCAGCCAAGGGGGGGCGCCGTCCAGAGGTGCCACCCGCGGGCAGTAGGTAAATTCACTTTTAGAGGCAGCAGCTATACCCCCACCCCCGTATAGTTCCTCACCAGCAGGGATGCCCAGTAATGACCACAGTATGCAGCAGCAGCAGCTGCTGGGGGGTGTAGTTTATGTAGAGTTTCTTGTCTGTATTGTGGTGCGGTGCTGGACCCCGGCGCCAATTACAGTGGCTGCTGCTGCTGCACTCTTTGATCATTAATGGGCATCCCTGCTGTTGAGGAACTACACAGTGGTGGGGGGATAGCTGTCGCCTCTAAAAGTGAATTTACCTAAAAGTGCTGCCTTTAATAGTAAAATCAACATGGGGGCATATGTGTGTCTGGCACTATGGGGGCATATGTGTATCTGACACTGTGGGGGCATACGTGTATCTGGCACTGTGGGGGTATTTGAGTGTCCGGCACTGTGGGGGCATACGAGTGTCCGGCACTGTAGGGGCATACAAGTGTCCGGCACTGTAGGGGCATATGTGTATCTGGCACTGTGGGGGAATATGTGTAACTGGCACTATACTGGGGGACATTATGTGTAAGGAGAACTACTGTGGGTATTGTTTGTAAGGCTGCAAATTGTGTGTGTGCGCGCATGTGTAGGGGGTGTGATAATATATTTATAGTTTGACATCATTATATAAAATTGTGAGGCCATGCCCACTTTCCCAGGAGCGTGCACGCCTTCCCATATATATATATGGGCACTACTGTGTGGCATAATGTGTTTTAGGGGTACTACTGTGCAGGGCCGACTCCAGGTCTACTAGCACCCTGAGCGAGAAAATTTAAAAGGGCCCCCCCCCCATTTTTTTTTAAAAGGGCCCCCCCCCCATGCGCGCGCCGAAGGCGTGCGCGCTCCTGGAAAATTGGGCGTGGCCTCCTGGAAAAGTGGGCGTGGCCTCGTACCTTTATATCATCAAACTATAAATAAATATATTTTCACACCCCCTCTACGCACACAATTAGCAGCATTACACCTAACAGCCACAGTAGTGTTCCTTACACACAATGTCTCCAGTATAGTGTCAGACAACCTAATGTCTCCAGTATAGTGCCAGATACACATAATGTGCAGTGCCAGATAGATATGATATGCCCCCCAGCAGTGCCAGCTACACATGACATGCCCCGCAGCAGTGCCAGCTACACATGACATGCCCCACAGCAGTGCCAGCTACACATGACATGCCCCGCAGCAGTGCCAGCTACATATGACATGCCCCGCAGCAGTGCCAGCTACACATGACATGCCCCGCAGCAGTGCCAGCTACACATGACATGCCCCCCAGCAGTGCCAGCTACACACATTATGCCCCCCAGCAGTGCCAGCTACACATGATAGGGTTCACTTTTTAAGGCAGGGTGCTGATCACATGGAGGGCACATTTTTAAGTTAGGAGGGCAAAATTATGTACGTACTATAATGCTTGTTCCCATACCCATATGCCAAAGCATGGACAGTGCGCGCCTAAGGCGCGCAGCGAAAATTTAGGGACGTTGCTTCTTGGGGAAGGTGAGTGGCCACATAATAGTGGCAATTCGCATTACACCACACAGTAGTGCAGCTAATACACATTACACCAGGTAGAACCTCCTAGACACTTTGCGCCGGGCACAGCACGTTAGACACTTTGCGCCAGATAGAGCACTGAGACACATTGCGCCAGGTAGAGCACTGAGACACATTGCCTAGCCACAGACGCCTAGCGGGAACACTACGGCCCTCATTCCGAGTTGATCGGTCGCAAGGCGAATTTAGCAGAGTTACACACGCTTAGTCTGCGCCTACTGGGAGTGTATCTTAGCATCTTAAAAGTGCGAACGAAGTTTACGCAATATTGCGAACAAAAAAAACTTAGCAGTTTTAGAGTAGCTCCAGACTTACTCTGCCTGTGCGATCAGTTCAGTGCTTGTCGTTCCTGGTTTGACGTCACAAACACTCCCAGCGTTCGCCCAGACACTCCCCCGTTTCTCCAGCCACTCCTGTGTTTTTTCCGGAAACGGTAGCGTTTTCAGCCACACGCCCATAAAACGCCGTGTTTCCGCCCAGTAACACCCATTTCCTGTCAATCACACTACGTTCGCCGGTGCGAACAAAAAGCCGTGAGTAAAAATACTTTCTTCATAGCAGAATTACTTAGCGCAGTCGCAGTGCGAACATTGCGCATGCGCTCTAAGCTGATTTTCACTGCGATGCGAAAAAAAAGAACGAGCGAACGACTCGGAATGAGGGCCTACATGATATTCTCCCCAGCAGTGCCAGCTACACGTGACATGCCCTCCAGCAGTGCCAGTTACACGTGACATGCCCCCCAGCAGTGCCAGGTACATGAAACATGACCCCCAGCCGTGCCAGCTGCACGTGAGATGCCCCCAAGCAGTGCCAGCTACACGTGACATGCCCCCCAGCAGTGCCAGCTGCACGTGAGATGCCCCCCAGCAGTGCCAGCTACACGTGACATACCCCCCAGCAGTGCCAGATACATAAATGGCCACACAGTGCGAGATACGTCCCCACAGTTCCAGATACATAAATGCCCCCACAGTGCAGATATGCCTCCACAGTGCCAGATACATAAATGCCCCCACAGTGCCAGATACATAAATGCCCCCACAGTGCCAGATACATAAATGCCCCCAGTGCCAGATACGTATATGCCCCCACAGTGCCAGATACATAAATGCCCCCAGTGCCAGATACATAAATGCCCCCATAGTGCCAGATACATTAATTCCCCTTGCAGTGCAGATATTCCCCACAGTGCCAGATAAATAAATGCCCCCACAGTGCCAGATATGCCCCCACAGTGCCAGATACATAAATGCCCCCACAGTACCAGATACATAAATGCCCCCAACAGTGCCAGAAACATAAATGCCCACACAGTGCCAGATATGTCCCCACAGTGTCAGATACATAAATGCCCCCACAGTGCCAGATACATAAATGCATACCCTCCAACATGACCCGCCCCACTAGGTACAAAATGCTCTGTTTCTGGACTTCCCTCTTAATTTATTATTGCCATCACCTGTAAAGAAACAGCTTTCTTATCATTTAACTAGTTCAACACAGGTGATGGAAATCATAAATTAAGAGGGAAGTCCAGAAACAGAGCATTTTGTACCTAGTGGGGCGGGTCATGTTGGAGGGTCTGTAAATGCCCCCACAGTGCCAGATACATAAATGCCCACACAGTGCCAGATACATAAATGCCCACACAGTGCCAGATATGTCCCCACAGTGCAAGATACATAAATGCCCCCACAGTGCCAGATATGTCCCCACAGTGCCAGATACATAAATGCCCCCACAGTGCCAGATACATAAATGCCCCCACAGTGCCAGATACATATATGCCCCACACAGTGCCAGATACGTATATGCCCCACACAGTGCCAGATATGCCCCTAATGCAAGATACACTTGTCCCCACAGTGCCAGATATGCCCCCAATGCCAGATACGCATGTCCCATGCCCCCAGTGCCAGACATGTCCCCAGTGCCAGATATCCTCCCCACCTGCCCCTGTGCTGCTCACCGCGCTTCTGTTGCTGAGTCTGCTGCTGCTCTTTAGCTGAGGGCGGGGAGGAGAGCGCAGCGTGCGCCTCTCCTAGCCCTCAATCTCCGGCGGCCGCGGCGGTGTACAGCTCTAACTAGGCGCCGGTCCGCAAGCCAATCAAACCTTGCGGTCCGGCAGCCAATCAGCCTCAGCTGCAGGACCGCGAGCTCTGGTTGCCGGGCTTTGCATGTAGTGCACGTCTCTGCTAGGAGACGGACACTGCAGTGCTGCTGCTGTAGGGACAGCTCCAGGCTCCAATATGGCGGCCAGAGCTAGCAGCGCCCATAAAGTGCGGCGCCCTGTTCGGCCGCTCTATTGGAACATGCCTGGAGCCGGCCCTGCTACTGTGTAGAGTAACGTGAATAATGTACATTACTGTGCTGTGTAATGTGAGGGGTACTATTGAGTGGCCACGCCCCTTTTTTGGCACACATGCCTTCCCTATTTCAAATATGGGGGGGGCACCAGTCCTTTACTTTGCCAGGGGCGCTCGGACCCCTAAATACACCCCTGACTGTGGTTACTCTGCATTGCACTGTGATACATGGTACTGTGGTTACTCTGCATTGCACTGTGATACATGGTACTGTGGTTACTCTGCATTGCACTGTGATACATGGTACTGTGGGTACTCTGCATTGCACTGTGATACATGGTACTGTGGTTACACTGCACTGTACTGTGAAGTCACTGTTTTCCTGTTTTGATTATGTGCATATGTTCTCTGTAATTGGGCGCTGCGGAACCCTTGTGGCACCATATAAATAAAGTATAATAATAATAATAATAATAATAATAATAATATCACCTGGTACTGTGGTTACTCTGCACTGTACTGTGATATCACTTTCTGTGTGGTTACTCTGCACTGCACTGTGATACATGGTACTGTGGTTACTCTGCACTGCACTGTGATACATGGTACTGTGGTTACTCTCCACTGCACTGTGATACATGGTACTGTGGTTACTCCGCACTGCACTGTGATACATGGTACTGTGGTTACTCTGCACTGCACTGTGATACATGCTACTGTGGTCACTCCGCACTGCACTGTGATACATAGTACTGTGGTTACTCCGCACTGCACAGTGATACATAGTACTGTGGTCACTCCGCACTGCACTGTGATACATAGTACTGTGGTTACTCCGCACTGCACTGTGATACATGGTACTGTGGTCACTCCCCACTGCACTGTGATACATGGTACTGTGGTCACTCCGCACTGCACTGTGATACATAGTACTGTGGTTACTCCGCACTGCACTGTGATACATAGTACTGTGGTCACTCCGCACTGCACTGTGATACATGGTACTGTGGTCACTCCGCACTGCACTGTGATACATAGTACTGTGGTCACTCCGCACTGCACTGTGATACATGGTACTGTGGTCACTCCGCACTGCACTGTGATACATAGTACTGTGGTTACTCCGCACTGCACAGTGATACATAGTACTGTGGTTACTCCGCACTGCACTGTGATACCTGGTACTGTGGTCACTGCACTGCACTGTGATACCTGGTACTGTGGTCACTGCACTGCACTGTGATACCTGGTACTGTGGTCACTGCACTGCACTGTGATACAACAGGTGATTGTCAGGTAGATTCAAATGGGACATCCACCTACTAAAGTCATCTCAAAATAACAGTTTTATGTACGACTAAGGTATAAAACACTTTGCATACCAATTACATGGAGTCATTTTAAAACATTTGAAGGTGCTGATTGGCAATCATGTCATGTATACACATTGGATAAAATGTACCCTTTGGGACAACTTACAATGAATAGAAAATGGTTAAGAACCCTGCCCTTATACTTCTACTCACGGAGGGCTGTATTGGCAGGCAGGAGAGCTGGGCACATGACCATGGCAGTAATCTGACGGGTATTATCACGTAACCCGGCAGTACAATGCATACACACCTGCACTATGATTTATGCCACTCATCTGATGATGCTGTCATCTCAATGTCTCAATATGATACCCCAAACCAGGAGCAGACAAAGCTGGAAAGCTGCAGCAAGACTGCAAGCTCTGTTGTCAAAGAAAGGTGCATTTCCTCTGTAGTGGGGGGTATTAAATAGAAATAGTTATTTTGTTCTTCTAGTCCTACAGAGTTGCTTTAATAACCCCAATTAGTGTAAAGCCAAATAAATTCCCCGAAACCCCCATTGTCCAGTGTATGGACCTCTATTTCCCTGGCTCTTGTCAGTTTTCATCTTCATCATGTCCATCTCACTCTTCTCATCGGTCTCCTAGTTCTCCCCCTCTGCTGCAAGAACATTGATTTGTGGTGCTGGGAGGGTTAAGGACTTTAAGGGGGAGTAGGGAGGAGAGGGGCTGGATTCAATTTCCTTTCTGCAGATGTCAGGTACAGGCTGAGAGGGTCAGAAGGAGTGGTGGGGATAACAGCACACACAGAATTTGGATATAAAGTACAATCCCCGGACGCTTATTTCATAATCCCACCAGTAAATTCCACTATATCTCCTTCTCATTGATCATCAATGGTTCTGGATAATCCCTGGGTTCCTCTCCCCCTCATCATCTCACTCCTGTGACCTGGCACACTGAGCACCCTGGTGAGGAGGGTCCAGGAGACTGCTTCTGCTGTATATAGTGGTACCTGTGGCAGTACTGACCAGTGGGCATTCCCCATTCCACATGCCAAGGGATCAGCAAGTGACAGAGGTAGGTGGCGGATACAGGTAACCACACTGCTGGAGTGCTGCAGGGGGATACTGGAGTAGGGGGATACAATCCTACTGTATTTACAGTACTATCTGGCTACAGCTGTCTGGTAAGGCAGGACATACTGTAATTATATAGCTGTTTCGTAGTACAGAGACTGGGAAGGTGGCGAACACAATAAGTAGCAATTATGCCGAGTACGCACTGGACACTTTTGTGATTTTACAGATGTTTTTATTCATTATTGGTCTTTTCTACATTGCTAAGATCCAGCAGCTCTGTGCAAAGTACTGATAGATATATATTACCATACAATGCATACTGCAACGTTGGACTTGGAGAACTTTCTGTTAGACTGTGTGATATGTGTATGCTGTCACTATACTGTCCTAACTGAGCCTCAGGTTTATTCATCAGGCTCTGTGACAGCTGTCCCTTGCTAAGTTTGTGCAATTTACATTTTATAGTGAAATAAATAAAATGCATTAGTGACAGCTGTTTTAATAAAAGTTATTACTACACAAAGGGGGAGATTCAAATGTTTGATAAGTCGTTTGGGTGTCTGGTTTTTCCTGTCTATTAGATAGGAAAAAAATAGACTCCCAACTGACTTTTCAAACATTTGAATCTCCCCCAAAGTGTATTTATTTAGGATTTGTGTTTAATGAAGGCAGTTTGCTTTTACTGTCTTTGTGGGTGTACTACGTTATACCGCTGCTTGGGATCCCAGCACCCAGCATATCAGCATTAGGATCCCGAACGCCGGAATGCCGGCATTGGGGCGAGCGCAAAAGAGCCCCTTGCGGGCTCGCTTGCGTGCGCCACGCCATTTATTCTCCCTCCAGGGGTGTCGTGAAAATAGTTGTTAGTATGCCGGCTGTCGGGATCCCGGCGCCAGTATGGTGAGCGCCGGGATCCCGACAGCCGGCATATCCAATGTCTACCGTCTTTGTAGTATAATCAAGCTTACATTTATCAAGGGAGGGAAGCAGGCAAGTTTCCTCTCACTTTTATACACAGAAACAAGGAGACCCAAACAATAACCTGTGAGTTTCTTTAAATGCATAAATAAATTACGGTGGGGAGATGTATCAAACCTCGGAGAGAGATAAAGTGGAGAGAGATATGGAGATGTACGAGTTTGAGAGTTATGAAGTGGAGAGAGATAAAGTACAAGCCAATCAGCTCCTCACTGACATGTTACAGGCTGTGTTTGAAAAATGACAGGAGCTGATTGGTTGGTAGTTTATTTCTCGCCACATAATCACTCTCCAAGGCTGAGCACATCTGCCCCTAAGTACCAACCAATCAGCTCCTGTCATTCTACAACTGTGTTTGAAAAATGACAGTTACATGCTTACTGTTTGGTACTTTATCTCATCCAATTCTTGATACATCTCCCCCTTTATATGGAAGTTAGGCTATATTCTTTTTAAAAGGTCCGTTATGCAAATCTGCTTAACCCTACTTGCACCAAATATAAAAGACTATTGGGGACATGTTCTAAGCAGTGATAAAAGTAGAGAAATGAGCCAGTGGAGAAGTTGCCCATGGCAACCAATCAGCTGCTCTGCATACTTTTATAGTATGCAAATTATATTATATTATTATGTTACGTCAATGCTGATTGGATGCTATGTGCAACTTCTCCACTGGCTCACTTCTTCACTTTTATCACTGGTTAGTAAATCTCCCCCCCTTATTTTGAACACTAACACCTACATTCATACTGTATAATACTGTATATGTAAAACTTCTAAGAACTGAAGAAATGTCAGGATAAGGTTAGGAACGCGGAGGAAGCATTTGACTATGCAAAGCAGACTTCCTGTCAGTAAGCCTAGTGAAGGGCATTTCACTGCCTAAGAGGTCTGATAACTAACGGCAATAGCTTGCCATGAGGCGGATAACAATTTTACAATGTTACATCTTACAGAATGACTGGTGTCTTATTTATTAAACTCTTTTTGTCAGATATTTATGTGGAAAAGGCAGTGTCCACATATATAACATTTAGGTACCGGGCTTATTTCACATAAGAGATATCACAGACATCAGCCATATTGTATAGGAAAGGAAGTCTCCTCCAATTTGCCAAGCTCTACAAAACTTAGTTTTTCTATGCTTGTCTCCCATAGCTACCGCCATCTTCAGATTAAAGAGCTATCGGTGTCTCTCAGAGCCTACCACTTCCAATAATAAAAAAAAAATTTCCACCTGCACAGGAACATTACTGTGACATAACCTGAAATAGTAGGTTCTCAGACTTGCGGTAACAGCTGCTTATTAGGGCAAGTGTCGTGGTATGCCAACATTTACAAATTGTCCTGATGCTTAGCAATGTTAATTATAGCTGCAAAAATTAAGATAGTAGTAAATATTCCCGTGTTTGATCCAAACACTGGATAACCAGATCTGTCTGCTCTTAACATTTCATCTGATTGAGCAAATCAGCCGCAATCAGTCAGCTTTAGGTTTAAAGGGGTCTATTTGCTAAGCTGTGGAGAGAGATAAAGTACCAACCAACCAGCTCCTGTCATTTTTCAAACACAGCCTGTAACATGTCAGTTAGGAGCTGATTGACTGATACTTGACCTTTCTCCAAGGCTTAGTAAATAGACCCCAAACAAAGTCATTATGAGCATGGTCCTCATCAACTGTGTCTTTGTATTATTATTACTATTCTCAATGTAAGGTGCCACAGTGGTGTGCAGTGCTGCTCATGGGAGAAAAGAGAACAGACTTTAAATAGGGACACACAGAATAGGCAACATAAATGCAGACATGAAAACAAGTAAGGGCAGCCATACTAATGATGACAGAGCATACACTGTGACTGGGAGAGGAAGGAAACAGCTAGAACTAGAGGCGAGAGTATAGTTTACAGTGGATATTACTATTAGTACAGCTATGAGGGAACACTAGCTGTATATGTATCTATATAATATATGTAGTAGGTTTTCCCCATTCTTACCTACTTTTGGGACTTACAAGTGGCAAGTGCAGGGGGTGGTGCTGCAATTTACAGCGAGATTCCCTCTCACCCAGGAGTCAGTGATAAGGATGGGTATCCCTCTCTGTGGAATATGTGGTGTAGTCATCCCATTCTGCATATTACTGCCACTATAATGGGAAGTGTATTGGGACAGATGTTTGCATTCCTAAGTAGGAGGCTATTTGTATGGAATTTATATAGTATGTTATCCACATGATCACCTGGGTTTCCTCCAGATGCTCTCCTTTCCTCCCATAATGCAAAGGCATATTGTAAGGTTAATTGGCTTCTGACTAGTTTGGCTCTGGTGAGCAGGGAAATTAGCTTGTAAGCTCCGTAAAACACTGACAACCATAAATATGTTCCTGTTTCCCTATTTTTAGGTTTCCTTTTCCATATATATCTGGCTCTTCCTGAAGTGAGGGATGTGGAGAGGTGGCGCATACTTAGTTGTACTCTCTCTACTCCTGCCACTGCTGCCCCCCACAGGCCGGGCACAGAACGTTCTTACAGATGATGAGATTGAAGAATTCCTGGAAGGATTTCTCAAGGAATTGGTCCCTGAGGAAGATGAAGATGATAAAGGGGAACCAAAGAGGGAGGAAGATGATGATGGAGAAGTAATCACCAGGACTGGAGGGTATGAGGAGAAAGAAGAGACCCAAATAGGGAAAAAGAAAAAAGCATCTAAGGGTGAGAGTGAAGGTGAGTGTACGGTGTGGGATAATACTGTGGATAGGGGGTGGGTCATGGAGAACAACATGGTGCTATACACTTTGTTGCTCATTTCTTTAGTGTGTGTGATTAGCACTGCATTACACTTTGAGGGTGAATATGCCCGGAGGTAGTAACCCTACATAGTCCACTGTATTACTGGGGAGTATAGATAGCTTTAAAATAAAAAAAAAATAAAAAAATGAACAAGATTAATACAAAAACTATTTCTGCATTAGTTATGCCAAGTACCTGGCACTTCTACATATGAAAGTTACTAAGAGCTCTTATACAGTAACTTGCCTCTTTACTTTCCCTGTAATGTATCCCTGTGTTGTTCATAGTCCAACAGTCTGGAGAGTGTGTCTGTTTTCCTGTATGATCACATAAGCATTCCTGGCCCATTACTTGCTTTCTTGTGATGTGACAGTCTGACATTAATTATGTGCATGAGGAATCATAGAACTGGAATCATAAAGTCTCTGACACACAGGGTTACTTCTAGAATTTACTTAGCTGTACCTGCATGTTAGATGGATCTATAGCTGAGCTTGACGCTGGAATTTTAGATCATTACAATAAGTAGAGAATCCATACAGAAAGGTAATTGACGGAGCAAAACAGTCCTGCCGCATCCATGTCCATTTTCTTGGAATAAAGGTTACGTTTATGGTACAGTATCTGTCCTGTATGGAGCAGAGCACATCTCCGGTGGGGATAAAACGGCGTCATTTGGTTATATAAGGTGCATGATTTTAGCCACGCATTTTACCCTCCTTTGAGAAGACTACTTTTTTTTTAATTTTCTGTAGACCCGGTTTCTCGGGATGGGGACAATGAGACATACATATAGAAGTTGAATTTGAACCTCTTTCTGTCATATCCCTTTTTTAATAAATGAACCCGAGTGTTGGCTTCTCATGAGCATTGATAAAGACGTATTTAATAGTGAATTTGTGTGGAATTTATTTTTCACCATTATGTGGAAACCAATTTTTGTTTGTATAAGGAGCTCTGAGAATTGCTATCATTCTCCATGATCATTACAGGTTTTGATAATGTTCCTTTTCTACCCACAGAATCAAAGGCCAAAGAAAAACCCATGAAAGAAAAAAAGGAGAAACCACCTAAACCCACTAAAAAGCCTAAAGAAAAGGCACCAAAAAAAGAAAAGCCTCCGAAACCAACCAAGAAACCCAAGGAAAAGAAGCCAAAAGCAACAAAGAAACCCAAGGAAAAGCCACCGAAACCTACCAAAAAGTCAGCAGCAAAGAAACAAGACCGACATCCAGAGTTAGAAGAAGGCGTGGACAAGTACGAGAGAACGAGAGTCACGAATGAGGAAGAGCAGTACACAAGACCCAAAATCCATGAAGATGAGGAACATTACAGAACCCCACACGTTACAGAGGAGGAAGAACGGTATAGAAGACCCCAAATTCCAGAAGAAGATGAGGACAGGTATAGAAAACCCCAAGTCACAGCAAGGGAAGAGGTGGAAAAATACAAGAGACCACAAATTACAGAGAAAGAAGAGGACAGAGACAGGAGACCCCACATTCCAGAGGATTACGATGAAGAGATTTACGTAAAACCCGACATTACCAAAGAAGAGGATCGGTATAGAAGACCACAAGTGACTAAGGAAGTGGAGGACAGATATAGAACACCTGAAGAGGAAAAGTACAGGCGACCCCACATCAAAGAGGAAGATGACAGGTACGGAAGACCACCATTTACTGACACAAAGACACAAACGGGAGAGGATAAATGGGGGACAGGTAAGTCTGCAACAATGGGATGTGAAAGCATGGTTTTATATGAGAATTGTGTAATTACTGGAAGCAGGGTTCTCTACACTAAACAAAGCAAGTAAAGGATCTATGAAATGCTCACTGTAGGTTACATTTTCAGATATGAATAATGAGGGTAAACTATCTTGTTTGCGTTAACTGGACATACTCTGCAGGCCTGAGGAACTATTATAGAAACACTGCAAGATCCATTGAGCAATCTCTCAGATTTCCCACTCAAAATACATGCAGTTAATCACAGCAAAATATTATACCTTTTCCTGCAATACATAGCAGGATAGTAAGAAATACATATATACATAAATACAGAATACAAGATTGCATTATATATATATTTACTATATTGACTGTATTACATATACAGTATATACTAGAAGTGCCTACCCGTCGTTGCCAAGTGATTATTCATTTAATTGTCATTCATTTTTTTCTTTCCCAAATTTTTAGTTCGCTTATCTGTCTTAATAGCTTCTGTTTACCAATTCCATCAGTCTGTAAATACCTCGCTGTAAACCACATATACAGGTATATGCAATTGCGGTCGAATTCCCGAAATTGGCGAAAAACGGGACTTTTTCGCCCCAAAAAAAAAATCGTCAATGCAATTCAGTACTTTCCGTCAAAAAAACGGACTTTCAAAATTCGACTTTTTGAAATTCGACTTTTGTCAAATTCGACTTTTCTGCAATGATACAAGTGCTGCAATTCGACCAAAGTATATTCAATTGAAGTTTGCAAATTCGACAACAGTGCTTTTAGACAGTAAATTCGTCATTTTCAATCCGCCACACTTCCAAGGGCCAGGGGTGAAGCCCGAGGCTGTCCCCCCCCCCATCCAAGGGCTGCGGATGGGAGGCTGATAGTCTTGAGAAAAATGACAGAATATTTTTTTTCCAGTAGTACTACAAGTCCCAGCAAGCCTCCCCCGCAAGCTGGTACTTGGAGAACCACAAGTACCAGCATGCGGGAGAAAAACGGGCCCGCTGGTACCTGTAGTTCTACTGGGGAAAAAATACCCAAATAAAAACAGGAGACACACACCGTGACAGTAAAACTTTATTTCACACATGTCGACACACATACATACTTACCTATGTTGACCCGCCGACTGGCACGTCTCGTCTCCGACGATCCGGGGTACCTGTGAAAAAAATTAGACTCACCTGACCCAGGGTCCAGAGTATAATCCACGTACTTGGCAAAAAAATAAAACGACAAACCCGTGCCAGCGGACTGAAAGGGGTCCCATGTTGACACATGGGACCCCTTTCCCCGAATGCAGAGAGACCCCCCCGTGACTGCTGTCACTGAAAGGTCTCTTAAGCCAATCAGCGAGCGCAACGTCCTTGCACTCTGCTGATTGGCTGCGCTTCTGAGCTGTCAGACAGCGCATCGCAAAGCCTCTCCATTATATTCAATGGTGGGAACTTTGCGGTTAGTGGTGGGGTCACCCGCGGTCAGCGGCTGACCGCGGGTAACCCCACCGCTGACGGCAAAGTTCCCACCATTGAAAATAATGGAGGGAGCTGTGCGATGCGCTGTCTGACCTCAGACGCGCACAGCCAATCAGGTGGGCGCCACGGAAGTAGCGCTTCCTGATTGGCTGAAGGGACCTCAGTGACAGGAGTCACGTGGGGTCCCGGCACATTCGGGGAAAGGGGTCCCATGTGTCAACATGGGACCCCTTTCAGTCCGGCATGGTCGGGTATGCGTTTTCTTTTTTTACCAAGTACGTGGATTATCTCCCGGACACTGGATTGAGGTGAGTCTAATTTTTTTCACAGGTACCCCGGATCGTCGGAGACTGTGGCAGTCGGCGGGTCAACATAGGTAAGTATGTGTGTGTCGGCAGTTGTGTAATAAAGTTTTACTATCAAGGTGTGTGTCTCCTGTTTTTATTTGGGTATTTTTTTCCCAGTAGTACTACAGGTACCAGCGGGCCCGTTTTTCTCCCGCATGCTGGTACTTGTGGTTCTCCAAGTACCAGCTTGCGGGGGAGGCTTGCTGGGACTTGTAGTACTACTGGAAAAAACAATATTCTTTCACATTTCTCAAGGCTATCAGCTTCCCATCCGCAGCCCTTGGATGGGGGGGACAGCCTCGGGCTTCACCCCTGGCCCTTGGGTGGCTGGGGGGGGGGACCCCTTGATTGAAGGGGTCCCCACTCCCCCAGGGTACCCCGGCCAGGGGTGACTAGTTGGATATTTAATGCCACGGCCGCAGGGCACTGTATAAAAGTGACCCCCGGCTGTGGCATTATCTGTCCAGCTAGTGGAGCCCGATGCTGGTGTATAAAATACGGGGGACCCCTACTCTTTTTGTCCCCCGTATTTTTTGCACCAGCACCAGGCGCAGAGCCCGGTGCTGGTTTTAAAAATACGGGGGATCCCCTGTCAATTTTTCCCCCGGATTTTTAGAACCAGGACCAGCTCGAAGAGCCCGAGGCTGGTTATGCTTTGGAGGGGGGACCCCACGCCATTTTTTTCCGGGTTTTTCCCGTTTTTTTCCGTTTTTAAAAAACCGGATCAAAATCCGTTAAATCGTCCGTTTTTCGGCCGCGGGACTGTCGAATCCGTTTTTGATTGAATATGGTGAATTTCGGCACCCACTTGCCGAAATTGGACGGTCGAATTAAAAAACGGCCGATAATTTGCCGCGATTCGCCGCTAATTGCATATACCCCTAAGTGTCTTAAAACTGTCGTCGGTTATGAGTATAATTTGATTGGTGGCATTACCAACACGGGAGAGAACCACGCATAACTGGCCACGTGAGAAGACCTTGCTGCGCAAGTCCACACCGACGACATTAAAGGAATAACCTTGCGCTTTCTTTATTGTCATTCCAAAACATATACTAACGGGAAATTGTAAGCGCTTACATTGAAACGGCAATAGGCGGAATCATGGTAGAGGGGGTTGAGTGCAAGACACGTCCCAGGCTTTTCATTTAGGAAAATTTTTATTTTATTTAAGAGCAGCAACACAGTGTGCAGAAATGCGCATCGGTACGAGGGAGGGGAGCGCAAGGGAGCACCAGTCAGTGTCATGGGGTGCAGTGGTCTGAGAGAACTAATAACATCATCGCCTGCCCGTACCTGACACAGTGCTGCTGACTCGGGCGGGTGGTGGCCATTTTGTGGCTTCTGACTTCTGTATGTATATGGCATAATACAAACATTTGGTTTTACCCAATTATAAACTCAAATTTCTAAGCACTCCAGAACTCCACGACAAACATTGGAGGGTTTTCCCCCTTCATCTCCCTCCTCGCTACGCCCCTGACCAGTGGTGCTGAGAGGGAGGAGGTACTAATTAGTCAGCCAGCAACAGCCTCTTTCCTGAGCCCAGCACACATTACTGTGTGCTGGCTGGGCTGCAGTAGGTTCGGGGAGGCTGTTGCTTCTTAGCACAGCAGTCTCCACTTCCTGCAGGGCGGAGCAATCGCACTGATCAAGCCCCTTCCCTGGATCTGACTTGGCTGAGGGGCACATTGCGTCCCCCCCATCCCCCCATGCAGGTTGCCTAAAACAAGTAACTTCTAATGTTATATTTTTAAAGGGGACATGCCACAGCTCCACAAATAGACCTCTCCCCCTTTCATTACTGGAGCCTGAGAAAGCTCTCTGTGGCCCAGCCCTTGACATAGAGTTTAATAGCAGATATGTTTGCATTTGTGCCTTGGTGTGTGTGGGAAGTGTGAATGTGTTTTTCTTGAGATAAGTGTGAACAAAACCATATATTTGTCTCATACTTTGGGCTAGATACATCATCGCTTGGAAAGTGATAAAATGGAGAGTGAAAAAGTACCAGCTAATCAGCTCCTAACTGTCATGGTACAGACTATGGGGCAGATGTATTAACCTGGAGAAGGCATAAGGAAGTGATAAACCAGTTATGAGTGCAAGGTGATAAACGCACCAGCCAATCAGATCCTAACTGTTGATTTACATATTGGAGCTGATTGGCTGGTGCCTTTATCACCTTGCACATATCACTGGTTTATCACTTCCTTATGCCTTCTCCATGTTAATACATCTGCCCCACTGTTTGAAAAATGTCAGTTAGGAGCTGATTGGTTGGTACTTTTTCACTCTACATTTTATCACTTTCCAAGCGATGATGCATCTGGCCCATTACCTTTGACGGCGATACTATCTGCCTCCCTGTCATAAAACGCATTGAACAACACCTACACAATAATAATCCAATAATAATAACAGCCATTCCCACCCCCCTGGTAATGATGAGAGCTTTGTGGGGCCCCTATCCCAATGCTTCTTGAGAGACACCCCTCCGCAGCAATTATTGATTTTATGTCCCATATCAGTTCCCTGGTTCATTTTCTGAACCACATTAGTACCCTAGTTAATATTATGCCCCATAGTAGTGCCCTGGTTTATTTTATGAACCATCGTAGTTCACTAGTTTACATGATGTCACACTGTAGGGCTGCCAGTACACATTATGCCACACAGTACCCCCAATTCACATTTATGACATACAGTCTCCCCAGTTCAAATTATTCCATATTATTACAGTGCCCTTAGTTCATACTGTGCCACATTAGAGTCCCCTCCAGTTCAAATTTAGAGGATACAAGAGTTGTAATATCATGGTGAGGGTGCCTGAGAAATGTGGTGAACACATGAGAAGTAAGGTGAGGACACATGAGAAGTAAGGTGAGGACACATGAGAAGTAAGGTGAGGACACATGAGAAGTAAGGTGAGGACACATGAGAAGTAAGGTCAAGTAAAGATGAAGAGTTGATGAAGGTGAAGGTACAGGATAAGTAAGGCGAAAGCGAGAATAGATGAGTTGGTTGAAGGTGAGGATACATGATAAGTAATATGGAAGCGATAATAGATGAGGAGTTGGGTGAGGTGAGGCGACAAGATAACTAAGGTGAAGGCAAGTATTGAGGAGGAGTTGGGTGAAGGTGAGGATACATGAGTTATAAGAAGGTGAGGATGTATTAGGCATCTGGTGAAACTAAGTATACAAGAGAAGTAATGTGAAGGCAAAAGACAAGTAGTTGGATAAAGGTGAACATTTATGAGCAGTGATTTAAAGGCAAGTATGCATAAGGAATCTGATATAGATGAGGACACATGGGAAGTCAGGTGAGGCCACGGTAGATGAGGAGCAAGGAGAAGGTCAGGGCACCTGAATAATTTCTTAACAGTAAAGATACATGGGGAGAATGGTGGAGTGAACATATGAGGATTTGAATGAACTGGAGGGCATATATGGAATAGAATAAAGGTGTGGATACATGAATGGTCAGGTGAAGGCAGGAATACTTAAGGAGTCTTTTTCTTTTTCTTTTTTTATATAGGACTAATCATAGTAGGTAGCACTGTAGTGAGAACATGCAACAATTAATATCAGTTCCTGATCCATTTGCGCTTATAGCCTACGGTCCCTGACAGACAGACAGACAGACACACACACATGCCCACCAGCAATAGGACTTCTCATCCTTTACTAATATGCCCCCTAGTCACAATGATTTGTCATACTCTCCACTGATACAAATGTTGGAGATGAGACCTGCATTGCTCTTCTTCACCTTCATACCTTTCTATTAAGAAGACTTTGTACTTTTAAGATGAAGGGCCTAATTCAGACCTGATCGCAAGAGCAAAATCTTTCTCTAATGGGCAAAACCATGTGCACTGCAGGGGGGCAGATATAACATGTACAGAGAGAGTTAGATTTGGGTGAGTTATTTTGTTTCTGTGCAGGGTAAATACTGGCTGCTTTCTTTTTACACTGCAATTTAGATTTCAGTTTGGACACACCCCACCCAAATCTAAAGGTGCGCATACACTTGTCCAACATGGCCTCTTTTCACCCGATTCCGATGGATCAAGCCAAGAAATCGGGTGAAACTGGCCAAATCGCATCGGTGTTTGACATCTGATCCGATCCGATGCGCAGTCCCGTGGTGGTCGGACGTGCAGCACATTGGATATATCGGAATCACAGCCATCAGGTGCACATCGCGGCTAGTTTTTTAGCACCTGTGATATATTGCAAACGATTTCTCGGATGTTTTCACTTGAGTGGCTTTTCTCTGGACGCTCCCACCCACACAGCGCCAGCAGCAGCAGTATGTGATATATATATCGTATGCGATAAATCACATGCAAAAATGGCACATCAAGTACCAAATCGGATGGAAGCACTCCCGGGAAGCTGCCGGGGGAGTTCAAGGGAAATTGGATCCGACTTGTGCCTCAGACAAGTCGCAATAATGAATGGGGGCCTTAACTCTCTCTGCACATGTTATATCTGCACCCCCCGCACTGCGCATGGTTAAGCCCATTAGAGAAAAATTTTGCTGATGCGATCAGGTCTGAATTAGTCCCGAAATTAGGGCATATAAGTGCCATGCAGTGGCGTCACAAGGGGGGTGCGGGCCGCAACTGGGTGTCATCCTCTGAGGGGTGACACCAAAATGCCGACTCCTGCTTAGTGACAGGACCCGAGTGCGGCACATGTTACATTATGGGGGTAATTCTGAGTTGATCGCAGCAGCAATTTTGTTAGCAGTTGGGCAAAACCATGTGCACTGCAGGGGAGGCAGATATAACATGTGCAGAGAGAGTTAGATTTGGGTGTGGTGTGTTCAATCTGCAATGTAAATTGCAGTGTAAAAATAAAGCAGTCAGTATTTACCCTGCACAGAAACAAAATAACCCACCCAAATCAAATTCTCTCTGCACATGTTATATCTGCCTCCCCTGCAGTGCACATGGTTTTGCCCAACTGCTAACAAAATTCCTGCTGCGATCATCTCAGAATTACCCCCTATGTGCAGCACTTGGCTCCTGTCACTGTGTAGGAGCCGCCACTGCAGAAACAGCACTCTGCGGGAGGCAGAGCGCACCTCCCGAACCCCAAAGTGATGGAAAACGGGGTCGGAACGTGAAGCTCCCACTAAGCCACACCCACTCATGGGAAGCCACACCCCTTTTATGTCGGCTCTGCACCGGCGGGTGTTCACAACGTAAGTAACGCCTCTGGTGCCATGATCTACTTACTAGAAAGCTTATCACTGGTAACAGTGCCGAGCCATGAGGCACCTGTCTATAGTGAATTGACACCAAACATGTCTATGAATATCGGCTCAACCCTCCAAATGGCTTCTGCCAATATGTATGGACAGTACATGACGTTTTTTCCCCACAAAGTATATAAAAAGTGATAATGTTGAATAAAAATGGAAACACTTCCTTTCAGGATCACCAACTGTTCCCAGAACACATATGTGCACACAGATGGCAGTAAGGCAGCTTGCAAACAGCTTTAGGAGCATGACTTTTAAGGGGGAATGTAATAGTCTCCTTTTTTGTGACCTCAGCAATCTTCTGCTGTATATATAACAGATGCTAAATAACATGAATATCCCCAGAAAACTGTGATTTTAACTAACAAGTTGCAGCTAGCCACTATCCCTATGTTTTAATGCCAGTAATAAAGGTCGGCAGATGTTATAAGTACAAACATTGCTCAAACACACTGATAAATATAGAGGTGGCTGTAACAGGCGAGGTATCTGCTATTACAACTACTGTATCTGGCCTGTAAGGGAAAAAGTTGTAGCCCCCCTCCCCAGTAGGCCTGTGTTAGTATCAGGTTCAGTTGTAAAGGTATATGGGTGAACGAAAACTGAATAGCATTTGGCCCATCCTGGCACCCTGGTCTGTAAACATGAGGGTCATTATATATAAATGTCACTTATATATCTATTAGACATTAGTTGTGCCAGTCATCTCTAGGTTGGTGGGGAGACCAAGCTAAGCCCACCTAACATAATAACTAAGCCAATTCACGTTTTCAATTACCAATGTGGTTGGCTCCCGGTTCATATTTTACTGGCCTGTCTGGTAAGAATTAGGAGCAGCATCAGTGCTCGTTATAGAACAGAAACATTACAGGGATGCTGGTATTTTGTTTCAGCCAGTACCTAGATTTTTATGTGGCATAAGATGAAATGTGGCTATGACAACAAGCAGCCGTAAAGACTAATGCAGGCAGAGGCCCTGTTATAATCTATATCCCATATGTTAACTATAAATCAGGACGTCCCTCAGCCGATGAGGCAAACAGGACCTGATATACCTTATCCAATCACTCAGAAGACAGTGTTTGTTGCAGCCGCGGTTTGGCAGGAAAGAGACATAGAGGGGCCCGGATTAAATGGTGGAGGGCAGACAGGAAATGTATTGAACTCAAGAGACCAACACAACACAGTATGTGGAGAATATGTGTATGGTGTACACGTGTCGTGGCATTAGGAATTGTATTAGGAAAATTCTTTGAAAGTATTCAGAATGGCAATATTCTGCAAAATGCTGCCTATAGGCCGGATTCGGAGATGTACACAAATGCATTTGCAGCTGCGAACCTCTATGCAGCTGCAGTGCAAAAATATGCAAATGTTGCATCCGCCAGGATTTGAGTGGAGACGCCCACAGGCGGCTTTGCAGATCACAGCAGTCGATTGGTTGGGAAGCATGACCACTGGAGACATTGCAGCTGCATACGGGATCACAATCGTAGCCTCAAACACACCCCTAAAAGAGGTTGCGACACACCTGTATATTTGCCGCCATTCCCCCGTTACTTCCCGCAAATGGTTCCTGCCTGTCAATCACTTTGCTAATAAACCCTCTTTGTGACCGACATGACAAGACCATGCGGCACAGTGCGATTTGTGGGCACAGACCGCCGATAATCACTCAACTGCAAAAAATGGGATTTGCGTACATCTCTGAATCAGGCTGTATGGTGCAGATTTAGCAACAAGTTATATGCGTATTATCACTCATTACGAATGATAAATGGTGCTCCAGCCAATCAGCTCCTGTCATTTTTCAATTAGGAGCTGATTGACTAGAGCACCATTTATCATTCGTAACGAGCGATAACAAGAATATCACTAATTTATGTTATATTTCAAGCACCGTAGCAACAGAGAAGAGGTGATTATGTCTACATCATACTAAGGGGTCCTTTCTTTGTGTTACAGGAGGATACGTGGAACCAGAGGAACCTGGCAGAGAGGAACGAGTTCCTCGGCCTGGTGAGTTGCATGTTCTTCCCCTGACCTGCATTCATATAGCCGCTCCTGATTCATTCGCCAGCACTGTTCCCTATAGATATTGTATATACAAACACATGCAATACATTTTGGGGTAATTATATTGTTTTTCTGTGCTGCAGTTACAGTATGGAAGGAATACATACCTATTACCGGCGGTCGGGATCCTGCCTGTCATGATTACGACAGCGGGATCCTGGCCACCAGTATGCTGGTAGCGGGGCGAGCGCTAGAAAGCCCCTTGCGGGCTCGCTGTGCTTACCACGCTGCGGGCACGGTGGCTCGCTGTGCTCACCACAGGATGTATTCTCCCTCTATGGGTGTTGTGGACACCCACAGAGGGAGAAAAGCATGTCGCGCCGGTATTCCAGCAGTGGCATTTCACCACCTGTCGGGATTCCGGCGTCGGCATTGTGTTCGCCGGGATCCCGACAGGCGGTCTCGTGATTGCCTCCAGTATGGAATACACCACGTTTAGCTTGTGCCTTGTCCAAATAACAGGGAATGGGTGTGTTGCGTTTATTGCCAAGCAGTGGGCTACATATCATTGCTGAATTTATTAAAAAACATTGCCAACGTCAGTTCACTTTTATATATTGGCTTGTACAGAGCCGGCCCTAACCAATATGATGCCCTAGGCAAGATTTTGGCTGGTGCCCCCTAGCACCACCTCTAGTTCTGCCTCTGACCCTACACCCCTTTCCCAGCACCATCACACCCCACCCATAGCAGTCCTTTTTTTTGTTTTCCTACCCCCTGTAATTTAAATAAGAACAGTGTGCACATTCGGCGCACAGCCCAAAAAGGTGTGTGTTTTTGCTGGCAAGGGGTATGGCCACACAATAGTACCCCCAATTCAAATTATGTCTAATAGTAGTGCAACTTTATTCACAATTTATAATGCGATAGTGTCCCTTATTCACATGACATCACAGAGTAGTACCACTTCACCTTATATACGTTACTCCTCACAGTAGTGCCCCTCATTCACATAACATCATAATGAATTGCTCCTTATTCACATTACACCACACCATATTGCTCTTTATTCTCATTACACCACGCCATATTGCTCCTTATTCACATTACACCATACCATATTGCTCTTTAGTCACATTAGACCACACAGTAGTGCCCTTTCTATACGTTACGCCACACAGTAGAGCACCTTATACACACAATGCCACACATTGGTAATGCATTTATACACAATACCACACAGTAATGCCCCTTACACATATGACACCCACTATTAATGTCATTATAAACATAATGCGCCTTACACATTATGCCAACCTTTATTAATGCCCTTATAAACAAAATTTCCCTTACACATATTGCGCACATTGTTAATGCCCTTATACACACTATAACACACATAATGTCCCTTACACATATGCCGCACATTATTAGTGCCCTTCTACACATAATGACACACATAGTGCCCCTTACACATATGTTACACATTATTAATGTCCTTTTACACATAATGACACATATACACTGCTCAAAAAAAGAAAGGGAACACTTAAACAACACAATGTAACTCCAAGTCAATCACACTTACGTGAAATCAAACTGTCCACTTAGGAAGCAACACAACCCAATAAAGGAGTTGTTCTGCAGGTGGTGACCACAGACCACTTCTCAGCTCCTATGCTTTCTGGCTGATGTTTTGGTCACTTTTGAAAGCTGGCGGTGCTTTCACTCTAGTGGTAGCATGAGACGGAGTCTACAACCCACACAAGTGGCTCAGGTAGTGCAGTTCATCCAGGTTGGCACATCAATGCAAGCTGTGGCAAGAAGGTTTGCTGTGTCTGTCAGCGTAGTGGCCAGAGCATGGAGGCGCTACCAGGAGACAGGCCAGTACATCAGGAGACCGGAGGAGGCTGTAGGAGGGCAACAACCCAGCAACAGGACCGCTACTTCCGCCTTTGTGCAAGGAGGAACAGGAGGAGCACTGCCAGAGCCCTGCAAAATGACCTCCAGCAAGCCACAAATGTGCATGTGTCTACTCAAATGATCAGAAACAGACTCCATGAGGGTGGTATGAGGGCCCGATGTCCACAGGTGGGGGTTGTGCTTACAGCCCAACACCATGCAGGACATTTGGCATTTGCCAGAGAACACCAAGATTGGCAAATTCGCCACTGGCGCCCTGTGCTCTTCACAGATGAAAGCAGGTTCTCACTGAGCACACGTGACAGACGTGACAGAGTCTGGAGATGCCAAGGAGAACGTTCTGCTGCCTGCAACATCCTCCAGCATGACCGGTTTGGCAGTGGGTCAGTAATGGTGTGGGGTGGCATTTCTTTGGGGGGCCGCACAGCCCTCCATGTGCTCGCCAGAGGTAGCCTGACTGCCATTAGGTACCGAGATGAGATCCTCAGACCCCTTGTGAGACCATATGTTGGTGCGGTTGGCCCTGGGTTCCTCCTAATGCAAGACAGTGCTAGACCTCCTGTGGCTGGAGTGTGTCAGCAGTTCCTACAAGACGAAGGCATTGATGTTATGGACTGGCCCGCTGGTTCCCCAGACCTGAATCCAATTGAGCATATCTGGGACATCATGTCTCGCTCCATCCACCAATGCCACGTTGCACCACAGACTGTCCAGGAGTTGGCGGATGCTTTAGTCCAGGTCTGGGAGGAGATCCCTCAGGAGACCATCCGCCACCTCATCAGGAGCATGCCCAGGCATTGTAGGGAGGTCATACAGGCACGTGGAGGCCACACACACTACTGAGCCTAATTTTGACTTGTTTTAAGGACATTACATCAAAGTTGGATCAGCCTGTAGTGTGTTTTTCCACTTTCATTTTGAGTGTGACTCCAAATCCAGACCTCAATGGGTTAATAAATTTGATTTCCATTGATAATTTTTGTGTGCTTTTGTTGTCAGCACATTCAACTATGTAAAGAACAAAGTATTTAATAAGAATATTTAATTCATTCAGATCTAGGATGTGTTATTTTAGTGTTCCTTTTATTTTTTTTGAGCAGTGAAGTTCCTGGCGTGAGTCAACTGGCAGCTCTGCTAATGTCGGGCGCCTATTTATTATGAAAATGCATCTTATTGGCATTGCTATGTGGCTAGGATGCACAATCAGCTTCTTCTGATTAAAATGATATGTGGCATGCCTATATACTGTGTGCGACTGTGGCTGTATCTGCATACGAAATGCTACACACAGAATATAGGCATGCCACATATCATTTTAATCAGCAGAAGCTGCTTGTGCCCATAGGCATACCAGATGCCCTAGGCAATTGCCTACCTTGCCTATACCTAGGGCCGGCTCTGGGCTTGTATATGGCCTGCTTGTGACTGTGACTAAATGATCTGACCTTTCTAGCTTTATTCTGTGTTATTCACCTAAGGCAGGTCTGTGTTGTAACTAGAGATGTGCACTTGAAATTTTTCGGGTTTTGTGTTTTGGTTTTGGGTTCGGTTCCGCGGCCGTGTTTTGGGTTCGACCGCGTTTTGGCAAAACCTCACCGAATTTTTTTTGTCGGATTCGGGTGTGTTTTGGATTCGGGTGTTTTTTTCAAAAAACACTAAAAA
This sequence comes from Pseudophryne corroboree, assembly GCF_028390025.1. Lineage (NCBI taxonomy): Eukaryota > Metazoa > Chordata > Amphibia > Anura > Myobatrachidae > Pseudophryne > Pseudophryne corroboree. Next base: position 139,113,276 of record NC_086449.1, read on the forward strand.
ACAGCTTAAATCATAGAATTTGGGGGTCATTTTGATCCCAAAGTATTATTAACCTCAAAAACCATAATTTCCACTCATTTTCAGTCTATTCTGAATACCTCACACCTCACAATATTATTTTTAGTCCTAAAATTTGCACCGAGGTCGCTGGATGACTAAGCTAAGCGACCCTAGTGGCCGACACAAACACCTGGCCCATCTAGGAGTGGCACTGCAGTGTCACGCAGGATGGCCCTTCCAAAAAACACTCCCCAAACAGCACATGGCGCAAAGAAAAAAAGAGGCGCAATGAGGTAGCTGTGTGAGTAAGATAAGCGACCCTAGTGGCCGACACAAACACCTGGCCCATCTAGGAGTGGCACTGCAGTGTCACGCAGGATGGCCCTTCCAAAAAACACTCCCCAAACAGCACATGACGCAAAGAAAAAAAGAGGCGCAATGAGGTAGCTGTGTGAGTAAGATAAGCGACCCTAGTGGCCGACACAAACACCTGGCCCATCTAGGAGTGGCACTGCAGTGTCACGCAGGATGGCCCTTCCAAAAAACACTCCCCAAACAGCACATGACGCAAAGAAAAAAAGAGGCGCAATGAGGTAGCTGTGTGAGTAAGATAAGCGACCCTAGTGGCCGACACAAACACCTGGCCCATCTAGGAGTGGCACTGCAGTGTCACGCAGGATGGCCCTTCCAAAAAACACTCCCCAAACAGCACATGACGCAAAGAAAAAAAGAGGCGCAATGAGGTTGCTGTGTGAGTAAGATAAGCGACCCTAGTGGCCGACACAAACACCTGGCCCATCTAGGAGTGGCACTGCAGTGTCACGCAGGATGGCCCTTCCAAAAAACACTCCCCAAACAGCACATGACGCAAAGAAAAAAAGAGGCGCAATGAGGTAGCTGTGTGAGTAAGATAAGCGACCCTAGTGGCCGACACAAACACCTGGCCCATCTAGGAGTGGCACTGCAGTGTCACGCAGGATGGCCCTTCCAAAAAACACTCCCCAAACAGCACATGACGCAAAGAAGAAAAAAAGAGGCGCAATGAGGTAGCTGTGTGAGTAAGATAAGCGACCCTAGTGGCCGACACAAACACCTGGCCCATCTAGGAGTGGCACTGCAGTGTCACGCAGGATGGCCCTTCCAAAAAACACTCCCCAAACAGCACATGACGCAAAGAAAAAAAGAGGTGCAATGAGGTAGCTGTGTGAGTAAGATAAGCGACCCCAGTGGCCGACACAAACACCTGGCCCATCTAGGAGTGGCACTGCAGTGTCACGCAGGATGGCCCTTCCAAAAAACACTCCCCAAACAGCACATGACGCAAATAAAAATGAAAGAAAAAAGAGGTGCAAGATGGAATTGTCCTTGGGCCCTCCCACCCACCCTTATGTTGTATAAACAGGACATGCACACTTTAACCAACCCATCATTTCAGTGACAGGGTCTGCCACACGACTGTGACTGAAATGACGGGTTGGTTTGGACCCCCACCGAAAAAGAAGCAATTAATCTCTCCTTGCACAAACTGGCTCTACAGAGGCAAGATGTCCACCTCATCATCATCCTCCGATATATCACCGTGTACATCCCGCTCCTCACAGATTATCAATTCGTCCCCACTGGAATCCACCATCTCAGCTCCCTGTGTACTTTGTGGAGGCAATTGCTGCTGGTCAATGTCTCCACGGAGGAATTGATTATAATTCATTTTAATGAACATCATCTTCTCCACATTTTCTGGAAGTAACCTCGTACGCCGATTGCTGACAAGGTGAGCGGCGGCACTAAACACTCTTTCGGAGTACACACTTGTGGGAGGGCAACTTAGGTAGAATAAAGCCAGTTTGTGCAAGGGCCTCCAAATTGCCTCTTTTTCCTGCCAGTATAAGTACGGACTGTCTGACGTGCCTACTTGGATGCGGTCACTCATATAATCCTCCACCATTCTTTCAATGGGGAGAGAATCATATGCAGTGACAGTAGACGACATGTCCGTAATCGTTGTCAGGTCCTTCAGTCCGGACCAGATGTCAGCATCAGCAGTCGCTCCAGACTGCCCTGCATCACCGCCAGCGGGTGGGCTCGGAATTCTGAGCCTTTTCCTCGCACCCCCAGTTGCGGGAGAATGTGAAGGAGGAGATGTTGACAGGTCGCGTTCCGCTTGACTTGACAATTTTGTCACCAGCAGGTCTTTGAACCCCAGCAGACTTGTGTCTGCCGGAAAGAGAGATCCAAGGTAGGTTTTAAATCTAGGATCGAGCACGGTGGCCAAAATGTAGTGCTCTGATTTCAACAGATTGACCACCCGTGAATCCTTGTTAAGCGAATTAAGGGCTCCATCCACAAGTCCCACTTGCCTAGCGGAATCGCTCCCTTTTAGCTCCTCCTTCAATGCCTCCAGCTTCTTCTGCAAAAGCCTGATGAGGGGAATGACCTGACTCAGGCTGGCAGTGTCTGAACTGACTTCACGTGTGGCAAGTTCAAAAGGTTGCAGAACCTTGCACAACGTTGAAATCATTCTCCACTGCGCTTGAGACAGGTACATTCCACCTCCTATATCGTGCTCAATTGTATAGGCTTGAATGGCCTTTTGCTGCTCCTCCAACCTCTGAAGCATATATAGGGTTGAATTCCACCTCGTTACCACTTCTTGCTTCAGATGATGGCAGGGCAGGTTCAGGCGTTTTTGGTGGTGCTCCAGTCTTCTGTACGTGGTGCCTGTACGCCGAAAGTGTCCCGCAATTCTTCTGGCCACCGACAGCATCTCTTGCACGCCCCTGTCGTTTTTTTAAAAATTCTGCACCACCAAATTCAAGGTATGTGCAAAACATGGGACGTGCTGGAATTTGCCCATATTTAATGCACACACAATATTGCTGGCGTTGTCCGATGCCACAAATCCACAGGAGAGTCCAATTGGGGTAAGCCATTCCGCGATGATCTTCCTCAGTTGCCGTAAGAGGTTTTCAGCTGTGTGCGTATTCTGGAAACCGGTGATACAAAGCGTAGCCTGCCTAGGAAAGAGTTGGCGTTTGCGAGATGCTGCTACTGGTGCCGCCGCTGCTGTTCTTGCGGCGGGAGTCCATACATCTACCCAGTGGGCTGTCACAGTCATATAGTCCTGACCCTGCCCTGCTCCACTTGTCCACATGTCCGTGGTTAAGTGGACATTGGGTACAACTGCATTTTTTAGGACACTGGTGAGTCTTTTTCTGACGTCCGTGTACATTCTCGGTATCGCCTGCCTAGAGAAGTGGAACCTAGATGGTATTTGGTAACGGGGGCACACTACCTCAAGAAATTGTCTAGTTCCCTGTGAACTAACGGCGGATACCGGACGCACGTCTAACACCAACATAGTTGTCAAGGCCTCAGTTATCCGCTTTGCAACAGGATGACTGCTGTGATATTTCATCTTCCTCGCAAAGGACTGTTGGACAGTCAATTGCTTGGTGGAAGTAGTAAAAGTGGGCTTACGACTTCCCCTCTGGGATGACCATCGACTCCCAGCAGCAACAACAGCAGCGCCAGCAGCAGTAGGCGTTACACGCAAGGATGCATCGGAGGAATCCCAGGCAGGAGAGGACTCGTCAGAATTGCCAGTGACATGGCCTGCAGGACTATTGGCATTCCTGGGGAAGGAGGAAATTGACACTGAGGGAGTTGGTGGGGTGGTTTGCGTGAGCTTGGTTACAAGAGGAAGGGATTTACTGGTCAGTGGACTGCTTCCGCTGTCGCCCAAAGTTTTTGAACTTGTCACTGACTTATTATGAATGCGCTGCAGGTGACGTATAAGGGAGGATGTTCCGAGGTGGTTAACGTCCTTACCCCTACTTATTACAGCTTGACAAAGGCAACACACGGCTTGACAAATGTTGTCCGCATTTCTGGTGAAATACTTCCACACCGAAGAGCTGATTTTTTTGGTATTTTCACCAGGCATGTCAACGGCCCTATTCCTCCCACGGACAACAGGTGTCTCCCCGGGTGCCTGACTTAAACAAACCACCTCACCATCAGAATCCTCCTTGTCAATTTCCTCCCCAGCGCCAGCAACACCCATATCCTCCTCATCCTGGTGTACTTCAACACTGACATCTTCAATCTGACTATCAGGAACTGGACTGCGGGTGCTCCTTACAGCACTTGCAGGGGGCGTGCAAATGGTGGAAGGCGCATGCTCTTCACGTCCAGTGTTGGGAAGGTCAGGCATCGCAACCGACACAATTGGACTCTCCTTGTGGATTTGGGATTTCGAAGAACGCACAGTTCTTTGCGGTGCTTTTGCCAGCTTGAGTCTTTTCATTTTTCTAGCGAGAGGCTGAGTGCTTCCATCCTCATGTGAAGCTGAACCACTAGCCATGAACATAGGCCAGGGCCTCAGCCGTTCCTTGCCACTCCGTGTGGTAAATGGCATATTGGCAAGTTTACGCTTCTCCTCCGACAATTTTATTTTAGATTTTGGAGTCCTTTTTTTACTGATATTTGGTGTTTTGGATTTTACATGCTCTGTACTATGACATTGGGCATCGGCCTTGGCAGACGACGTTGCTGGCATTTCATCGTCTCGGCCATGACTAGTGGCAGCAGCTTCAGCACGAGGTGGAAGTGGATCTTGATCTTTCCCTAATTTTGGAACCTCAACATTTTTGTTCTCCATATTTTAATAGGCACAACTAAAAGGCACCTCAGGTAAACAATGGAGATGGATGGATACTAGTATACTTATGGATGGACCAGCGACTGCCGACACAGAGGTAGCTACAGCCGTGGACTACCGTACTGTGTCTGCTGCTAATATAGACTGGATGATAATGAGATGAAATAAATATATATATATATATATATAATATCACTAGTACTGCAGCCGGACAGGTATATATATTTATTATGTAATGACTGATGACGGACCTGCTGGACACTGTCAGCTCAGCAGCACCGCAGACTGCTACAGTAAGCTACTATAGTAGTATGTATCAAGAAGAAAGAAAAAAAAAAAAACCACGGGTAGGTGGTATACAATTATGGATGGACCAGCGACTGCCGACACAGAGGTAGCTACAGCCGTGGACTACCGTACTGTGTCTGGCTGCTAATATAGACTGGATGATAATGAGATGAAATTAATATATATATATATATAATATCACTAGTACTGCAGCCGGACAGGTATATATATTTATTATGTAATGACTGATGACGGACCTGCTGGACACTGTCAGCTCAGCAGCACCGCAGACTGCTACAGTAAGCTACTATAGTAGTATGTATCAAGAAGAAAGAAAAAAAAAACACGGGTAGGTGGTATACAATTATGGATGGACCAGCGACTGCCGACACAGAGGTAGCTACAGCCGTGGACTACCGTACTGTGTCTGCTGCTAATATAGACTGGATGATAATGAGATGAAATTAATATATATATATATATATATATATATAATATCACTAGTACTGCAGCCGGACAGGTATATATATTTATTATGTAATGACTGATGACGGACCTGCTGGACACTGTCAGCTCAGCAGCACCGCAGACTGCTACAGTAAGCTACTATAGTGGTATGTATCAAGAAGAAAGAAGAAAAAAAAAACCACGGGTAGGTGGTATACAATTATGGATGGACCAGCGACTGCCGACACAGAGGTAGCTACAGCCGTGGACTACCGTACTGTGTCTGCTGCTAATATAGACTGGATGATAATGAGATGAAATTAATATATATATATATATAATATCACTAGTACTGCAGCCGGACAGGTATATATATTTATTATGTAATGACTGATGACGGACCTGCTGGACACTGTCAGCTCAGCAGCACCGCAGACTGCTACAGTAAGCTACTATAGTAGTATGTATCAAGAAGAAAGAAAAAAAAAAAAACACGGGTAGGTGGTATACAATTATGGATGGACCAGCGACTGCCGACACAGAGGTAGCTACAGCCGTGGACTACCGTACTGTGTCTGCTGCTAATATAGACTGGATGATAATGAGATGAAATTAATATATATATATATATATATAATATCACTAGTACTGCAGCCGGACAGGTATATATATTTATTATGTAATGACTGATGACGGACCTGCTGGACACTGTCAGCTCAGCAGCACCGCAGACTGCTACAGTAAGCTACTATAGTAGTATGTATCAAGAAGAAAGAAAAAAAAAAAAAAAAACACGGGTAGGTGGTATACAATTATGGATGGACCAGCGACTGCCGACACAGAGGTAGCTACAGCCGTGGACTACCGTACTGTGTCTGCTGCTAATATAGACTGGATGATAATGAGATGAAATTAATATATATATATATAATATCACTAGTACTGCAGCCGGACAGGTATATATATTTATTATGTAATGACTGATGACGGACCTGCTGGACACTGTCAGCTCAGCAGCACCGCAGACTGCTACAGTAAGCTACTATAGTAGTATGTATCAAGAAGAAAGAAAAAAAAAAAAACACGGGTAGGTGGTATACAATTATGGATGGACCAGCGACTGCCGACACAGAGGTAGCTACAGCCGTGGACTACCGTACTGTGTCTGCTGCTAATATAGACTGGATGATAATGAGATGAAATTAATATATATATATATATAATATCACTAGTACTGCAGCCGGACAGGTATATATATTTATTATGTAATGACTGATGATGGACCTGCTGGACACTGTCAGCTCAGCAGCACCGCAGACTGCTACAGTAAGCTACTATAGTAGTATGTATCAAGAAGAAAGAAAAAAAAAAAAAACACGGGTAGGTGGTATACAATTATGGATGGACCAGCGACTGCCGACACAGAGGTAGCTACAGCCGTGGACTACCGTACTGTGTCTGCTGCTAATATAGACTGGATGATAATGAGATGAAATTAATATATATATATATAATATCACTAGTACTGCAGCCGGACAGGTATATATATTTATTATGTAATGACTGATGACGGACCTGCTGGACACTGTCAGCTCAGCAGCACCGCAGACTGCTACAGTAAGCTACTATAGTAGTATGTATCAAGAAGAAAGAAAAAAAAAAACACGGGTAGGTGGTATACAATTATATATATATTATATACAATTATATATATATATATATATATATATATATATTAAACTGGTGGTGATTAATTAAACTGGTGGTCAGGTCACTGGTCACACTATCAGCAACTTGCAAGTAGTACTCCTAAGCAGACAATCACAATATATACTGGTGGTCAGTGTGGTCACAATGGCAGTGTGGCACTCTGGCAGCAAAAGTGTGCACTGTACGTTAAAATATGTACTCCTGCTCTCAGACTCTAACTGCTCCCCACTGTCTCCCCCACAAGTCAGATATACAGTCACACTATCACTTCAGCAAGTAGTAGTACTCGTCCTAATGCTCCCCAAAATTACTAAAGTAAATACTGTGTCTCTCTCTACTCTAGTCTCACTCTCTTCTCTATAAACGGAGAGGACGCCAGCCACGTCCTCTCCCTATCAATCTCAATGCACGTGTGAAAATGGCGGCGACGCGCGGCTCCTTATATAGAATCCGAGTCTCGCGATAGAATCCGAGCCTCGCGAGAATCCGACAGCGGGATGATGACGTTCGGGCGCGCTCGGGTTAACCGAGCAAGGCGGGAAGATCCGAGTCGCTCGGACCCGTGTAAAAAAACATGAAGTTCGGGCGGGTTCGGATTCCGAGGAACCGAACCCGCTCATCTCTAGTTGTAACCCAGGGAAAAGAAATGATATAACAACATACCTGAAAGGAAGCTAGCATATGACTACGTGTGCAGCCGCGTAAATCATGGCTAAGATTACAGCTGACATCTGGATGAGCCATTTACATGCATCAGCTCATTGTACAGAGTCATTCATACTGTATCCCTACTGGGATGTGACCAGTGATCTCCTCCCTGCTCCCCTGGAGCTCTGCAGGGTTCTGGTGACTGAAGGACACTGTAATCAGAGAGCAAACTAAACTATTTACTGCTTTCAGTGCTGCATTTGCCATTTCTGTACTATATGTTTAAGTGCAAAACGAGCTCTATACAGGTTTACATTCTTGGACTTGCAGTTCAACAAAGAAAGGTTTATACTTGCATTGCAGTATGTTTACTCGTTATATTTGAAGGCGATATGTTCAGTAGTTATGCATGTCTGAGCCAGTATATCAGGCCAAGTTGGTATATTCACAATTGATTGCTATTTATTTATTTGTGCTTAACTATTGTGAAAATGTGTATGGGGTTTTTTTTTTTTAGAAGATTATCTATATTTCATCCTTTTGATGTGTCTTGAATTCTTTCTGCCATATCAGTATACTGTATATTATATAAGCTTAATTCCACAAGTGGTTATCTTGTTTCTTTATCAAAACACATGTGATACTATAAATTACTGGTGGTCTATCTACCTTACCCACCACATGGATTTACTGACTCTGTTCTTCCCACCAGGTGTGGATGAGGAGCCCCCAACTGAAGATTACAATGAACGTCTGGAGAGAGAAGATTATGATGACTGTAGGAACACAGCTGACTTATTCTACATTTCTCTTATCTGTCTTATGATTTCCCTATTTCAGATCTGTCTTTCTGTACCCCCTTAAGTCTAGCCCCTTATGTAATCACAGCCTAATAGAGGGTAACCAGTATCACAGACTTATCCTTATATCTGTTGTCTTATTCCTATGCAGATGGTTACTCCAAGCGTAATAAGAAGCCCCCAAGTACTCCTGAACGTAGACCAGATCGTCCCGCCATATATGAGAAGCCTGCACCCAGTGAGAACCTTTAACTTATGTCCTTCTTACTGTATGTCCTCTTATAGGCTGTTCTTCCAAACAGACGGGCATTGCTTTGAACCACCACACCAAAGAAACATAAATTTAGATGTCATATACCAAACTTAGAACAATGCACAGGAGGAAATCCAAATCCTCTCACACTATGATAAGGAGAACCAGTCTCACTCCTCACACACCACACTGAGGAGAACCAGTCACAGTCCTCACACACCGCGCTAAGGAGATTCAGTTTCAGTACTCCCACTCCACATTGAAGAGGGACAATCTCAGCCTTCACACATCACACTGAGGAGAACCTGCCTCAGTCCTCACACACCACACTGAGGAGAACCAGTTTAGGTCCTCACACTTCACAAGAAGGAGAACCTGTCTCAGTCCTCACACACCACACAGAGGAGAACCAATCTCAGTCTTCACACACCACACTGAGGAGAGACAGTCTCAATACTCACCATGGGTGACTCCAGAGGAAAGGCTACAGCTCAGTTCAAATTCAAAATAGGGGAGCCACACCAACTGCCAGTGAGTCATTTTTAAATGGCAGTTGGTGGCAGTTGGTGTGTCTTCCCTATTTGAAATTTGAACTGACCTGCAGCCACACCTCTGGAGCCACCACTGGTCCTCACACACCACAGTGAAGAGAACCAGTCTCAGTCCTCATACATCACACTGAAGAGAACCAGTCTCAGTCCAGACACCACACTGAGAAGTACCAGTCTCAGTCCTTAAACTCGACACAGAAGATAACCAGTCTCAGAGGGGTCTATGTACTGTACTTAGCCTTGGAGAGAGATAAAGTGGCCGGAGATAAAGTACCAGCCAACCAGCTCCTAACTGTCATTTTTCAAATCCAACCTGTAACATGGTAGTTAGGAGCTGATTGGCACTTTATCTCCATCCACTTTATCTCTTTCCAAGTCTTAGTACATACATTTATGTCCTCCTACATTATACTTAAGGGGGGTACTCACGGAGCGATATTCTAAGCAATCTGACTAGATTGCTTAGAATATCGGCAGGATCGCTCCGTGTGTAGCCCCCTCGGCGATAGCGATGCGCGGCCCCGCACATCGCTATCGCCGCTGCTAGATTGGCCTGCATGCAGGCCAATCTAGCGGGTCGCTCACCTCACCCGCTGGGTGAAGTGAGCGGCCCCCCCGTCTCCCCCCGCACGCTCAGCACAGATCGCGCTGTGCTGAGCGGCAGGAGAGATGTGTGCTGAGCGGTTCGCTCAGCACGCATCTCTCCTTGATCGGCCCGTGAGTACTGGGCTTTAGGAGAACAAGTCTCAAATCCCACACTTCACACTGAGGAAAGCCATTCTGACCAATGTGAGTCATCACACACCACACTGAGGATAACCACTTCCAGTTATCACATGCCACAGTAAAGAAGGTCACATAACCCTAAAGCCCAGTACTCACGGGCCGATCAAGGAGAGATGCGTGCTGAGCGAACCGCTCAGCACACATCTCTCCTGCCGCTCAGCACAGCGCGATCTGTGCTGAGCGTGCGGGGGGAGACGGGGGGGCCGCTCACTTCACCCAGCGGGTGAGGTGAGCGACCCGCTAGATTGGCCTGCATGCAGGCCAATCTAGCAGCGGCGATAGCGATGTGCGGGGCCGCGCATCGCTATCGCCGAGGGGGCTACACACGGAGCGATCCTGCCGATATTCTAAGCAATCTAGTCAGATTGCTTAGAATATCGCTCCGTGAGTACCCCCCTTAACACATGACACAGAGGAGAACCGCTTTCAATCCTCAAACTCCATACAGAGGGGAACAACTAACTGCTAACACACCAGGCTATGCTGGCCCAGTCTTAGTCATCGTATAACACACCCAGGGCTTATACTACCACACTGAGGAGAATCACCAATGACCCTCACACAACACACATAGGAGAACCAATCATAGACGTAGTCTCCCAGCGTCTTCTCCTTGATTGTACACAGTAGTAGCATTTGCTTTATGCATACATATAGTGAATAGCTTGTTGCTTTCACACAGACTAACCTTTTAGTAATCTGTAATTCTCAGGCAAAAATTAAGGAGAATCTCCTCTTTCAACATACCACTACACCACCCGTGCTTCCCTAATCATCAATTCTTAACGATTTTCTAATAGGCCCTACACACTGTCTGACATCACTGCACGATATGAATGAGATCGTTCATATCGTGCAGTGTGGAGGCACCAGCGATGAACGATGCACGGCCCCGCGCTCATTCATCGCTGGTGCCCGTCGGCTGTGCATGCAGGCCAATATGGACGATCTCGTCCATATTTGCCTGCAGTTCTATGGAGCCATGTGACGGGGGGAGTAAAGTAACTTCACTCCCCCCGTCACTGTCCCCCTGCCGCCGGGTCGCCCGTCGGCCGAATCCGCCGTCGGGCAGCTCGGCGGCTGATCGGCCAATGTGTAGGGCCCATCAGATAACAAAGCAATATTTACAAGTTATTAGGAAGCCATGTACTACAATTAAACTTTTTTCCTTTAAGGGGGTACTCTCATTTTATTTAGCACTAAAAGTCGTATACAAAAAGGAACATTTAAAATAGCTGATGCCTTCTCTTTAACACTCTATAGCAGCTGTGATGAATAAGAACATAGAGACTTTCTTCTTGACATCTCTTTCAATCATGCCAAGAAAAACAATGATGTTGACTTGTTATTCCTATGTGGCGAGACACAGATAACATTTTATGGAATGTTCAAGAAACACAGGAGAACAGATTCAGTATGTCACGGTTTTCACTTTCGTCAGTTTGAGTGATGAGAATCTGTTTCCATAAGGAGGGCACTGTTCTCGCTATAGTATATACTACGGTATAGCTCCGATAATTGTACTTGCTCCAGATTTTGTTATCAGATGAGACCGTCATCTCATAAAGACTGGATCAGACAAATACTTTCAGTCTATAAGTTATGCCAGGAGCTGATGTTTTCTTAAATGACCCATCTGTCACCACAATTTTTTACAATTGCAAAACAAATACTAGAGATGAGCGGGTTCGGTTTTACTCGGATTTATCTTAAAAAATGGTTGTGGCTTAATATGCAGCAAAAATAATTGTATCTTCCAACCTGCCGTTGTGCCGAGAGAGCAGCCGATTAAGAAAACTATACAGATTTATCAATTGGCTTATCGATATGTCGGCCAGACTCCACAGCTTGGGTGGGCATTTAAATCTTCAATGTCAGTGTTGGCACCCAGTGTACGGGCAGTCGGTGGGTCACTCGTACACACTTGCAGATCCACGACATATCTCTCAGATACTGTACTGTATATCGGCATTGGCTGTGCTGCAGGACCAATCAGATATGTCTGTGAACGACATTGGTCACAGATATATCGGGTGTACACACCCGCCGATCCGTTTGTGATATATCAACTAGTTGTACCCAGCATAACAGTGTATTTTTTCAAGGTATTCTCAGCAATAACGAGTACCACCTAGGGATTTGTGTTGTGTTGGTCGATTAAAACACCTGTACTCCAGCTAGATGACCTGGAAAAGATGCACTGATAGGGTTCCATGAGGTCTGGGTTTGATAAACACTATTTAAGATACAAAAGAAATCTTAATAATTTTTTTTTAAATAGCAACACTTACAAAGTAATCTGGGCTAGATAATGTTTAACCGTGTTTTTTTAGTAACAAAAAAAACATCACATTTGTGAATTTTGTCCGATAGGCTCTATATTGCAACGTTGCTCCAGCAGAGCGGTGACACTGATATCTGAGGGAAACACTCCAAAATCACCAGAGACTTACATATTACAACTATAATGCTCTATTTTAGATGGTCTGGTGACCATAAAAACTCATTGGCTGACAAGGGGAAGTTGTCGGGGGTAAGGGGGTGGGCTAGTTTGTTGTAGATCTTTGTCCTTTCTTCTGTGAGTTTACATACTGTGCACAGTCCTTCACAATAATACAGCATTCTTGTTTCCTATCCAAAGTAAGTTCATTGAAAGATTTTTATGGCTTATCAGTTGTTCTTATAAGGCTTTCCATTACTATCTAAATATGTTAAGAATGTAACACAAGCCAGTCTTGGCTTAAATTCACAAACAGAAATGTCCCATTTGTGCAGGGAGTACTGGATGCATGCTTATATTCTCTTGACACTTGTTCTGGTTAGAATGTGAAGGACCTCAGTGGCTTGGCCCGTCACCCAGCCCCTTCTGGCTATAATGCTCCTTCCAACTTCTCCATAAAACTACATTCCTAAATGGCAAGACCATACAGTTGATCAATCCTAATCGATAAAGAGGATTTTATACATCTTCTGAGGAAATTAAATAATGCTCCCACACAATTGATGTGATGGGGCTTTATTAATACAGTTGGACGATGATGGCCTCCCCATCTTGTACAGTGTACGCAGTCATGATATATCGTTGAATCATATCGGACCATCGCTAGATGGTCTTGTCTTTCAATTGTATACCCGGCTTAAGGCATCAGATCATGAAGAAGAGTATTTGCATGTCTTATTATAACTTGGAGAATATAAATAATATAAATGTGATAGAACATAACAATGAACATCTCCTTTGACCTCGTGGATTGTGTCTCTTTAGAGAAGCCGGTTGTCATAACACCCCCACCAGCTCCTGAGTATCCAGGACCTATACCAGGATTTAATTATGATGACTGTAAGTACCATAGGGTGATTGTCTATAAATGGGGGAGGGTTCTAGCATTTTTCTAAAAGTGATTTTGATGGAACATATGATTACCCTTTTATACGTCATTTCTGTAAGAAAGTATTTTGTAGGATGTAAAAATGTCCTTTTTTTATTGTTAATTTAAAAAATAAATAAGTAAAAATAAGAATTTACTTACCGATAATTCTATTTCTCGTAGTCCGTAGTGGATGCTGGGGACTCCGTAAGGACCATGGGGAATAGCGGCTCCGCAGGAGACTGGGCACAAAAGTAAAGCTTTAGAACTACCTGGTGTGCACTGGCTCCTCCCCCTATGACCCTCCTCCAAGCCTCAGTTAGGATACTGTGCCCGGACGAGCGTACACAATAAGGAAGGATTTTGAATCCCGGGTAAGACTCATACCAGCCACACCAATCACACCGTATAACTCGTGATCTAAACCCAGTTAACAGCATGATAACAGAGGAGCCTCTAGAAAAGATGGCTCACTACAGCAATAACCCGATTTTTTGGTAACAATAACTATGTACCAGTATTGCAGACAATCCGCACTTGGGATGGGCGCCCAGCATCCACTACGGACTACGAGAAATAGAATTATCGGTAAGTAAATTCTTATTTTCTCTAACGTCCTAAGTGGATGCTGGGCACTCCGTAAGGACCATGGGGATTATACCAAAGCTCCCAAACGGGCGGGAGAGTGCGGATGACTCTGCAGCACCAAATGAGAGAACTCCAGGTCCTCCTCAGCCAGGGTATCAATTTTGTAGAATTTTACAAACGTATTTGCTCCTGACCAAGTAGCTGCTCGGCAAAGTTGTAAAGCCGAGACCCCTCGGGCAGCCGCCCAAGATGAGCCCACCTTCCTTGTGGAGTGGGCATTTACAGATTTTTGGCTGTGGCAGGCCTGCCACAGAATGTGCAAGCTGAATTGTACTACAAATCCAACGAGCAATAGTCTGCTTAGAAGCAGGAGCACCCAGCTTGTTGGGTGCATACAGGATAAACAGCGAGTCAGATTTTCTGACTCCAGCCGTCCTGGAAACATATATTTTCAGGGCCCTGACAACGTCTAGCAACTTGGAGTCCTCCAAGTCCCTAGTAGCCGCAGGCACCACAATAGGTTGGTTCAGGTGAAACGCTGAAACCACCTTAGGGAGAAACTGAGGACGAGTCCTCAATTCCGCCCTGTCCGAATGGAAAATCAGATAAGGGCTTTTACAGGATAAAGCCGCCAATTCTGACACGCGCCTGGCCCAGGCCAGGGCCAACAGCATGACCACTTTCCATGTGAGATATTTTAACTCCACAGATTTAAGTGGTTCAAACCAATGTGACTTTTGGAACCCAAAAACTACATTGAGATCCCAAAGTGCCACTGGAGGCACAAAAGGAGGCTGTATATGCAGTACCCCTTTTACAAACGTCTGAACTTCAGGGACTGAAGCTAGTTCTTTTTGGAAGAAAATTGACAGGGCCGAAATTTGAACCTTAATGGACCCCAATTTCAGGCCCATAGACACTCCTGTTTGCAGGAAATGTAGGAATCGACCCAGTTGAATTTCCTCCGTCGGGCCTTACTGGCCTCGCACCACGCAACATATTTTCGCCAAATGCGGTGATAATGTTTTGCGGTTACATCCTTCCTGGCTTTGATCAGGATAGGGATGACTTCATCCGGAATGCCTTTTTTCCTTCAGGATCCGGCGTTCAACCGCCATGCCGTCAAACGCAGCCGCGGTAAGTCTTGGAACAGACAGGGTCCTTGCTGGAGCAGGTCCCTTCTTAGAGGTAGAGGCCACGGATCCTCCGTGAGCATCTCTTGAAGTTCCGGTTACCAAGTCCTTCTTGGCCAATCCGGAGCCACGAATATAGTGCTTACTCCTCTCCATCTTATCAATCTCAGTACCTTGGGTATGAGAGGCAGAGGAGGGAACACATACACTGACTGGTACACCCACGGTGTTACCAGAGCGTCTACAGCTATTGCCTGAGGGTCCCTTGACCTGGCGCAATACCTGTCGAGTTTTTCCCAACGGTTTATAATCATGTGGAAGACTTCTCGGTGAAGTCTCCACTCTCCCGGGTGGAGGTCGTGTCTGCTGAGGAAGTCTGCTTCCCAGTTGTCCACTCCCGGAATGAATACTGCTGACAGTGCTATCACATGATTTTCCGCCCAGCGAAGAATCCTTGCAGCTTCTGCCATTGCCCTCCTGCTTCTTGTGCCACCCTGTCTGTTTACGTGGGTGACTGCCGTGATGTTGTCCGACTGGATCAACACCGGCTGACCTTGAAGCAGAGGTCTTGCTAAGCTTAGAGCATTGTAAATGGCCCTTAGCTTCAGGATATTTATGTGAAGTGATGTCTCCAGGCTTGACCATAAGCCCTGGAAATTCCTTCCCTGTGTGACTGCTCCCCAGCCTCGCAGGCTGGCATCCGTGGTCACCAGGACCCAGTCCTGAATGCCGAATCTGCGGCCCTCTAGAAGATGAGCACTCTGCAACCACCACAGGAGGGACACCCTTGTCCTTGGTGACAGGGTTATCCGCTGA
This sequence comes from Pseudophryne corroboree, assembly GCF_028390025.1. Classification (NCBI taxonomy): domain Eukaryota; kingdom Metazoa; phylum Chordata; class Amphibia; order Anura; family Myobatrachidae; genus Pseudophryne; species Pseudophryne corroboree. The sequence goes on from NC_086449.1 coordinate 139,129,324, forward strand.
TGCATCTGAAGATGCGACCCGGACCATTTGTCCAGCAGGTCCCACTGGAAAGTTCTTGCGTGGAATCTGCCGAATGGGATTGCTTCGTAGGAAGCCACCATTTTACCCAGAACCCTTGTGCATTGATGCACTGAGAGTTGGCTCGGTTTTAGGAGGTTCCTGACTAGCTCGGATAACTCCCTGGCTTTCTCCTCCGGGAGAAACACCTTTTTCTGGACTGTGTCCAGGATCCTCCCTAGGAACAGAAGACGAGTCGTCGGAACCAGCTGCGATTTTGGAATATTGAGAATCCAATCGTGCTGCCGCAACACTACCTGAGATAGTGCTACACCGACCTCCAACTGTTCCCTGGATCTTACCCTTATCAGGGAATCGTCCAAGTAAGGGATAACTAAAATTCCCTTCCTTCGAAGGAATATCATCATTTCGGCCATTACCTTGGTAAAGACCCGGGGTGCCGTGGACCATCCATACGGCAGCGTCTGAACTGATAGTGACAGTTCTGTACCATAAACCTGAGGTACCCTTGGTGAGAAGGGTAAATTGGGACATGAAGGTAAGCATCCTTGATGTCCCGAGACATCATGTAGTCCCCTTCTTCCAGGTTCGCAATCACTGCTCTGAGTGACTCAATCTTGAATTTGAACCTCTGTATGTAAGTGTTCAAAGATTTTAGATTTAGAATCGGTCTCACCGAGCCGTCCGGCTTCGGTACCACAACAGTGTGGAATAATACCCCGTTCCCTGTTGCAGGAGGGGTACCTTGATTATCACCTGCTGGGAATACAGCTTGTGAATGGCTTCCAAAACTGTCTCCCTGTCAGAAGGAGACATCGGTAAAGCCGACTTTAGGAAACGGCGAGGGGGAGACGTCTCGAATTCCAATTTGTACCCCTGAGATATCACCTGAAGGATCCAGGGGTCTACTTGCGAGTGAGCCCACTGCGCGCTGAAATTCATTGAGACGGGCCCCCCACCGTGCCTGATTCTGCTTGTAAAGCCCCAGCGTCATACTGAGGGCTTGGCAGAGGCGGGAGAGGGTTTCTGTTCCTGGGAACTGGCTGATTTCTGCAGCCTTTTTCCTCTCCCTCTGTCACGGGGCAGAAATGAGGAACCTTTTGCCCGCTTGTCCACGAAAAGACTGCGCCTGATAATACGGCGTCTTCTCATGTTGAGAGGCGACCTGGGGTACAAACGTGGATTTCCCAGCTGTTGCCGTGGCCACCAGGTCTGAAAGACCGACCCCAAATAACTCCTCCCCTTAATAAGGCAATACTTCCAAATGCCGTTTGGAATCCGCATCACCTGACCACTGTCGTGTCCATAACCCTCTACTGGTAGAAATGGACAACGCACTTAGACTTGATGCCAGTCGGCAAATATTCCGCTGTGCATCACGCATATATAGAAATGCATCTTTCAAATGCTCTATAGGCAATAATATACTGTCCCTATCTAGGGTATCAATATTTTCAGTCAGGGAATCCGACCACGCCAACCCAGCACTGCACATCCAGGCTGAGGCGATTGCTGGTCGCAGTATAACACCAGTATGTGTGTAAATACATTTTAGGATACCCTCCTGCTTTCTATCAGCAGGATCCTTAAGGGCGGCCATCTCAGGAGAGGGTAGAGCCCTTGTTCTTACAAGCGTGTGAGCGCTTTATCCACCCTAGGGGGTGTTTCCCAACGCACCCTAACCTCTGGCGGGAAAGGATATAATGCCAATAACATTTTAGAAATTATCAGTTGTTATCGGGGGAAACCCACGCATCATCACACACCTCATTTAATTTCTCAGATTCAGGAAAACTACAGGTAGTTTTTCCTCACCGAACATAATACCCCTTTTTGGTGGTACTCGTATTATCAGAAATGTGTAAAACATTTTTCATTGCCTCAATCATGTAACGTGTGGCCCTACTGGAAGTCACATTTGTCTCTTCACCGTCGACACTGGAGTCAGTATCCGTGTCGGCGTCTATATCTGCCATCTGAGGTAACGGGCGCTTTAGAGCCCCTGACGGCCTATGAGACGTCTGGACAGGCACAAGCTGAGTAGCCGGCTGTCTCATGTCAACCACTGTCTTTTATACAGAGCTGACACTGTCACGTAATTCCTTCCAACAGTTCATCCACTCAGGTGTCGACCCCCTAGGGGGTGACATCACTATTACAGGCAATCTGCTCCGTCTCCACATCATTTTTCTCCTCATACATGTCGACACAAACGTACCGACACACAGCACACAGACAGGGAATGCTCTGATAGAGGACAGGACCCCACTAGCCCTTTGGGGAGACAGAGGGAGAGTTTGCCAGCACACACCAGAGCGCTATATATATACAGGGATAACCTTATATAAGTGTTTTTCCCCTTATAGCTGCTGTATTGTTAATACTGCGCCTAATTAGTGCCCCCCTCTCTTTTTTAACCCTTTCTGTAGTGTAGTGACTGCAGGGGAGAGCCAGGGGAGCTTCCCTCCAACTGAGCTGTGAGGGAAAATGGCGCCAGTGTGCTGAGGAGATAGGCTCCGCCCCTTTTTCGCGGACTTTTCTCCTGCTTTTTTATGGATTCTGGCAGGGGTTAAAATTCATCCATATAGCCCTGGGGGCTATATGTGATGTGTTTTCGCCAGCCAAGGTGTTTTTATTGCCGCTCAGGGCGCCCCCCCCTAGCGCCCTGCACCCTCAGTGACCGAAGTGTGAAGTGTGCTGAGGAGCAATGGCGCACAGCTGCAGTGCTGTGCGCTACCTTGGTGAAGACAGGACGTCTTCTGCCGCCGATTTTCCGGACCTTTTCTGTCTTCTGGCTCTGTAAGGGGGCCGGCGGCGCGGCTCTGGGACCCATCCATGGCTGGGCCTGTGATCGTCCCTCTGGAGCTAATGTCCAGTAGCCTAAGAAGCCCAATCCACTCTGCACGCAGGTGAGTTCGCTTCTTCTCCCCTTAGTCCCTCGATGCAGTGAGCCTGTTGCCAGCAGGTCTCACTGAAAATTAAAAAACCTAAAACTAAACTTTTCACTAAGCAGCTCAGGAGAGCCACCTAGTGTGCACCCTCTCGTTCGGGCACAAAAATCTAACTGAGGCTTGGAGGAGGGTCATAGGGGGAGGAGCCAGTGCACACCAGGTAGTTCTAAAGCTTTACTTTTGTGCCCAGTCTCCTGCGGAGCCGCTATTCCCCATGGTTCTTACGGAGTCCCCAGCATCCACTTAGGACGTTAGAGAAAATGTTTTCTGTGCATTCAGATTGTATGGTCCGTTTCTTCAGAGGTGATGAATTCATACTTTAAATATTGATAGTTGATTCATCTGGAAGAAATAACTCCAGACGTCCACATTACTTGCATCCTATAAAAGTGACTTTTATTGTTGTGTTAACTAAATCACGCTCATGTTTTACTCATTACCATAAAAAGGCTTCTGGAAAACAGTGGTGATATAACAGTAGAGAATAGCAAGCACAGAATAGTGCAATCCTATAGACTGGTCAAGGTAAAGCAGAAGTGCTGTGCTTATAATGACAATTCCACCTAGGTAGACGTTTTTAATCATGTCCTGAGGCCCTGAAGCTGCTGCCTGCATCTGTTGTTTCTCAATGTTGTGCTGGTTCTGTAATTCACTTTGAAATTGTTCCTAGAGGGGTGTGAATGGGGTGACCAATCAGAAGCCACAACAACTTGGTTGCAGCATGTGATTGGTTGTCTCTCTCAGGCCCCCACACACTTCAGTGTTTGGGTGTGACTATAATAGGAGCCCCAGGAGAAACGGCTGCAGGGAGCCGCCCGCTAGTCTCTGGCTAGGAGGGGGTGGCAGGCTAGTACAAATATTATGAGGTTTTATAACTTGCGGGATTAAAGGGAGAAGCTGAGCTGACTGGAGAAGAGGATCACAAACATAAACTCTTATAAAACTAATTACAAATTAGAACTTTGTTAAACATTGATGCTGCCAGATACAGCTTGGTTACAGTGAGGAATATAAACAGTTTAATGTGAGATTTGTAGAAGAAATAAACAAAGTGTAATATATAGGAAAAAAGAATAAGTCATTTAAAGGTGATATGAGTTGTACACAGGAAGCCGTTGCATGCTTACAAGGCTATGATGTCCTTTCATCTGTGGGCTATTAATGTAATGTAATCACCTTTAGTTGACTCCTGGTCCGGGTAGAGAGGTTAAGGCTCTCATCTATGAGTGAAGACAAAAGAATATTGTGTGAGCAGTGAGCCCAGGGGTGTTATGAGCTATACTTAGGCAATGAAATGGGAAGTGCTATTAACACAAAGTCCATGTGGTTAGAGAACATAAAACAATGCTTGATTACAGAGTACTGTACGTGTCTCATAACCGTGAGAAATGCTCAGACCAGGCCCTTACTAAACCTGGAGCCCTGACAAACCAAAGCCTATGAGACACATGCAGCTTCTGTTTATCTGTGCAGATGACTACACCACGCTCCCCAAACCCCCGGACACAAAGGAGGAAGAGGAGTGGACGGACGGAGAGAAATATTCATCAAGTAACTATTTAATACATGATTTGTATTTATATGTGGACAGACGGATACCATTTATTAAAAAGCATATAGATAGCAGTATTAGCAATGTTTGCAGCCTTTACCACGTATATCATAGATATTAGTGGTTCCGCCATCCTCAATTCATTCTCGGGTCTGACATCATAAGAGTACCACTATGTTTGCCTTACACTTTCTTAGGATCCCATTGCCCTCGCTAGATATGGTAGGACCTGTTTTTTTTTTTTTTATTCAATTCTTTTTATTGATTTTCAGTTTTTACTTAAACAAAAACACAAAGAAAAAAACAGCGCAACTCACATCAGAACCCCACCCAGGGAATTCGCAGATTCCCATGTCCAGTAGGGACCAATTAACACACTTATCATAGTAAACCAGTGCAGGCCTAACCTTCGAATCGTAAATTACAGGTTAGAATCACTATCACATGGTAGCATATAACTTGTATAACAATGTGCCGTGCATAGTCCTCTACGGCCACATTTCTTAAATATTGAGCTGATCGCAGAGCTACAGCACTGACACTGGAACGGGGGTGGCTGACCGTGGGCGCCAGGGGACAACGCAAACAACAAGAGGCAGTACACCCGATATAAAGCTAGGGTACCCACCCACTCCAACCCCCGTTGTATGTCTAGATGTTCCGGGTCCTAGAGAGCGGGGACTCAAGCCAGCGACCCCACAGGTCCTGATATTTATTCTCCGCTTTTCTAGCTAAGTATACATATTTCTCGTGAGAGACTGTATCATTAACAAGTGAGACCCAGGACCGTAATGTGGGCGCATCCCTGGCTAGCCAAAGCCTAGCAATGCACACCTTGGCCAGGCCACACAGATTAATTACATAACGTCTGGCAGGGGGGTCCAGGGCATCCTCCTCCACAGCAGATAGCACACATGTCGTCGGGGAGCATATAGACGAGGGAATACCTGTTGACACCAGGGCGTCAGTAACACCCGACCAGAATACGGCTACCTTAGGACACAGCCAAATAATGTGCCAAAAGTCCGCATCCAGAGTATCACACTTAGGACACCTGGAGGAGTGGGTACCCCCTATATGTCGCAACCGCACTGGTGTCATATATACTCTGTGTATTATAAACAGTTGAATTTGTTGATATCTAGTGGTGGTAGTGGATAATTGGTAGGACCTGTTTTAGATAAAGTGAGGCCCTGAGCAGTAGGTCGCAGTAAATTTCCCGACGGTCGGGAGACCGACGCTGGAATCCCGACAGCCGAAGAAATCCCGACAAATGCTCGCTATTCCCTCTCAGTTGGTGGGTCCATGCCACCAACCGAGGGGGAATAGTGTGGTGAGCGAAGCGAGGCCACCAGGCCCGAAGCACGGCGAGCCCGCGAGGGTACTCGTTGCACAATTGTCCGGATTGCGGCGTCAGTCCCCTGACCATCGGTAAATCATACTGAATCCTTGGACCATGGGCTCAGTACTACTTATTATTTGCCATACTGCATGGCCCAATAGTAAAGCCCAACTGTCTGCTATACTGCTTGTCTGCAATGAGAATGTTGACCAGCTGTACGTCGACCCCGGAACGCAGGCACTGGAAGATCAATAAACTACTTATAGCATCTCACACACGCCGGCAGTGCAATTGTAAACATGACAGTAAAGTAGTATCTCACACATGTTGACCTCACGGTGCCTGCTTTCCACGGTCCATATAATGCTGGACTGTTGACAACTACATACCCAACAGGTAATATAAAATGCTGGTCCCAGCAGTTGTCGACTCAGCTGTGAACCTTGCTTGACCCTTTGATATATTACTAATTTGTTTTACTTTTGCAATTCCAATTGACCAGGGAGAAGTCTTTATTTATATATGTATTTATAATTAGCGATATATCCAATGTTTCCTTTTCTGTATACAGAGAAACAACAGAAGCCAACTAGCAGCAAAGAAGAGCGAGAGAGGGAGGAGGAGGAGAGAAATCGCAAAGGTGAGAAGACTAAGGTGGAGATCTATCGACAACATTCTAAAGAGGACATGTGGAGTTGTTGCCAATAGCAAACAATCATATTCCAGCCATCATTTATCTAGCACACTATATAAAATGATAGATGGAATCTGATTTGCTGTGGACAACACTTTCACTAGTCCTCTTTAGAAGGTTTGAAAACTCTCTTCCTATGAGAAAGACAAAGAAAATGGGGAAAGGCATTGTAATGGGGGCAAGGATTCAGTGACGGGAGGTAGGGGGGAACTGGTGCAGATAGTAGGGAAATACTGTAGATACAGTGCAGGGTAGTAGGTGGGAGAGAGCCAGAGTAGGGAGATAGATTCAGTGTGGAGCATCAAGTAAGGGCATGAAGGAGAGCCAATACCCCTGGCTCTGGTTGCTGTTGCTAGATTGTTGGATACATGAATTGCGTGTTACATAACTAGATGGAGCTATGGCTGTAGTCCTTCTCTGCAGACCAACAGCAGATGCTACATAACAAAATACAAAGATCTGATCACGGACGGTGCACATAAAAGTATATACTGTATTTGCATAGCAAACTCTAATAACAAAACCCACCAGCTTTTTACAACGATGACAGAAAGTGAGCAGCTCCTAGGATCCAAAGAGATCAAAGCCTCCGCTCTAACAAGAGTGAGTGGAGAGACCACAGCTGCCCCATAATTCCCCAATCTGCAGGTTGATCTCCAGAGACTATAATCAGCTTGGTGTAAACTGGTAAAATATACTCTATGTCCTATGCAGAGAAGAAGAAGCCCACATGGGATTCAGAGGAAGTGGAAGAGCTTCCAAAGGAGAAAAAAAGTGAGTAAAATCTATGGTACCTCAGCATCTTAAAATATTCTTCATATGAGGATTTCTGGATGAGAGAAAAAAACATAAATTCCATGAATTAATTATGAAGAACATGGTTATCAGATACACAGCCAGATATCTTCTTGAAGTCCAAGCCGTAACTGTCTTTCCATCCACACAGAGTGTCCCCCCATTGGCTTGGAGTCCCATCGGATAGATGATGACCAGATGCTTGCATCCTCAATGCTGCGCCATGGCCTTCATGCTCAGAGAGGCCGGCTCAATATGCAGGTACGATGTGGGAACTGCTGGATATGAGGTCATAACTGATATAGAGGTTGATGTATCAAGCAAGTGAGAAGTGTGAAGAAGTGGAAATGTGGAGAAGTTGTCCATATCAACCAATCAGTTGCTATCTATTATAGATTACACTTGATAAATGCTCTCTCAAACCTTATAGGTTGCTGTGGGCAACTTCTCCAGTGGTTCACTTCTCCACTCTTTTCACTGCTTGATACATCAGCCCCATAGTGGAATCTCTTAACAAGTATCTTCTACTGTTGGTACTGCCCAGCCACTCTCCCATCACAGAATCAGTCACCTTCCTTGTTGAAATAACAAAACATGTGTATGTAGAACAAAATTTTTACATTAGTTAAAGTTTAAATTAAGACATACCATATGGACTATATCTATGACATGGTTAAAATATTTAATGAGTTTCACTACTAAAAGAAAATCTTTAATTCAGTTATATATTCTTAGTACACCTTAGAAGAGTTGTCTGGTCAAGACCCAGCAGTTTGTCCTAAGTAGGCTGGCAAACTCGTTCATATGCAACCAGAATTTCTTCAGCCTTCCCACAGTTAATCATATACATAACGCTTTACACTGAACTGTGGCTCCCTGTCCTACCATTAGGCAGGAACTAATGAAGACGATTTCTATGATGGAGCCTGGTGTGCGGCGGATGAAAGCCTGACGCAGTGGTTAGAAGTGGACACACGAAGAAGCACCTTGTTCACTGGAGTTATAACCCAGGGACGGGACTCTGTCATGCAGTAAGTACATCCTTCTCCACTATGTACACTTTCAGAATAGACTCCACATGGGCAGATCTTCATGTATAATTTCCTTCCCTCCAATAGTGAGGACTTTGTCACCTCGTTCTACGTGGGCTTTAGTAACGACAGCCAGAACTGGGTCTTGTACACCAATGGGTACGAGGAGATGGTCAGTATGTGCGTTTCTGTATACTGCATTATTTAATAAGATTATGCCACATATACTGTATATGAAATAACCTGATAGATAATAAGAGGTGCCGTGGTTACTAGGGAAAAAATCCGTCAGGTGGTACAATTTGGAAGTAGTAGAGAAAGGTGTTCCTCCATTCTAGGTGTTCTCCTCTTATTTAGTATGCATTGTCTCTTATGGTATTGTTTGCTTTACCCTTCTCATTATTGATCATATGTCCACTATGTTTTCACCCGCTATAGATGTATGCTATAGACTGTATTACCAGTTTGGCTCCATGTCGTACTCTCATATGTTACCTGTGTTTTCTGTTTCAATAAACACATAAAAAAAAAAGAAAAAAGGAAAAGAAAAAAGGGAAAAAAAAGAAGAAGTGCCTTGGTGCTGGGAACCAAGGACAGAAAATGTCTCAGTGATAGCACTAGTTCCTAGCCTACTGATAAGACACAAAGGGGGAGATTTATCTAAGCTTGGAGAAAGATAAATTTTCTAACCATCAGCTTCTTTCATTTTACAGGCTATATTTGAAAAATGACAGCTAGTAGCTGATTGGTTGGTACTTTATCTCTCTTCAAGCATAGATACATTTCCCCCAAAATGGCTGCCACCACAGTTCCTTAGAGGACATATCCATTACTGATTTTAGGATTAGTTGCTTTGAAGATCTACAAAGAACATTGTTTTCTCTCCCTTTGTAGATGTTCTTTGGTAATGTGGATAAGGACACGCCGGTGCAGACAGAATTTCCGGAGCCTGTAGTTGCCCGATTCATCCGCGTCTATCCGCAGACCTGGAATGGAAGCCTTTGCTTGCGCATGGAGGTCTTAGGATGCCCAGTCTCCAGTAAGAAATCAATATACAATGTACATACATGCTGCACAAAGCTATATAAGTACCATGTGCTTGTCCTGCATACAACCCACATATGACCCTATGCGATGACCCTATTGTCTGGCCAAGTGTAAAACTTGTGTAAGAACTTTGCCAGCCAGTCTGTATAAGTGTATATACATTCTAAGTATATTTAATCCAAGTCTCAAAACTGTCAACACCCTTCATCCCTTACCGCTCCTGTGATCCTTTCTACCCCTTCCATATCCAATTCCTGCATCTGACTCTGCGGGGAAATGCTATAACCTCATGCTTGTACTGTATATCCGGGTGCATTTTATCATGGAAATTAGCAGTCTGGCACATGGGTGGAGTCTTGATTTTCTGAGTCTACAAAAACATTAAAATCTACCTAAAAGTTACCTTCAACCACTTACCTGGCACAGTGGCATGGGATGTCACTTAAATAGTGAGTACTCAATTCTGCTTACTGCAGAAACATTATTGAGCTCATACAATCTAAACCAGGGATCGGCAACTCCAGCTGCTGTGGAACAACACATCCCAGGATGTCCTGCCAAAGTGTTAGCATGCTCCAACAGCAAAATTGTGGCAAGGCATGCTGAGATTTGTAGTTCTACAGTAGCTTGAGTGCCATACATTGCCTACCCCTGGTCCTATGGCAGTCTCAATTCTCTATTTCCAGTACATTTGCACCAAAGGAAAGTTTTGCATCCTACATGATGTGTTATCAATAAACTGAAGGGATTTCTGGTGTGAATCTGACCTACATATTACATGTACAAAGATAGTGCAAAATCCAGTGTTAATACAGGTACCATACTCTCCTATTCACCTCTGCTATGTCTCCTAGATGTGGTCAGTTACTACAGCCAGAACGAAGTCATAACATCTACAGATAATCTGGAATTCCGACATCACAACTACAAAGACATGAGACAGGTGAGCCGCATGCCGTGTGATCATGGACACAGCCCCTATCATTAACACCTCCCCTAACCTGTAAATAGTGGTTTGTTTGTTTTCCAGTATGTCATTCATTAGCCATATTTTTCCTGCAGCTCATGAAAGTTGTAAACGATGAATGTCCAACCATCACTCGGATCTATAATGTGGGAAAGACAGCTAAAGGACTGAAGATATATGCAATGGAGATCTCGGATAACCCAGGGGAGCATGAGATAGGTGAGGAGACTGCTCTGCCAGGCTAGGTGTAATAGGGTGGTCCCCAGGGGGATTGTCTGAGTAATGAAAAGTGGAAATTGTAATCCAGAAAAAACGTAGACGTAAAGTTGTAGTCTCTATCAGTGGTGGGCAACATATAGGGTCTCACTTGTTGCCCTTTAGCTCCCCGTAACATTACACAAAAGCACTTAAATGTATTAATAAAGCCTACACAGTTTACTACAAAGAATCATCTTAGTCCTGTTGGCGTTACTGGGATGAGTCTGACATTAGGAAATGATTACAGGTTCAGATGGAATACATACCATTTACCGGCGGGCAGGATGCAGACTGTCAAGATCCCGACAGCGGCATCCCGACCGCCAGAATAGCATCAGCGGGGCGGGCACAAAGAATCCCCTTGCGGGCACGTTGGCTTTCTGCGCTCACCACGAGTGGGAATAGCCCTGTTTTGCCGGGATTTCAGCTGGCGGCATTGCTGGCTGTTGGAATTCTTTTGTCGGTATCCTGAACGTGGGATTCCTGACAGCCGGCAAATTTTAACGGATTCCGTCCAGACATTTCAACGTCGTGTTCAAATGCATAGATGTGTCCATATACAACTATCCTCAAATTGCGCCAAATAGCCCCACTTTGCGGCTCAGCTGCGCCAAATCACTAGTCTTAAGTACCGAGTACGCTATAAGCTAATACTAAGACGCAAAATTGAGGAAAGTGTACACAGTCTAGGGTAAAGAGGCAAAATACAGGTTCAAGAGGAGTGACCTGTGTCATGCTTAATCTGCGACTTTATACCAATTCCTTGTGGCAAAAACTAATCCACTGTACCTAGTAGACTATATGCGTACTAAAATGAAATCGCTACCAATGGGTCACGCCAGGAGTCTTGTGCCATATGGAGCAAAAAGTATATGTGTATGAGGACACATCTGCAGTTTTTAGCTGAGTTTAGTCAATTTATGACCCAATGTTTGATAGACAGAGGAATGAACAATTTTGTTCTCACTCTCCATGACCTCTCCTGATATACTTCCGGTCTCTCTCCACAGGAGAGCCAGAGTTTCGGTACACGGCTGGGCTTCATGGCAATGAGGTACTAGGGCGGGAGCTGTTGCTTCTCCTCATGCAGTTTATGTGCAGAGAATTTCGGGATGGCAATCCTCGTATTACAACCCTCGTCCATGAGACTAGGATCCACCTGGTACCCTCTCTGAACCCTGATGGCTATGAGATTGCAAGTCCAATGGTGAGTACACAGTGTATGCGTTAAAATCTCTTACCAGAAAACACCTGCAAAATGCTACTTGTAAGTTCCTGAAACCAGAATTGGCAAATAAAACAGCCAAATGGGGACAGCTGGGTGACAGTTTTAAAACTTCCGGTGCATGTTTTGACCTCTAATACTTCTCATCTATTACAGGGCTCAGAATTGGGTAACTGGGCCTTGGGCCACTGGACAGAAGAAGGCTATGACATTTTCACTAACTTTCCAGACCTCAACACAGGATTTTGGGCTGCAGAGGACAGGAAGTGGGTCCCTCATCGTGTCCCTAACAATAATCTACCTATTCCGGACGGCTTCTTGGCAGACGATGCGACGGTAAGACTTGTGGGGTTGCCAGGAGATAGACAGAATGACCTGCCAGACAGGTGTTAGAAAGAGGACTGTTACTCAGTATTTTTTGTGTAGGTGGCGGTGGAGACTAGAGCTATTATGGCCTGGATGGATAAAATTCCTTTTGTGTTGGGAGCCAACTTGCAAGGCGGGGAAAAATTGGTCTCCTATCCATATGATATGGCCCGGGCAGTAAAAGAAGAAGAACAAATGCCACCTCGGTTTCGTCGTCCGTTTTACCAGGATGAGGATGAGGAGGAAGAAGAGGAGGAGATCATTGAAGCTCCAGGAGAGGATGATGAAGGCGTGTCCAAGACCTCTGATCATGCCATTTTCCGTTGGCTCGCTATCTCCTATGCTTCTGCCCATCTAACTATGGGAGAGACTATCCGTGGAAGTTGCCATGCAGAAGACTATACCAAGGGCATGGGGATTGTTAATGGAGCGAAGTGGAGGCCCGCGTCTGGCAGTAAGTAATGAGAAATTATGTTGCAGCTTTTATGGACTGATAATGACATCTGGACCCTAAATAGCTACAAAGATCAGCACTTGCAATAGGTCAGGCAATATCTTAGTGAAGTTGTACTGTACACCTTCAAATTGTTTCACAGCCATTGGCGGAAGATTTGCAGTGAGCTGATCTAAGTACGCTGGCTGCTATGGCACCCCAACACACCCAGTAGCTGGCTGCTACACCCCCAAACACACGCTTTTACAACCCTTCTGCCAATAGCTGTGAAAAGAATTAGTGGCAAGGAAAAGTGCACAAGGCGTTTAAGAGGTATATACCCAAATAGGTCTTCTCTATGCTGTATTTCTCCATATGTTCAGGGACACATGTACAGAGGGGATCGGTATGATATCAGAGCTGTCGGGATCCCGGCAGTCAGCAGACTTACACCAGAATCCTGACAACTGGAATTCAGACAGCAAACGCAGTGGCTGCGCTTGCCATACATAGGGCGCGGTGGCGACCTTTGGCCGCCATACTAATCTATTCCCCCTCGAGTGGTGGCGTGGACCACCACCCAAGTGGGAATTCGGGCTGTGGTCAGGGTTTCAACCGCCAGCATTTCACCGGGTGTCGGGATTCCGACCGCCGGGATCCCGACAGCTGGCAAATACATAGTTAATCTACATTTGCCTGTACTGTTAGAGGGGTTGACCTTATTACTTTTATGGCTGAAGTGAAATAAAGCAAAATGGTTCCCAGTGGAACTACAATGTTCCTAAAGACCATACGGTCATTAAGTTAATGAATTGTGGAAGACTTTTGTTAATATTTTAAAAATTAACACATTGGGCAGGATGCAATATGCCGGCCAACCTCTGAGGTTTTTTTAAAGGGGCAATCATTTAAAAGGCATGGTTTTGCTTTGTAAATGAATGACCCTCTAAAAACACATCAGAGTTTGGCCGGCGTCTCGCACGTTATCGCCTTAATCCAATTGGGGGGGAAGGGGAGGGGGGATTTAAGATACCCACAGGCATGTGTGGATCTCTGCACTGCTATTACCATCACATTTATTCATTCAATTTGATTTTTCTGCACTTCATAAAATGTAACTTCACAGTGCCAGCGGCTGTGAGATGCATGAAGTGAGGGTGAGGCGTTGCCATTGCAATTCTTTGTCTGACCATCCCCATGCGCTTCCTACAAGGGATGGCCATTTACTACCACTGCATGTAGTGACTAGTGTTCCTGTTCTGCTGCACCAATGCTTCCACAATCTGCTCCTCTCCTCTCCAGGGTCTGCCAATGGCAGTGGGCATAGAGCCCCAGTGCTGTAGGAGGTGTGTGCAGCATGGGCACTGTGATAACTGAAAGCCATTATGGAATCTGCCGTCCTTCCCTTCTATACACCTCTGTCAAAGAGGTAATACAATGGGTTTGCTGTTCTGAAGGGTTCAGTAACCTCAGACTTGCTGGGATCTATGGTATGTCTAGCAGGTTCACTTCCTTTCTTTCTAGATCATAGTCTGCAGTTGTCCCGTCTCTGTTCCCTTTTTTAAGTTTGTCAGATAAAAGGACTACTTTCATGGTGAAGGTGGTGGTGATATCAGTTAAATTACTTGCCTTGATGCCTCAGGCCACCTTTGGGACACCTTGCTAACAGCCTACCAGCCTGAGGATCTACTGCTGCACACACTGCTGAGTCTTATCAGAACCAATATGACCGAGTCTTATGCTGGGTACACACTGGCAGATATATTGGCCAATCAGTTGGTTGTCCAATATATCTTTTGCTGATCTGCAGGTGTGTACAAGCAATATATCTGTAAAAGACGTCTTTCACAGATATATTGCATCTGCTGTGCAACACAGCAGATGACCAATATATCTGCAGATATATTAGTGCATCTTTCAGTGTGTATGAACAATCCCCATCTGCATATATAGCTGAAGATAGATTGAACAGCAGATATATCTTTAAGATATATTGGTGCATCTTTCTGTGTGTATGAACAACCACCATCTGCAGATATATCTGCAGATCGATTGAACTGCAGACATATCTGCCAGTGTGTACCCAGCTTTAGACCCAGTCAGTACTCTAGCTGAGATTCATGAGGCAGCCGCATGCCTCCAGCAGGTGAGTAAGGTTCAGAATCCTCAGGTTATGAATTTTATTAACCCAACTGAGTTACAGTAGGCTTAGGGTCCTTAGGCCCTGTAGCGACTCTGTACTAAGCAGTGATAAAAGTGTACTAAGCAGTGATAAAAGTGGAGAAGTGAGCCAATGGAGAAGTTGCCCCTGGCAACCAATCAGCATTGACGTAACATTTATAATTTGCATACTATAAAAGTATACAGAGCAGCTGATTGGTTGCCATGGGCAACTTCTCCACTTTTTATCACTGCTTAGTACATGTCCCCATCTGTCTGGTGAGGTCAGTGCTGGGGTTTGTTTAGCCTCCTCCTACTTGGAGAGGAGGTTGGAGTTGGAGACTGCTGCTTCAATTTCTGTATATTTCATAAGGCTACAGTCCTCTTTTGCTTTAATCCTGGGGTGCACCAGACTGATTATTCCTCCCAGGAGGTTGGCAAGGTGGCAGAAGAGTTGGACTAAAGGACTATTTCTGTTGGGAAATGGACTTCTAGAAGGCCGGATGATGAGGTTTTAGTTCATTCCATGTGGCATGTAATAATATTTACGACATAGCTGCCTCTGCAGGTTCTTACAAATCATTGTTTCTGCAGGAGGTGAAACAACAGGTTTCCATCCCTTCCTCCCCTCAGCTGGAAGGAGTACTTGGTGAAGGGTATACTATGCTGAAACTGTGATTTCCTGCTGTCACCCAGGTCACAAGACCAGTCATCTCCCCCTTGGTGATATGATGCTCACATTACGTAGCATCTGGGACCACCATCATTCCAGTCTCAGCGCTGTCAAGTCTTAAGATTGGGATGGACTGTAATGTTGACGCCATACTGAATTTCATTTACATAGCAAATGGAGACTCTCTTAGACCCAATTTACTGTAGCATTAGTTGGGGTAGCAAGACAGAAAAGAGGTGGTCATAACAGCTGTCGGTGAATTGTGGTCTCACCGATCCAGGTCAGTGAAGCAGATGCAGAGTGGTCTCACTTATCCAGGTCAGTGAAGAGATGCAGAGTTCAAGAAGACTGAATTCTCTACCATTCTTGGGAAAGGTCTCATTCAGCCCAGATTTGCTTAAGATTATTTTTAAAATGAGCATTATTTTCTAACCATTTATGCTCGTAGACTATAAGGCTTTAGGTTTTATTCATTTTGGTTCACAGGAAAAGCAATAATAAAAACATCCAGATGACAATCATTTGTCTACCAGGGTAGACTACAGAGTAAACAACAGGATTTGTCACCATTAGTTTATACAATAGTTGGCTTGAAGGTAGATCTGCTACACCAGTGGTTCTCAAACTCGGTCCTCAGGACCCCACACAGTGCATGTTTTGCAGGTAAACCAGCAAGTGCACAGATGTATTAATTACTCACTGACACATTTTAAAAGGTCCACAGGTGGAGCTGATTATTTCACTTGTGATTCTGTGAGGAGACCTGCAAAAAATGCACTGTGTGGGGTCCTGAGGACCAAGTTTGAGAACCTGTGTGCTACACAGATTCTCCTGTGGGAGCCTGATTCTCTTTCAGGACTGATGTATTTTCCGCTTAAGATGCCTGGGTGAGAGGTGCCATAGATCAGGGATACATCTCAGATCTCCTGAGTCCACACTCAGATGGTTGTATATCAGGTCATTTCCTAGAGTAATAACAAACTGTTATGTATGGGAAACCAGTGTGTCCTGTAACTCATCAGAGGAAGTTTTCTAGTCCTATAAGAGCAGAAAAGATTGGAGATTTTAAAACCTATTTTTGGTCCGGTAGCTATATAGATCCTTCCCACCCATTTTGTTCTGAAATGCCTAAACTTCCAGCATTCAAGGTATCCAAGGATAGGATAATACAGTTTTAAATTCAGTCTCAACATTTTCAGTCTCTGCCTCTCAGCTTGGCTACAGCTCAGAGGGTGTTCATGAAGATTATGGTTGGTTGCCCTTCTAAAATCCAAGGGGATGACTATCAGTCCCCTAGACGATCTGCTGGTCAAGGCATGCTGTGTGACCTTGTTGCAGTCTACTAACTCTGAGGTGGCCCAGAACATAGAACCATCACCTATGACAGATATAATCTGAAACCATTGCAGCGGTTGGGCTTACTGGGTCTTCTACTTGATCCCATCAGTAGGAGGCGTTTTTGCTAGAGGACATATTTCTCTTCAGGGACATGTAAAGTCTGTGTTGGCTTGCTGATAGGTGTCTGTCAACTTTTGCTTCAAAGTCCTAGGTTTCCATCTTCCAATGTATGGTTTTATTTGAATGTGTTTCAGATTTACGTTAATTTCAAAATAGAGTAAGTCTCACCATCATCTGACTGTCTCCAGCGGTGTGCCAATCACTCTTCTGATGTTTGTGGGAAAGAGCCTCAATAGGGGTCACCTTTTAACCATTTAGGACTGGACAATTGTGAAAACAAAGGCTAGTCTATGTGTTGGGAAGTTGTCACTCTTGTCCACTTTGGAGTGGCCAACCTGTGGCTGTGGCTCTCCTGCTGTGTGATACTACAAGTGAGGAGAAAATGGCCCAGTCAGTGGGTAAAGGAGGCAAAACTTGTTTTAGGTATATAAGCGAAAGGAGAAAAACAAAAGGCGGAATAGAAAAACTAAAGACAGAGACTGGGAGTCTTGTTGAGGGAGACAATGTAATAGCAGATCATCTTAATTATTTTTGCTTAGTATTCACTACTGAAAGAGAGGGGAAGCGGCCACAGTAAGGTTGCAGGGATATCCAACAAAATGAAACAAGTACATTTACAGAGGAGAAGGTCCTAACAGAACTCTCAAAGCTGAAAGTGGACAAATCTATGGGGGAGATGGGATACATCCAAGGATACTAAAAGAACTTATAGAGGTGCTGGTAGCAACATTGACAGAATTATTTAACCAGTCATTAGCTACAGGAGTAATTCCAGAGGACTGGAAAAGAGCGAACGTGGTCCCACTGCACAAAAGTGGAAGCAAGGAAGAGGCAAACAACTACAGATCAGTGAGTCTTACATCAGTAGTAGGGAAATTGATGGAAACACTCTTAAAAGAAAGATTTGTAGACTATCTCAAATCTAGCAATTGACAGGATCCCAAATAGCATGGATTCACTGGGGGGAGATCATGTCAAACAAATCTTATAGACTTTTTTGACTTTGTGATTAAAGGGATGGATAGAGGTGGAGCCGTGGATATAGCTTACCTAGACTTTAGTAAGGCTTTTGACACTGTTTCACATCACAGACTGCTAAATAAAGTTGAAAGCTTGGGATTGGATACTAGGATTATTGAATGGATAATATCTTGGTTGCAGGATAGAAATCAGAGTTGTGGTAAATGGGGTGCATTCATAGGAGGAAAATGTTACCAGTGGAGTACCCCAGGGATCTGTACTTGGACCAGTGCTTTTTAATATCTTTATTGGTGACATTGCAAATGGCATTAAAGGGAAAGTATGCCTTGACGTTTAAACTTATCAGGTTTCTTAGACGCAGTAGTGGGATCTACATCATCATCGATTTGTAGAATCAGCTTAATAGACCCCACTAGGTCAGGGACATCAAACTGAGTTGTAGGTTCCTCGTCAGAAGCAACTGTATCAGTGTCTGAAGGATCAGATTAATCCTCATCAGAAGTATCATCTCTAAGATATTAGTGGATTGTGAGGAGGAAGCGGCCCGCTTAGATGACCCCTTGACCCCAGAGGGACGTAAGGTAGGATTTCGTCTAACGAAAGATCGATTAAGTTGTTGTATCTGTGTAGATAGTATCCGCCTAGGGCGGATTTACCAAAGGGACAATATGTGGCAGCAATGGCACAGGAGGTCCCATAGGGGGCGTAAGGCGTGTCACAAGCGTATTAAGCATAGTTGAGAACGCCGCCCAAGGTGGCTCCTAATTGGTTACAGAAGCAGCGGGCTGCCTGGGAAATGTATGGCACATATTACACAGACCATCCTTCAAAACTTCCCCCTCAAGCAAATCCTTGGCGCATGCACTGCATGATGCAGGAGCGTCCGCAGATTTCCCGCCCTTTGTTGTAGACATTATAGTGAATGTAACCCTAGAGCGTAAGAGTACGATACAGCCAGACAAATACAATACCTGCAAATAAATGCCCTATTTATGTGATAGTATATACAGGACACAAACAGAGAATAAATGCGGTATGAAGTGACTAAAATACACAGGAGAATACACTTAACTGTAAATACTGCGCAGCACTATATATCAAACGCTGACGCACCTAGTCCCCTAGGATGCAGAATACAGTGATAGCTATAGCTGGGAGACACTGAAAGTGAAGTCCATGCAGCAGATACAGGCACACAGTCACAGTAACAATGCAGATAATTATTTTAGTCAGACAATAAAACTGCACTGGACTAATATATAAAAACAATGCGCGGTCCGAGACCGGATGCATATATCAGAATACTCGTACAATATATTCTGGTAAAGGTACACTTGTTCTTAACTAACACTGTCGTAAAAAATGACATGTAGAATACTTAAGTGTCTGTAAAATCACAGCGCTGATGAATCAGGCAGATTTACAGAGGAGACCTTGCCCTGCAGTCCCGGAGACCAGTCGCAGCTACTGTGAGAAGATGGCGTCCAGAGTCTCAGTCAGGGAGTGAGGGAGAGTGTGAGGCAGCTCCAGGGCGGGAACACCAGCAGTAGATGGTGCCCGGAGCTGGTGAAGGGGCTACAGCTCAAGCACCTTTTCCTCTATGCTGGTCCTCACCACCGGGTACTATGGAGCCTTATTAAAGTGGATATTTTACTATCCGACCTGTGTTCCCATGCCCTGGTGGATATAGTGGGTCCCTGCTCTGTCACAGTGTCCACGCCAGTGTCGCGGTTCGTCTCCTTAAACCGCGACCAGAACGCGGCTTAAGGGCGGGTCCCGCCTGGGGGACCCGCTTACCTCCTCCCTTAGTAGCAGCCACGCGATCCAGGAGAGCATCTGCGGTGGTGTGCCTTGGAACCGGAGCGCCTCCGCCGCAAGTACCCGGGAACAGAGCCAGCGGGAGTGTGCGACGCCGCTGGAGAGGTGATGGAGCCGCAGCACAGTATGTCACACTGACATATGAAGTGCTGCAGCCCTTGAAGTCTTCTAAAAAGCTTTTTCAGGGCTGCCTAGCACAGCCCCCCTGTTAAGTGACCTGCTTCATGAAGGCACCAACTCTAAAACTGAGCTCACAGTGCCTGGAGGCGGGGTTATAGAGGAGGCCCCACAATGCATTCTGGGACAGTCTAAAGCTTTAGCCTGTTGGTGCCTCTGGATCAAGATCCATCTCTACACCCCGATGTATTCCCTGTGGAACACAGTGTACCCCGCTGCAGGAAGAATTATTTAGGTGATCTGCTATTGCCTTGTCTCCCTCCACCAAATTATCACTCTCTGTCTTAAGTCTTGTTATTCCTCCTTTTGATTTTCTCCTTTCATTTATATACTTAAAAAAAGTTTTGCCCCCTTTATTTACTGACTAGGCCATTTTCTCTATACAGAAAAAAGAGCGACTGGGCACTGGTGTGTAATAGGTTGTTGCTAATATTGAAAAAAACCAAAGGCGGACAATTACACTATAAGAAAGGGAGATACAATCTTTCGATAGTAGCCCTTATTGGTGGTGCGCCCAGAGCTAGAGAGTACAAGTACTGGCAATGGGAGAAAGAGAAAGCTCTTGTGTGGGCGCACTCTTGGAAAAAAAGGAAGAATTCTTCAATTGGAAAAAGATTATGTTAAAACATATATTTATTCATTAATTATGAATTAAAACAAATACCCTTCTACGATCCAAAAAATGCAAAAGAAATTAAATATGCAAAAAAGTATTAAGAATGTTCTGGTCTATAAATCATGAGAGAAAGATTAGAAAGGTTGCAGACACTGAATAGTCTGACACCCGTTTCTCCTGACCAGTACAGATATTCTGTGTTAGTGGGACCCAAAGAGGAGGTCAGTGTACATATTTTGGCATAGAGAGACCACTTAAATTAGGTCAATACTATACACTTTACTGATTACCCATAACGCCATATGACATAGATTCAGAATGTATGTCAAAATGTCCTTATAGAAAGAAAGATAGAAAATGAAAGACAGCAATAGATACAATTAGTGGTGATACTGCTGTTGGTGTCCACCCTTCAGAGGAAGGGGAATAGTTCCTGCCCTACAACACCGGGTATTCCCAGGGAGTCTCCTCTCAAGGTACTGACCCAGCCCGACGCTGTTTAGCTTCCAAGATCGGGCATGAGCAGCGTGGTATGATAGTAGGGAGGATATCTACCAATGAGAGTGCACCTATATATGAAAATAAAGAATTACAGAAAAGATAGAACGTGTAGTACGTGGATCTACTTTCCACGTTAGGCAGGGTAGAACAACTGTCACTCAGTGGCGCCGTGTACCCTGGATCGGGGATGAGAGTCCACTAGATAGTAGTCAGTTAAGAAAAAAAATATATATAAAGATTAGAACTTATAGAGTTGAATGACCATTTTAATATTTAAGGAACAAATGTCCAATAAAAAGGTAAAAGGTCAGATAAGTTCATGAGCTAGAGGCAAACTGACTGTACATTCTTTGCATATAGAAAATCTGAATATATGGCAGAAAAAAGAACCCTAACGTAATTGTAGGAGGAAATAAGTGCATCTGATAGAAAATACTGTATACAGCAGATATGGGTCGAATTCAGAGGGTAGGTGATAACAGATGGCCGAATAAGCACGTATAATAAGGCATACTGCCTAAAGCAGATATGATCATGCAATGTACAGGAAGTGAAATCACCCTCTAGTCACTCAAATAAATGAACTAGGTTATGCACAAAAAACTTTTTTTTGTATATAAGTGCCTATGACAAAGAATTAACACAGTGGTAACTTATGTTGGAAATATGGGTTCCTATTTCCAACATAAGTTACCACTGTGTTAATTCTTTGTCATAGGCACTTATATATTTTTCTTGCTGCATGAACAATATGTCAGAGGAGGCAGTCACACACACAAAAAAAGTTTTTTGTGCATAACCTAGTTCATTTATTTGAGTGACTAGAGGGTGATTTCACTTCCTGTACATTGCATGATCATATCTGCTTTAGGCAGTATGCCTTATTATACGTGCTTATTCGGCCATCTGTTATCACCTACCCTCTGAATTCGACCCATATCTGCTGTATACAGTATTTTCTATCAGATGCACTTATTTCCTCCTACAATTACGTAAGGGTTCTTTTTTCTGCCATATATTCAGATTTTCTATATGCAAAGAATGTACAGTCAGTTTGCCTCTTGCTCATGAACTTATCTGACCTTTTTATTGGACATTTGTTCCTTAAATATTAAAATGGTCATTCAACTCTATAAGTTCTAATCTTTATATATATATTTTTTCTTAACTGACTACTATCTAGTGGACTCTCATCCCCGATCCAGAGTACATGGCGCCACTGAGTGACAGTTGTTCTACCCTGCCTAACGTGGAAAGTAGATCCACGTACTACACGTTCTATCTTTTCTGTAATTCTTTATTTTCATATATAGGTGCACTCTCATTGGTAGATATCCTCCCTACTATCATACCACGCTGCTCATGCCCGATCTCGTCCGATCTTGGAAGCTAAACAGCGTCGGGCTGGGTCAGTACCTTGAGAGGAGACTCCCTGGGAATACCCGGTGTTGTAGGGCAGGAACTATTCCCCTTCCTCTGAAGGGTGGACACCAACAGCAGTATCACCACTAATTGTATCTATTTCTGTCTTTAATTTTCTATCTTTCTTTCTATAAGGACATTTTGACATACATTCTGAATGTCATATGGCGTTATGGGTAATCAGTAAAGTGTATAGTATTGACCTAATTTAAGTGGTCTCTCTATGCCAAAATATGTACACTGACCTCCTCTTTGGGTCCCACTAACACAGAATATCTGTACTGGTCAGGAGAAATGGGTGTCCGACTATTCAGTGTCTGCAACCTTTCTAATCTTTCTCTCATGATTTATAGACCAGAACATTCTTAATACTTTTTTGCATATTTAATTTCTTTTGCATTTTTTGGATCGTAGAAGGGTATTTGTTTTAAATCATAATTAATGAATAAATATATGTTTTAACATAATATTTTTCCAATTGAAGAATTCTTCCTTTTTTTCCAAGAGTGCGCCCACACAAGAGCTTTCTCTTTCTCCCATTGCTAGGCCATTTTCTCCTCAGCTTCGACCATGGCACGTCTGATCACTTTCTTAGCATCCTTCCGTCTGTCAAGATAAACCTCTTTGTCGTTATTATTTTGAGTCTGTTTGTATTTCCTAAAAGCCATCTTTTTTGCTTTCACGCTAGTTGGTACTACTTTTGTGAACCACACTGGCTTCCTTTATATATACAATATAGGACACGAGGACGTGCACTGAGACTGGAGGGGGGGGGGGGGGGGGGATTTCATGAGAAATTTGAGGAAAAATTACTTCACAGAAAGGGTAGTGGACAAGTGGAATAGCCTCCCATCAGAGGTGGTAGAGGCGAAGACAGTAGAGCAATTTAAACATGCATGGGATAGACATAATGATATCCTTACAAAGAAATGAGGATCAAATAAGGTTTGAGATAAAAACAAAACAAAAAAGGGGGCAGACTAGATGGGCAAGTGGTTCGTATCTGCTGTCAAATGTTTCTAAGTTCCAGCATCCCCTGCCAAATTTTTGCTATTAGGGAATTCTAAAACTTTGGTAGGGCATGCTGGGTTGTATAGTTTCACAACAGCTGAGGTGTCACAGGTTTGCCAGGCCTGCTGCAGCCAGACAACACCATGAGCCATAAGGATCCAAGACAGACAATACCTTGGCAGTGGCATAACTCGTCCATCAGGCATGGCTATGTAGGCAGTGTCACTGGGATGTTACAGACAGGATGTTGGGGTCTTTGAGTGTGTCCATTTCCAAGGAGAAGTTAGTGGATGGCGTTGGGTATACTGAGTTGGTGGTTGCACTGCCAGGGAGACGTTAGTAAGTTAACTGGTTCCAATGCTTAGTCCATTCAAATTATTTTTTACAAAGAACAAAAGTCACAAAAATTAAGTATTTTTCTTAAGCTTGTTTAGCCTGCACACAGCAGTTTATATGAGGGCAGGGAATAATATTGTTCTCCTTGCCAGGTATGAATGATTTCAGCTACCTGCACAGTAACTGTTTGGAGCTCTCCATATACCTGGGCTGTGACAAGTTCCCACACGAGAGTGAGCTGGCAGAGGAGTGGGAAAGCAACAAGGAATCTCTGCTGAGTTTCATGGAGCAGGTCAGTGACTCCTTCCCCATACGCAGCCATTTACCAGGTGCCACAAAGCTGCTCAAACCAGCTGTTGTATATTTTAGAAAACTCTTTAGTATTATACGGGAAAATTAGTTCTATACCTCTAATATTAGAAAAATCTAGTTGCCTAAAACGACATGACTTTATATGGTAGAACGCCTTACTTCTATTATCCTTATTCTCTACAGTACAGGATAGTTACTCCATAACCCCTCAGTCATAGGTGACATACTGTGCTCTAACGCCTCCTAGTGTATACCTTGTATTACTCTGGCAGGTACACCGTGGGATCAAAGGCATTGTGACAGATCGCCAAGGAGAGCCTATACCAAATGCAACCATCACTATAGGTGAAATAAACCATGACGTCACAACAGGTAAGTGACAGACACACAACTGGGTACAGAAATGTGACCATTATCAGGAGCACTCTAACACCCTGAAATCTCTCTCTTCCCGGCAGCCAGCGGTGGTGACTACTGGCGTATCCTGAACCCTGGGGAATATAGAGTGACTGCACGGGCTGATGGCTTTACTCAGAGCACCAAGACGTGCAGCGTGGGATATGATATGGGGGCAACCCACTGCAACTTTGTTTTGGCTCATTCCAACTGGAAAAGAATCAAGGAAATTATAGCAATGAAAGGGAAAGGTCCCCTTCGTCTGGTTCCACCTGGTGGCCGCAAGCTCTCTCCTGCTGCAAGGCAACGTATGCAGCGACGCCGTATGTGGCTCAACCGCCAGCGCAACCTTACCACCACTCCCCCGCCAACCACTCTTCCACCCACCACCAGTCCTTTTGTTCCCACTGATGCCACTTCATTTCCCACTGAAACCCCCACCACCATGCTTCCCCGCAGGCTGGAGCCCCCCACTCCCTCAGAATCTCTGTGGGACACGGAAACTGAGACCTACACAGAAATAGTCACAGAAGTGGAGACCGAGATCTGGGAAGAGGACGGCACCACTGCGCCAGCCCCATTCACCACGGCAGAGACTTACACCGTAAACTTTGGGGACTTCTGAGAGGGAACTCTTTGGAGATGGGTAATTGATGTGTGAGCATCGTAAAAGGGTTAAAGACTCTACCCCAGAGGGGTCAACTCTACATGTATATATAGCGCTGATCTGTCATCTATAAGCCAGGAGGAAAGGTCCATCGTAAAACCGTAATAAAGCAGTGCAGCCTTCAATAAAGTCCTGATGTTTCCATATTAACGCCTTTGGTTTACCCTTGTATTGCTGGAGTTTCCATACATCAGGACATATAATAACCTCTCCGGCAGGAACTACATATTACATATGATAATATACTTGTCTGCTAGCTCTGGCTTGAACACACTGCAGGCTATTCTGCATGAGCCACATAGTGCTTTGCTCTCTTAAGTATGTAAAGTTTCATCAATTACCAATAAAGTTTCTAGAAATCCCTCTGGCGCCTGGGCTCAGTAATACAGAGGATCAT
The DNA here is from genome assembly GCF_028390025.1 of Pseudophryne corroboree. Classification (NCBI taxonomy): domain Eukaryota; kingdom Metazoa; phylum Chordata; class Amphibia; order Anura; family Myobatrachidae; genus Pseudophryne; species Pseudophryne corroboree. The sequence continues at coordinate 139,154,928 of NC_086449.1, forward strand.
GGCAAAATGAGGCGTTATCATTATCACACAGAGGCATGGTAACTGGTAACAGAAAAGCAATGCATATTACAGCTGAGTGAGAAGGTTTTATTATCTCGCCCCATTTCATATGTATAAAAAAATACAAAATATCATAGAAAGTAAACAAATAATTCACCTAGAGATCGGTTCTAAGGTAGAGTGCACCTATCATGTAACATTAGGCTTGCGTCATTAAATCTGCGATATCTTAAAATCACAGCTTTCCTTCAAGGCTCTGTAACACATTTATAGGTAAATGTATGAAGCAGTGATAAGAGTGGAGAAGTTGCCCATGGCAACCAATCAGCTGCTCTGTATAATTTTATAGCATGCAAATAATAAATGTTACTTCAGTGCTGATTGGTTCTCCACTCTTATCACTGCTTCATACATTTACCCCTCAGTATTTCTCCTGGAATTCCTGATGATTCAATTCAAATTCAGTAATCAGCTCAGCTCTAATGGGCCCTACACACTGGGCGAGAATACTGAAAGATATGGACGATCTCGTTCATTAATGAACGAGATACCGTTCGTATCTTTCAGTGTGGAGGCACCAGCGATGAACGATGCGCGGCCCCACACTCGTTCGTCGCTGGTGTCCCGTCGCTTGTGCATGCAGGCCAATATGGACGATCTCGTCCATATTTGCCTACACTGCTATGGAGCCGGGTGACGGGGGGAGTTTAGAAACTTCACTCCCCCCGTCACTGCCCCCCGTATCCGCCGTCGGGCAGCTCGGCGGTGGATCGACAAATATGTAGGGCCCATAATACGTGGTCAAGGAACGTTACACTTTTGCATACATTATAAAGTGTGGATACATATGTCAGAGTGTTCCAATGGAAAAGTGGTATAAAACATAGGTACAGGAATACTCCATGCAATGTATCACCAACTGATGAAAATATTACTTCTACACAAATGCATACTGTAACACCTGTAAGACAACATGCACATGGGAGTAAAATGACGCATGTCTAAACACTGCTTTAGTCCGTCCTACAGGGAACAGAGTGTGAACAGAGCTAATGAATACAATCAGAGCACTTTGTGTGTCCTATAACATAAACAACTGGTGTAAGTGTTTGGACAGTGAGACCCGTGTGACACTACTTAGTGGGAATCTGCAGAGTGCACTCTTCTGTCTCTTCTGCATCAATTCATATGATGCAGGCAATCTCAGTCTTAGGAGATGCGGACGCTGGGTCAGTCGCTTGACTCGTCATCTGCACTGAATCCGGAGAAGCTGATTGGTTGGCACTGCAGGGTATGAAGGTTTACCAGACAGGCTGTCTGCGTGCTGCTGAAATCCGGCACAGTCAGGAGCAGAACGCGTTGGCCCTCAGCTCCTACAAAGAACACAGATCGCATTAACACGCTCTGCAGGATATACTCAATAACACAAAACATATTCAGTGACGCTCAAGTGAGCAGACGGTAAACACAATGTTCCACACCTGATACATCTTGGTTACACTCAGTATAGAGTGGGGGGAAAGAGATCATGCTGCAACCCTTTCAGAGTCGCACCTGTCACTACAACCCACTGTGCATTATCATAACATTTGTAGCAGAACAAACACAAAATACTTACCTGTGACTTCTTTGCAACTGAACTTGGGGGCACTTCCACAAAAGTACACATGTGGGCAGGTATTCAGGATGAAGGGGTCAGATTGGTAGTATGGGTAACACCCTGTAAAGAGAACATCATGAGGATTATTTATTGAATACAACACATCATAAGGACACACTGTACTTGCATTTCTGCAAACAGAATGTAGTGCAGATTTTTATTGTATGGAGGTTTAGTTTAGAGCTACTTTAATAGATCGCTTCATCACATTCTGTATATTAGAAAAAAGCGTACCTATTCAATAGGGTGGCCAATCCCAGGATCAGGATCTGTGCGATCCCGGGATTTTGGTCTAAAATTGGTCGGGAGCTTCCATTCTCGGGACTAGCCACCAGCTGCTTTTTTTCAATGCCGCCAGCGCTGAGCATCTTCAGCAGACGCTCAGACGCTGCCCGGCTCCCCCTACCTCCCGCTTCCCCACACATGTCAGAGGTCACGCTGTGCCACCTGCCCAGAGAGGATGGTGAGTTATTGTGTTTTTTTTTTTAATATATATTTTTATATTAATTGAAAAACCAACAACCCAGTCCTGGGTATTCTGGGATTGATCGTTTTTCAATTCCAAATCCTGGGACTGAAAAAAACAGACCATTGTTGCTTTAATTCTCCGTCACCTTTGTGAACGCTAACATGGCGCAGGAAAATCCGCAATGTGTGGGTACTGTAATTATTAGTGATGCGTGCCGCCGATATCATTGATGAATGAATAACCCTCATGAAAACTATTAAAATTATTATAATCTTATTTATATGGTGCCACCAAGGATACGTAGAGCTGTTCAGGGGAAAATTACATACAAAGGGATACATTAAACAGTAAAATAATAAGATATCAAAGCGTGCAATCATTAAAAAGACGATAGAGGAGATGTACTAAGCCTTAAAGATTGATAAAGTGGAGAGAGATAAAGTACCAGCCAATCAGCTCCTAAATGCCATGTCACAGGCTGGGTTTGAAAAAGGCAGGAGCTGATTGGCTGGTACTTTATCTCTCTCCACTTTATCACTCTCCAGGGCTTAGCACATCTGTCCCTATGGGAGAGATGTATCGAGCCTTGGAAAGAGAGAAAGTGGAGATTCATAAACTACCAACCAATCTGCTCCTGTCATTTATCTAGCAGTCTTTGAAAAGCCAGTTAGAAGCTGCAGCAGTCAGACATATATTTGATCGACAGACACATGAAAAGGTCAACAAATAACTAGAACAACAATATAAACTCCGACAAGTAGAAGATATGGTGCATACACACAGTGCGATTCCGCCTAAAGGCAGATTATAATTTTGCGATTTCCCTTGAACTCCCCGGAGCCCAGAACCACCGATATTGACTATACACATGGTGCAATTTTGGCTATACTATGCGCTAGATCAGCGGTCGCCAACCCGTAGCTCCCAGCTGCGATCCGGGTCGCTCGACCCACGCTGGCTGCTGCCCAACTTCGGGGGGAATCCGCAACTAACTCCCTCCCGGCAGGTCCGTAGCGCTCCTCCGTCGTGTAGGAGACAGACGCTAGAGGTCATTCTTGTCCTCTAGCGTTTGTCAGGTAGCACAGCGCTATAGATACCCAGAAGTGCTGGGAGCGCCTAGCGCTGGTGCTCCCAGCACTTCCATTTCACCCCTGAAACGAGCATTACACCACTGGGAACAAGACCACTGACAACAAGCATTACACACAAACCATTACACCCTGGCAACGAGCATGACACGCAGAGCATTACACCCCTGCCAACAAGCATGACACGCAGAGGATTACACACCTGCCAACAAGCATGACACGCAGAGCATTACACCCCTGCCAACAAGCATGACACGCAGAGCATTACACCCCTGCCAACAAGCATGACACGCAGAGCATTACATCCCTGCCAACAAGCATGACACACAAACCATTACACCCTGGCAACGAGCATGACACGCAGAGCATTACACCCCTGCCAACAAGCATGACACACAAACCATTACACCCTGGCAACGAGCATGACACGCAGAGCATTACACCCCTGCCAACAAGCATGACACGCAGAGCATTACACCCCTGCCAACAAGCATGACACACAAACCATTACACCCTGGCAACGAGCATGACACGCAGAGCATTACACCCCTGCCAACAAGCATGACACACAAACCATTACACCCTGGCAACGAGCATGACACGCAGAGCATTACACCCCTGCCAACAAGCATGACACGCAGAGCATTACACCCCTGCCAACAAGCATGACACGCAGAGCATTACACCCCTGACAACGAGCATTACACCCCTGACAACAAGCATGACACGCAGAGCATTACACCCCTGACAACAAGCATGATACGCAGAGCATTACACCCCTGACAAGCATGACACGCAGAGCATTACATCTCTGGCAACGAGCATGACAAGCAGAGCATTACACCCCTGCCAACAAGCATGACACGCAGAGCATTACACCCCTGACAACAAGCATGATACGCAGAGCATTACATCCCTGGCAACGAGCATGACACGCAGAGCATTACACCCCTGACAACAAGCATGACACGCAGAGCATTACACCCCTGCCAACAAGCATGACACGCAGAGCATTACACCCCTGCCAACAAGCATGACACGCAGAGCATTACACCCCTGCCAACAAGCATGACACGCAGAGCATTACACCCCTGCCAACAAGCATGACACGCAGAGCATTACACCCCTGACAACAAGCATGACACGCAGAGCATTACACCCCTGCCAACAAGCATGACACGCAGAGCATTACACCCCTGCCAACAAGCATGACACGCAGAGCATTACACCCCTGCCAACAAGCATGACACGCAGAGCATTACACCCCTGACAACAAGCATGATACGCAGAGCATTACATCCCTGGCAACGAGCATGACACGCAGAGCATTACACCCCTGACAACAAGCATGACACGCAGAGCATTACACCCCTGCCAACAAGCATGATACGCAGAGCATTACACCCCTGACAACAAGCATGACACGCAGAGCATTACACCCCTGACAACAAGCATGACACGCAGAGCATTACATCCCTGGCAACGAGCATTACACGCAAAGCATTACACCCCTGACAACAAGCATGACACGCAGAGCATTACATCCCTGACAACAAGCATGACACACAAACCATTACACCCTGGCAACGAGCATGACACGCAGAGCATTACACCCCTGCCAACAAGCATGACACACAAACCATTACACCCTGGCAACGAGCATGACACGCAGAGCATTACACCCCTGCCAACAAGCATGACACGCAGAGCATTACACCCCTGCCAACAAGCATGACACGCAGAGAATTACACCCCTGACAACGAGCATGACACGCAGAGCATTACACCCCTGCCAACAAGCATGACACGCAGAGCATTACACCCCTGACAACAAGCATGATACGCAGAGCATTACACCCCTGACAAGCATGACACGCAGAGCATTACATCTCTGGCAACGAGCATGACACGCAGAGCATTACACCCCTGCCAACAAGCATGACACGCACAGCATTACACCCCTGACAACAAGCATGACACGCAGAGCATTACACCCCTGACAACAAGCATGACACGCAGAGCATTACACCCCTGACAACAAGAATGATACGCAGAGCATTACATCCCTGGCAACGAGCATGACACGCAGAGCATTACACCCCTGACAACAAGCATGACACGCAGAGCATTACACCCCTGCCAACAAGCATGACACGCAGAGCATTACACCCCTGACAACAAGCATGACACGCAGAGCATTACACCCCTGACAACAAGCATGACACGCAGAGCATTACACCCCTGACAACAAGCATGACACGCAGAGCATTACATCCCTGGCAACGAGCATGACACGCAAAGCATTACACCCCTGACAACAAGCATGACACGCAGAGCATTACACCCTGGCAACGAGCATGACACGCAGAGCATTACACCCCTGCCAACAAGCATGACACACAAACCATTACACCCTGGCAACGAGCATGACACGCAGAGCATTACACCCCTGCCAACAAGCATGACACGCAGAGCATTACACCCCTGCCAACAAGCAGGACACGCAGAGAATTACACCCCTGACAACGAGCATGACACGCAGAGCATTACACCCCTGCCAACAAGCATGACACGCAGAGCATTACACCCCTGACAACAAGCATGATACGCAGAGCATTACACCCCTGACAAGCATGACACGCAGAGCATTACATCTCTGGCAACGAGCATGACACGCAGAGCATTACACCCCTGCCAACAAGCATGACACGCACAGCATTACACCCCTGACAACAAGCATGACACGCAGAGCATTACACCCCTGACAACAAGCATGACACGCAGAGCATTACACCCCTGACAACAAGCATGACACGCAGAGCATTACATCCCTGGCAACAAGCATGACACACAAACCATTACACCCTGGCAACGAGCATGACACGCAGAGCATTACACCCCTGCCAACAAGCATGACACGCAGAGCATTACACCCCTGACAACAAGCATGATACGCAGAGCATTACATCCCTGGCAACGAGCATGACACGCAGAGCATTACACCCCTGCCAACAAGCATGACACGCAGAGCATTACACCCCTGCCAACAAGCATGACACGCAGAGCATTACACCCCTGCCAACAAGCATGACACGCAGAGCATTACACCCCTGACAAGCATGACACGCAGAGCATTACACCCCTGACAACAAGCATGACACGCAGAGCATTACACCCCTGACAACAAGCATGACACGCAGAGCATTACACCCCTGACAACAAGCATGACACGCAGAGCATTACATCCCTGGCAATGAGCATGACACGCAAAGCATTACACCCCTGACAACAAGCATGACACGCAGAGCATTACATCCCTGACAACAAGCATGACACGCAGAGCATTACACCCCTGACAACAAGCATGACATGCAGAGCGTTACACCCCTGGCAACAAGCATGACACGCAGAGCGTTACACCCCTGGCAATGAACATTACACCACTGGCAACAAGATCCCTGGCAACAAGCATGACACGCAGAGCACTACAACCCTGACAACAAGCATGACATGCAGAGCGTTACACCCCTGGCAACAAGCATGACATGCAGAGCGTTACACCCCTGGCAACAAGCATGACACGCAGAGCGTTACACCCCTGGCAATGAACATTACACCACTGGCAACAAGATCCCTGGCAATGATCATGACACCACTGGCAACAAGCATGGAACCCAGAGCATGAAAGCCCTGGCAACGAGCATGAAATCCTGGCAATGAGCAGGTAATTTAAAATTAATCAGAAGCCTTACTGTGGGGCATAATGTGATTACAGTGTGTGGCATAATGTATAACGGGCATTGCGAAGTGTGATATAATGTGTAATGGGCATTACGGTGTGTGGCATAATGTATAACGGGCATTGCTGTGTGTGTGATATGTGTAATGGGCATTACGGTATGTGGAATAATGTTTCAGAAACACTGCGGTGTGTGGCATAATGTGTAAAGGGCATTACGTGTGTGGCATATTGTGTAAGTGGCATTAAGGTGTGTGGTATAATGCGTCACGGGCATTCCCATGAGGAGGAGAAATGACAAATAATTTAATAGGCATGAATCAGGATTTTATTTCCTGTGGTGGCCAATATCTGGGTGTGCAAAACTGGGGTATACGGTAGTCATTTCCTGCAATACCACGCCCCTTTCAGTGAGGCCACATCCTATTTTTGGAGCATGCACGCCCATGGTGCGCGCTAATTCTTTACTTTTAATATAGCAATGGGATGGGCGCCAGAAACTTTTTTGGCAGGAGGGTGCAAAATTTATAGCTACGCCACTGGACACGAGTTGAGTCTTAACACTGAGAGAGCGCCAGCAACCATTCAAGTACAGCAATTAAAAAAAAATAAAAAAACTTGAGTAGCTCCTCAAAAGGTTTTATTTTTCTCGAGTAGCTCACACCCCAATTAAGGTTAGAGACCACTGCACTAGATTGTACACTTTCTAGTCAAAATTTACCTGCCTGGACGGGCATTTTTTTCTTGCGCTACCGACCTCACAGGACTGTACATCAGCATCGCAAGCTGTATACGCATAGTGCGATATGTACTATGTTTTCTACCGATACGGACGGTAGTTCAAATCACACCGTTTGTATGAACCTATAGGCTGTTAGATAATAGACAGACAGAATCGACACATACATGATGGACACATAAAAAGGTAGACAAATAAATAGATCAACAGTGAACAGCTATACATGCAATACATTGACCGTTAAAAGGAAGACTGGGAATAGGTCAAAACTTGTATCAGCTGGCCACCCAGTCAAAGGAGACTGCCCGACTCAACTTTTACACATGGTACTACTTGTACCATACTGCCCTTGCAGCTCTAAAAGTGCTGGTAGTACTGCAAGTACCAGCAGCTACCCAGCAACACTTGTCATTTACTGACAGACACCCTCCGTCCCGGCTGCGCACATGTACCATCCATTAGCCCCCTAAAGACACTGCTATCCCTAGCTGTCTAAATGTAGACGCTGTTCGCCGTAACGCCGCTAATGGAGGATCCCCGACTGTACATTTAAACGGTGTACTACAAGTCCCACGCTGCCCTTACAGCTTTGCATGGACTTTTAGTACTACAATAACCAGCAGCTGCTAAGTCACACTTGTCCTGTACTCGATAGCACACCCAGTTCCAGCAGAACTGTGCTGTTCATCAGCAGCCCTATCTCTAGCTGTCTAAATGTAGACACTGCACCCCGTAACCGCGCCATCGGAGGACCGGTCGACTACTTTTATATGGTGGCTAGCAGATCAGACCTGCGGTTACGGAACAATCCACCAATGAAAATATAAAACAGCAGTGGAAACTTAGGCACTGGCAAGGAGCTGGAGCAGGGGTCAGGCTGCCGGAAGTCAGATATCTCTGGATCTGGACACAGCAGAAACAAGCCGATAGGTTCCACTCAGACCTCCAGCTTTCAGGGGATGTGATTAGAAAAACTCTATGTCAGGAGGAAGTGGAAATATCTGCCCATGAAGATATAAAACCGCAGCCAGAAAAGGTGCTCTATTTCCCCATAGAGAATGTATTGGACCGCCCCCGCGTTTTGAACGTGAATATCTCTGCTACCCCAAGTCTGATTTAGACAGCTAGGAATTGCAGGGTGTATAGGGGAGTGATGGATAGCCCCGTCTAGTTCTAGACAACTAGGAATAGCAGGGTATATAGGGGAGTGATGGATAGCAACGTCTAGTCCTAGACAGCTAGGAATAGCAGGGTGTATAGGGGAGTGATGGATAGCCACGTCTAGTTCTAGCCAGCTAGGAATAGCAGGGTGTATAGGGGAGTGATGGATAGCCACGTCTAGTTCTAGACAGCTAGAAATAGCAGGGTGTATAGGGGGGTGATGGATAGCCACGTCTAGTTCTAGACAGCTAGAAATAGCAGGGTGTATAGGGGAGTGATGGATAGCCACGTCTAGTTCTAGCCAGCTAGGAATAGCAGGGTGTATAGGGGAGTGATGGATAGCCACGTCTAGTTCTAGACAGCTAGGAATAGCAGGGTGTATAGGGGAGTGATGGATAGCCACGTCTAGTTCTAGACAGCTAGGAATAGCAGGGTGTATAGGGGAGTGATGGATAGCCCCTTCTAGTTCTAGACAACTAGGAATAGCAGGGTGTATAGGGGAGTGATGGATAGCAACGTCTAGTTCTAGCCAGCTAGGAATAGCAGGGTGTATAGGGGAGTGATGGATAGCCACGTCTAGTTCTAGACAGCTAGGAATAGCAGGGTGTATAGGGGAGTGATGGATAGCCACGTCTAGTTCTAGACAGCTAGAAATAGCAGGGTGTATAGGGGAGTGATGGATAGCCACGTCTAGTTCTAGCCAGCTAGGAATAGCAGGGTGTATAGGGGAGTGATGGATAGCCACGTCTAGTTCTAGACAGCTAGGAATAGCAGGGTGTATAGGGGAGTGATGGATAGCCACGTCTAGTTCTAGACAGCTAGGAATAGCAGGGTGTATAGGGGAGTGATGGATAGCCACGTCTAGTTCTAGACAGCTAGAAATAGCAGGGTGTATAGGGGAGTGATGGATAGCCACGTCTAGTTCTAGCCAGCTAGGAATAGCAGGGTGTATAGGGGAGTGATGGATAGCCACGTCTAGTTCTAGACAGCTAGGAATAGCAGGGTGTATAGGGGAGTGATGGATAGCCACGTCTAGTTCTAGACAGCTAGGAATAGCAGGGTGTATAGGGGAGTGATGGATAGCCCCTTCTAGTTCTAGACAACTAGGAATAGCAGGGTGTATAGGGGAGTGATGGATAGCCACGTCTAGTTCTAGCCAGCTAGGAATAGCAGGGTGTATAGGGGAGTGATGGATAGCCACGTCTAGTTCTAGACAGCTAGAAATAGCAGGGTGTATAGGGGAGTGATGGATAGCCACGTCTAGTTCTAGACAGCTAGGAATAGCAGGGTGTACAGGGGAGTGATGGATAGCCACGTCTAGTTCTAGACAGCTAGGAATAGCAGGATGTATAGGGGAGTGATGGATAGCCACGTCTACTTCTAGACAGCTAGGAATTGTAGGGTGTATAGGGGAGTGATGGATAGCCCCGTCTAGTTCTAGACAGCTAGGAATAGCGGGGTGTATAGGGGAGTGATGGATAGCCACGTCTAGTTCTAGACAGCTAGGAATAGCGGGGTGTATAGGGGAGTGATGGATAGCCACGTCTAGTTCTAGACAGCTAGGAATAGCAGGAGGGGAGTGATATAGGGGAGTGATGGACGGCACATGGCTATACGAGGGACAAAGAGGGAAATGACAATTGTTCGCGCTTGGAGAGCTGTAAAGCACAGTATGGTATTTCTAGTACTATGTGTAAAAAGTTGAGTCGGGCGGTCCGCTATTACCGGGGTTAGGAGTGCCCCATCTAGATTTAGACAGCTAGGAATAGAGGGGTGTATAGGGGGGTGAATAATAGCAACATCTAGATTTATACAGCTCAGAATTGCAGGGTGTATAGGGGGGTGATGGATAGCAGAGTCTACACCAGGCTTTCCCAACCGCGGTCCTCAAGGCACACCAACAGTGCAGGTTTTAGTGATATCCAGGCTGCAGCACAGATGGTTAAATCAAAATAAGTGAGCTACTAATTAAGTCACCTGTGCTGAAGCCTGGATATCACTAAAACCTGCACTGTTGGTGTGCCTTGAGGACCGTGGTTGGGAAAGCCTGGTCTACATTGATGGGTCTAATTATTAAGCCTTAGATGGAGATTAAGTGTACGGAGATAAAGTACCAGCCAATCAGCTCCTAACTGCCATGTCACAGGCTGGGTTAGAAAAATCAGGATTTTGGTACTTACCGATAAATCCCTTTCTCCGATTCCACAGGGGCCACTGGAGCGTAGTTACAATGGGGAAATAGTAGGCAGTAATTGGGAGCTGGCACTTTAAAATTCTCACACTGTGGCTAGCTCCTCCCCTACTATCTCCCCTCCAAGCCAGTCTACGTAAAACTGTGCCCGATGAGAGATGGAATAAACAAACCTTAAGGTAGAGGAGGTTAATGACGCCCTGTAAACCAGGATAAACCAAACTAAACCTGGAACAGAACCTGACAAAAACCAGGCTAGCCTGTACTCAACAAGCAGTCATATATTGATCTGCAAACCTTTAAGCAAAAAACAAGGAGGAACAGCGCTGGGTGGGCGTCCAGTGGCCCCTGTGGAATCGGAGAAAGGGATTTATCGGTAAGTACCAAAATCCTGATTTCTCCTTCATCCACTAGGGGCCACTGGAGCGTAGTTACAATGGGGACGTCCCAGAGCTCCCAAAAACGGGTGGGAGAGCGCTGAGAGTCCTGTAAAAACTGCTCGGCCAAACTGTGATGCAGAGGCCGCAAAATTGTCAAACTTGTAGAATTTGACAAAACGAATGTCGGTCCGACCAAGTAGCCGCCCGACAAACCATTTATGGAGACCCCACGGGCAGCCGCCCCCGAAGGTCTTACAACGCGCATAAAGTGCGCTGAAATGGAAAACGGAGGCTTCCTAGCAACCGCCAAGAAGACTGTCTGATGGTCAGATGTATCCAACGTCCCAGCGTATGCTGGGACCCCGGCTATTTAGCACGGGAGCATCGTACAGCACAAAGAAAAAAAACACTTCGTCGAATAGCCGAAGACCTCTGTAGAGAGTCGGCGAGCCCTGACAACATTCATAGAGGACCAAAAAACACTAGTGTCAGATTTATCTGAAAAATGGACATTCCCTCTGGAAGAAACGACCGCCGAGACCGAAGCTCAGCCGGGGGAGTTGCCAATAGAGTACTCCCTGAAAAAGAGGCCGAACTGACGGCCGCTAGGCTAATCTCTTTTGGAAGAAAACCGAAAAAGGCAGATACCTAAAATTCAGGTCAGTGTGGTTTGAAGCGCAGCTGAGCAAAACCTCCCAGAGAAACCAAAGATGACGGCTGAATGGTAACTGAAAAAAGGGGAAAACCCCTTTTATGCTTATTATGTCCCATACAGTTTTCCAAAAGTGGCAAAAGCGAGAAGAGATAACAGACTTCTGAAATCGAGGCTCAGTAGGCCTAACCGAACTAGGGAACTCCTCCCTTCTGAGGTCTCGAGAACAGTCACACGGTTAAACGAGACCAGTGTAAGATTGAACAAAGAAAAAGGACCCTGTTGAAGTAGACAGTCCAGTCGAGGTAGGAGCCAAGGCTCCTCTACTGACAACAGGTGTATCTGTATCTTCAAGTCATGCGTGGCCCAATCAGAGCCACCGAGAGGGCTAGCACACATAATCCCCTCCTGTGTTACCGAACATGAGTTAGAAATCAAAAAGGTAGGCAGGATAGAATAACCAGAAAACTCCCCGGAGCCCTGAGGGCCTCCTCGGCTACTGCCGTCCGAGCTCACGTCCGAGAGTAGTAAAGGGTTAAGAGTCAGTCAGAACGCCCTGAGGTCGATCCGAAATCTCCGTCCACAGCGGACCAGCTGACAAAACTCCGGGGAATGTTTCCTCACCCGGGAGTCTGACCTGGTGGCTTGACCTTTTTGGAAAGAAGATTGTTGTCCCCCGCTCAGAGAGGAATGTTGTCCCCCGCTCAGAGAGGAATGTAGGCGACCACTCATTGCGTCGCAACTTGACAGAAGGAATAGAGTACCTGGTGCCGAGGAAGGAAAAAAAATCCTCTGACGGACCGTGTTGAGAAACGTCTACGAGGAGCATAAACTGGATCTGTGTTGAACCAGAAGCTCCTGGATCCTCCGGCTATTCAGAAGCCACCTAATGTACAGAGTGGGAAAGTAGCAGTAGATTGTCCCATTAGGGAACCAACGTCACCTACTGCCCTTGAAAAAGAGTTATTCTGTGATCTTCCTGAACTCTGTGGGAGCGGAAGAGAGACCGAAAGGAAAGGACTGACAGTGAAAATGAGAATCCTGTAATGCGAATCTGAGAAAAGGCCGTCCAGCGGAAATGAGTAAACAGGCATCTCTGAAGACAAGGGACGCGTAAAACTCCCTTTCTTGTTCAAACTAGCAATCGCAGACTGAAAGGATTCTAAGGCCAGAATAGGCCTGGCCGAGCCAACTGGCTTCGGAACGTGAGAAGAAAACAAAGGCCTGAGAACTGTCCCGATTCAAATGATATGTGAAAAACAGGGATCAACACCCTTTGCGGTTAGAAGCATATGGAGCGCCGCCTGCAGTATGACTCTCTTGTCATCGTAAATCGGCCGACCCCTGCCGAGGGACTCCTGAGATGGTTGTACTCCAAAATCTAGTTTGTAACCGCCCAAGCCTTCTCAGTTCTTCCCGCAGGACCACCGACCTGCGCCTACCCTGGGACCCTCCAGGTGGTAGGAAAGTCTGACCTGTAGTGGGTTTATAGGATGACCTAAAATCAGACTGGACCGAGGATGCTGAACCTCTGCTTCAGCCTTTTACCCTGAGATCCCCTGGCGACTGAGATATCGCCCGTGTGGAGTCGAAAGTTTGAAGGGGCACGGAAAAATCTAAAGGAAAGACTGGTAAAGGTCTGTCTTGGAGCTGGGGCAGTATTAGGAGAAAGCAAAGTGGACTTACCTCCCATGGTTCAAGAAATCCTGCAGAAAGATCCTTCCCCTGAACCATCTGCCCCGTAGGATTACATGTTCACCTGTCACTGTCGCAGACCCAGAGGTCGTCGGGTTAAGACAGCCCAAGCGAAAATGCAGGGTCCGAGTCTGCAGACGTGGAGACCTCCAAAGATCATAAAGCAGAATCCTGATTCGGACCTGTACCAAAGTATCAGTTTATCCTGATGCGACTTATCCCGTAACCTAGAGGACAATTGTTCCACAACCTACCTGCTCCGGACAAGATAGAACCGCGCTGCCGTATATGTCTTTGATGGATCCCTGAGCAAGGCTGCCTCAGGAAAACAGCAGCTTGTTGGACCGGCGATACATCGAGGGGTATACCCTAGAGAGGTTCTGATACCATCTCCTGCCGTCTGCGGGGAAAGGATAGGAAAAACAAACATTGTTTGATACCTGATATTGTGTATTCGGGTGTCTGCCGGCCGCCTACCGGAGCCTGCCCAGCTCATCCGAGACTGGACCAGTCGCTGTCATTTCGTCATTGGCGTCGTACCCCGATGGACTTGACGTGTCCGCCTCCTTTACCTGCAGTACCAGACGAACTGCTGTATAATGCACCTGGATATTCTGAGACACTGGTTCAGACTCCACAGAAAACAGACATCATCAGTATTGTAACCTGGAAGGTTAGTTAGCAAGGTTCCTTTAGAAACCTGGAGAGGTGAAATGACGTACAAGGTCTCTGGTTAATAGTGACATTACCTGTATAATCTGAGCTGTTCAAACAGGAGTGTTCTGCAGGTGCGTGGAGGGCTAAGCAGATGGCTCCACCGCATACTTCACACCTAAGAGGGAATTCTTTGACTATCCCAGGTGAGACCAACGAAAGGAGAAAAGGTGGGTTAAATAAACACAGCCCTATGTAAGGTCTGCACTATAATGTGTAGTGACCAACACGATTCAAATAAACTTTCTGGAGCAGCGGAGACCTGAACCAGTAGCGCTGCGCTGTGGGACAGGAGTCTTAGCCCTAGGCTATAGGAGCTCCCCTTAAAGTTTTTCAAACCCTGGTCCCCCTGTACAGATACCCGCTACTAGCATACTGAGCAGCAGCGCTATTTGTCTGATGCCTTACACACATTTCTCAAATTACAAATAGCATTAGTAACTAGTGACACCAAGGAATAATAAAGGGAAGGCAACACCCCGCCCTGTATGCAGTGTACCGCTAATTTAGGTGCACCAGATGTTTCTCGGAGGTTCCGCTGGCTTTTCAAAATGGTGACCAGACTGCGAGAAAAGATGGGGGAAAATGTTATGTGGTAAGGAGGTATTTTGTTATTAGAAAACATTGCGGAAATGGTTTGTTTTATCCTAAGGATGTATGTGGACACATCTGTACAAACTACACACAGCTAGGGCCACGGTGGGAACCAAACCCACGACCTCCAATGCCGCGAGGCAGCAATGCCAACTACTACCCCATTCGCACTGCCCTATATACGGTATTGTATGCATATATCTATATACATACCTCCACACATATACATATTCATACATACATATCTATATATATATCTATATATATACACACCCACAGTGAATCCAACCGTGTATGTGAACCCACTAGGGTAGATAAATACTGTGCCTGTGAACCTAATAGGGTAGATAAATACTGTCTATTTGAACCTAATAGTATTTGTAGGGTAAAGCACAGTCAATTTTTAATCAGTTATGAGATGAGCCCCAGCTCCTGTAATAGAGCAGGCTCCATGTATGAAATGTCTGGCAGAGGACTCTCCTGCCGGGAGGAATGGCTGACAAAGTCAGATATTACCAATATGTCAGCAACTCCCTGCACAGAAACACTAAAAACCCCCCTGAAACAGGATTTGTGCCTAGAGGCAGTGAACGCTGCGATCCGCCGCCGGGAGCCCGCTGAGCAAAGCGGGAATAGCCTTCACCCCCACATCCTACCTTTATCCTCCCTGAACAGCCCGGAGAGGGAAGGGAGCTTGCAGCGGCCGGGGAGCGGTATGACAGTGAAGCGGCGGTCCTGTAGCGGCCGGGGGACGGAGAGCGCTTAACCCGCCGAACAGAGCGGGAGTTAGCTCCGCCCCCCCCCCCGCGCTTCGGCGCCAAATTCAAACCTGCTCTACAGTAAGCGGGAAGCGCCCTGTATCTCCCCGTCCGCTTGTATGCTGCGGCCGGGGAGCGGACAGTCCATTACACAACACTGACATAAGATAAAGGCGGCAACTATAAAAGGCAACCAGCCTTGTAACTTACATTTCACTGTTCTGTATCCCCCGGCTGCCTTCTGCTGCAGCCGGGTAGTGAAGAGCGCTGAGCCCGTCTACAGAGCGGGCTGAAGCTCCGCCCCCCATATAATGGCGCCAAGTTCAAATTAGTAAGCGCCTTTGATGCACTCCAGCCTTCTATGACTGGAGATACATATGTTGAAAACTGAATCTGTAAAAGCATACATCAGTCTGGAGGGGGGGATGTTTGTACTCGCCACTTTAGGCGTACTCTGTTCGACCCCGCGGCCCCGACACGCGCCGCACGCAGCGGTGTCCGGCCGGAATCCTCTGTGATGGAGTGGCCCCGACACGCGCCGCACGCAGCGGTGTCCGGCCACATTTGATACTCACCGCTGCCCTGCTGCCGGAATCTTCTGCTGGATGGAGTGGCCGCGACACACGCCGCACGCAGCGGTGTCCGCCAACTCAGGAGAGCTCAGTGTCTCCCTCAGCCGGGGCCCATCCCGAGCCGCACGCAGCTGCGATGGGACCCCGCCGGCAGCTCCCGCGGTGCAGACTGGCAGTGGCAGAGCTGCCAGTCTGTGTGTGTAAGTAAGAAAAAATAAAATAATAAAGAAAAAAGAAAAATTCTTCAGCTAAACCCAAGTGAACCAGCTCACATCGGGCACTAACTAAGACTGGCTTGGAGGGGAGATAGTAGGGGAGGAGCTAGCCACAGTGTGAGAATTTTAAAGTGCCAGCTCCCAATTACTGCCTACTATTTCCCCATTGTAACTACGCTCCAGTGGCCCCTAGTGGATGAAGGAGAAATGACAGGAGCTGGTTGGTTGGTAGTTTATCTCCATCCAATGCTTAGTAAATTGACCCCTTAGACAGCTAGGGACAGCGGGGTATATAGGGAGGTTGATGAATGGAACAGTTCTGCAGGAATTCAATTGGAAGCAAGGTTTAACAAGGTAAAAAACCATGCTTACCTGGCGTCCAATTTTGGATTACCGCGGGTATGTGCGCCCCCAATACCCACGGTATCTGCAGGCAGTGCAATAGGTGCTGCCTGCTGGGAGGGGTCGGTTCACACACACACTCACAGACACCTCACATACTCACCCTGCTGCAGAAGAACCAGATCCCAATGCTGGAGAAGACTCCACTTCGGACGGTAAATAACTACAGACAGAGGGGTACATTTACTAAGCAGTGATTAGAGCGGAGAAGTGAGCCAGTGGAGAAGTTGCCCATGGCAACCAATCAGCACTGAAGTAACATCTATAATTTGCATACTGTAAAATGATACAGAGCTGCTGATTGGTTGATGGGGAAATTTCTCCACTGGCTCACTTCTCCGCTCTTATCACTGCTTAGTAAATGTTCCCCTAATTAAGCTAACTAGAATCTTCCCAACGGCAATCGAATTCCCCTGTGAGGCTGCCACTGAGTATAGGACAGGTATGGCTTGGCATCAGCTGGTTATTGTAGTACTACATACAGATCTGTAAGGGCAGTGTGAGACTTGTAGTACACTGTTTAAAAGTAGAGTTGTGTGGTCCTCCAGTAACAGGGTTATGGGGAGGGCAACACCTACATTAAGACAGCTAGGAATAGCAGGGTGTATAGGGGGCTGATGGATGGCACGTGTGCAGTAGGGACAGAGGGTGCCTATCAGTAAATGTTGCTGGTACTTGCAGTACTACCAGAGCTTGCAGGGCTGTGGTGCTGTTACAGAACAGACAGTGGCTATGTCTACCTTTTGACTATCTATAACCAGTTGATCATTTAACTGTCGACCTATTACCTGTCTAACTTTCAACTGTCGATCTATGTGTCTTGTTGGATTTTATGGTGTTGCACTATTCATCGTCTGTCTAATTACCGTTGACCATTATGGTATATCATATATATTTGATAATTACATTGTCGACGTATGTTACAGTCAACACTATTACTGTCGATCTAATGACACCGTCGAACAGCTTCGATCCCAACCCGCTCGATGCATCAGATTCCTAGGACTCAATGAGCTGGAGACTGGGGTGTGTGGGCAGAAAGGATCATAATGCTGACTGGAAGCAAAGTGGAGGGAGAACGCAGGAGAGAACAAGAGGGTGGGAAGAGCCCTGTGAGTGACAGCTTACAGCTTAGGGAAGTCAGGGGAGGAAATAAGGAGGGCAGAGAGTTATAAATGTGAGGACTACATCAATTACTACTATTGGGTTATTGTACACAGGATATATGCATATATGGACGGGCCAATAAATCTAAAATGCAAATTGGTTTACAATTAAAGGGCGTTTACGCCCTCAGATAACTAAGTAATGGGTGTGTACATGTCATCCTGCAACGGTTACCAAGCACATTGCATCATGTATCTTACTACTTCTTACACTTTGCAGTATGTACAGTATGTATACAGACTTGTTCTCATTGCCCAGACGCTCTGCTCGGATACATTTGTACCCAGAATGCAGCTGTGTACTGATGGTGGGCCCAGAGAAAGCAAATAACTAAGGCTATAAGAAATGGTCAACAGTCACGGGCGAGGCAGGACGGCATGTACTACAGAGTGTAAGCAGTTAGCTTCCCAACAGATGGGATCCCAGCGGTCGATATATTGAAGCTGGGATCCCAAAGTAGGACCCAACGCCCTCGGGATGCCGGCGTCACATTACCAACAGCAGCCATCTTGATCGTCCTAACAGCAGGTCGCGCTGGTGTACTGCCGCAGGGGGGTATTATAAGTTTAGGCAGGAGAAGGAGGATTAGAGTGCAGGGATGGGAGGGTTAGGGATTGGGGGGGGGGGTTAGGCACATAGAAGGGGAAGTTAGGGTTAGGCATCAACCCAGTAGGGTTAGGTTTAGGCAGCGGGGAAGGGAGGGTTAGGGTTAGGCACCGGGGAGGGTTAGGCACCCACAAAGGAGGGTTAGGGAGCTCTCTGGCTTGTTGGGATTATGATGGATGGGATGCCGCTGTTGGTATACTGACAGCCGGCATCCCAATTACACTGAACCCCTACACAGTTATAGGATGTGCCGATAATCTGCCTCCGTTGATTCTGATCTGACCCCTTCTCCCCACATTTCAACCCCATGTATGTATCCATGATTGTAGTTAGCACCGGCTGCCATCTCTGCTGGAACCACATCTGACTGCGGGTCTCCCGTACATGTATACACAATTTGTACCTATTATTATTACCTCTGTCAAAGTCATGAACACTAATGCAGCCCTTTGGTCCCAGCGCGGGTACCCCTTTGAAGAGCTGATCAATCTGCACACATGTGGCTTGTGTTGTACGGGAGAATAACTAGATCATAACAAGTCAGTCTAGGGGGTGTATGCACTTGCTGTGGGGCAAATGTGTCTGCGATTTCTTCACAGACTCATTCATTACACTGGGATGGAAAGTCGTTGTTCTACAGCACAGTGGAACAGAGTGCAAAACATCTGAGGACAGCCAGCAACATCCAGAAGTTCCACATCTCTCGCTTTCCTTTATTGGCCTTTGTCCCTTGTCACTCATTTAGTAATCCCCATCAGGTCCTGCAATCCAGCCATTCCTCCGTACTGCCCTGCACTGCTCCAGTCCCCTCTAAGGACTCTTCATTCCTCAAACCGTAGCCACAAATGACCTTGTAAGTCTTATAATATTCCACTTATTCTAATTCTCTCTCCTGCTTCTACAAATAACGATGAAGTATCTAGATCCATTCTCCCCTGTTTCTTCCTCTCCATTTGACCCCCCACCCCCACCCCCCTCACAAATCATCTTATTGTCTCCGATGCCCATGCCAGCCTTAATAAACAGCTCTCACTCTACTGGTATCCTTCCATCATTATAATTAATGTAGATTTCGTCTGTTTTCCTGCGTTTGGGATAGTGATAAGTGGATTCGGTTTTACTCGGTTCTCAAAACGGCATCTTATTGGCTCACGGATGTCACGTGTTTTGGATAACCAATAAGATGCCGTTTTGAGAACCGAGTAAAACCGAATCCGCTCATCACTAGTTTGGGAGCAAACAAACCGTCGACTGCCATTTGCTCCCATATATTACTAGATTTTCATCCCAATAAATTAACTAATTGGATGGATGGGCGGATAATCTAATGGGGCCCGTACATCATTTACCCAATCACTTAGGGTAATCTGCATTTTGCAGATGATTATGTAAAAAAAATTCACAGATTCAGACCATACAGTGATTGGTGTCAGTGAATCAGGGTGTCCAACATGTTGGATTTCACCGACCAATCGGTGCTGTAGTTGGCTAGGGTATGGTGACGATCAGCTGATTTACAGACCGTCACTAGTAAAATGGGCACTTTTTTTATGATTTGCAGATCCGATGATTGGATGAATTTAATCTACAAATCACAGTAAAATATCTGCAATATATGGGCGCATATTGGTGGATTGGTGAATCATTAACTCAGGGGGAAAATGCAGAATTTGTGAATGGTTCTTTGTGATTGCTGATGTATGGGCCGCCCCTTTAGCTTTATTCTCAGATTACTATCCCTATAGAGGCTTGCCTAAACTTACCTCACACAACCTACAGGACCCACTGCAGTCAGGCGTATTTTCCCAACACTCCACAGTGGTCAGTGATTTGGTCACTGCTAAGTCTAAGGGCCATGGCTCACTTCTAATTCCTCTGGACCTCTCTGCTGCATCTTACTCTGTGGACCACACTCTCCATATACAAACGCTGCATTCCCTAGGTCACTGGTTCTCAAACTGTGTGCCGGGGGTACTTGCAAGGGTGCATGGGTTGGTGGTCTAGGCAAATTATTTAATGTCAATGTAATAGGCAAAACCAATGCTGGTGGCTGCAAATCATAAAATATGTAGGCAAACTGAAGCAAATCTGGTCTCCCACCACATAACTGAACCTAAGGATGACATAATACAATTTACTTCAGCTGATTTTTCTTTCTAAATATCTATGTTAGACACTTTTGCCTAGGGGTGCCATTAAAAAAATTCTCATACTCTAGGACGCAGTGATTAAAAAAAGTTTGAAAACCACTGCCCGAAGGTCTTCAGGAGACAGCCCCATCATCCTGGTTCTTATCAAATGGTTCTTTCAGTGTTCTCATTTCTCTTACACCATTCTTCTCTATCTATACCATGTCTCCTGGATACCTGATATGCTCCGTGTGAGGAAATGAGAGATTTGTGATAATCAATATAGTTATGCCTCATTTCCCATGTCAAATATGTACTTTGTATCCCCATGTCCCCAAACCCCCAGTTTGTGCTTAAATCAACCTAAATATTGTTAATATCTGCAATTGTGTTGTTATCTGTTACACTTTAGTTAATGTATTGATGTTTCCTATTGTTTACTAACACAACAGTGGACACTCAAAGGGTGAGTCATACAAGGTACCATTGTCCCTTGTTTACTCCCTGTTGTCCAACAGTGAGCTGACCAGACACGGTGAATCACTGAATAATGTAATCACCTTGATTAGAATATGTATTGTATTCCAATGCTGTAAGATCCTCAGACAAAGAAATCAAACACACCCCTGCAATATGAAGCCTCTGGGGGTAGAAGTAGAGTTACCCAGAGAGCTGGGAAAGATTCTCTGCTCCCAGATTTAAGGGGGGTATACACAGAGAGATCCGTATTTAAAATCTAAGCAATCTGACTAGATTGCTTAGATTTTGAGCATGGATCTGCCGTGAGTATGCCCCCCAGCGATAGCGATGCGCGGGGCCTGCATGCAGGTTTAATTTAGCAGGTCGCTCACTTCACCGTTGTGTGAAGTGAGCGTTCGTCCGTCCCCCTCGCTCAGCACATCGCGCTGTGCTGAGCGTGGGGAGAGATGTGTGCTTAACAGTCTGTGTTAAGATCGCTCAGCACACATCTTTCCCGTCAGTACACCCCTTAAGAAGTAATGTTCTGTCAGGAGTTTGTGGTGGGAAGTGTCGTGTGGAATTGGATTACAGAGGGGTGCTGAGCTGTTTAATAAACCACTGTTGGGTTTTCATCTACCACCGTGCTTGAGTGACTTGGAACCCGGTATCTTCACATTTGTGGCAAGCAGAGGGATCACTCAGGTTATAAACATGGAAGCAAGATATTGCAGCAGAATGGAGGTAACAGCACAATCCTACAAACACAAGAAGGAAGTCCTGCAAGAACTGTGTCATGCAAGAAAAATTGTAATCAACACAGTGGATACCAAGGGTACTCTAATCGAAAAATTGGTGCAATGGGACTTAGAACACACTTCTGGAGAGGAGGATATGGTCCAGGACCCGGTGGAGGGGACTAGTAATGGAACCAGGGCAATGGCCACCCATGCAGCTGCAATATCTGTCGGCAACACAGAACAGCTGAAGATTTGGCTTGACATCCTGGGACCAGGAGCTGCCGCACATGAGAGGGCAGCAGTATTGGGAGAGGCGCTGGGGAGACCTGTCATAGTACCATCGATGGCAGCAGCACCAGTTTGGGAAGAAAGACATATGCCGCGACCGGGCTGCAACGATGTACTGTGCTTTGTGGAATCGGCCACGGATATTGAAACGCACCTTCAGGTATTTGAGTCCACGATGAATATGCATGATATACCTTGGAGGGAGTGGTCAAAATATTTAGTGCCTAGTTTGATGGGTCAAGCTCAGGAAGCATACCATGCCCTGAGCCCAGAGCAAGGAAGAAACTACCAGGAGATTCGGAGACTGTTGTCAGCTCGGTATGCAGTTACCCCCGAATCCTACCGCACTAAGGGCCTAATTCAGAGTTGATCGCAGCAGCAAATGTGTTAGCAGTTGGGCAAAACCAATATAACATTTGCAGAGAGACTTAGATTTGGGTGGGGTGTGTTCAAACTTAAATCTAAATTGCAGTGTAAAAATAAAGCAGCCAGTATTTACCCTGCACAGAAACAATATAAACCACTCAAATCTAACCCTCTCTGCACATATTATTATCTGCCCCCCCTGCAGTGCTCATGGTTTTGCCCAAATGCTAACAAATTTGCTGTTGCGATCAACTCTGAATTACCCCCTAAAGTCCGATCCATGGCAAAAAGTGGAGATTCTTCGTACATGGAATTTAATAGTTTATTTCGAAGGAACGGTGATCGGTGGCTAGAATGGAAGCAAGCCACAACTGCAAAGGACCTTCAAAATCTCTTCATATTTGAGCAACTAATGAACAAAATGTCTCCAGAAGTCCGAGAGTGGGTGGTGGACAGAAACCCCATAGACCCAGAAGCAGCAGCACTGGCGGATGAATTTCTGGCTAACCGTCCCCGATGGAGGAGGACTCACAGAGGAGAATGGGTGCCTGGCCGACTGCCCCCAACTGATCGAGATACACCCTTGGCTACATCATGCCCAATGTCACCCCTTACCCCAGCCACGCACCCTAGTGCACCCAGACCTCACAGTCCAAGGCTATCTGACTCCAGAAGATGTTACATTTGCCAACAGCCAGGGCACATACAGCGAGAGTGCCCACAAGAAGTCCATTGTCGGGAGCGAGACCAGCCATGCCCGAGTGGCAGTGTGTCAGGAGACAGCAGTTGGGGGTGGGGAGGGGTACTAATATCCCGAGGCAACAGAGGCGGAGGAAGTAGTTTATCAGGTAGGAGGTAGTGGCGGTACTCGGGAAGGCTACCCCAGCAAATATGGAGGGTCGCCTACAGCCCGTCAGAGTTAATAGCCAGAACCCACAGGGCCTCCGGGACTCAGGCGCCTCTATTACCCTAGTTTGGTCCATTTTAGTTCCAGGTGACTCACTGACTTATGTAATCACCTTGGTTAGAATATGTATTATATTCCAATGCTGTAAACACTCCGTAAATTATCAGTATCATCTGCAAGCAGATGATACCCAAATGTACAGGGGGGTACACACGGAGAGATCCGTTCTTAAAACCTAAGCAATCTGACTAGATTGCTTAGATTTTAAGCAGGGATCTCTCGTGTGTATGCCCCCAGCGATAACGATGCGTGGTCCTGCGAGTCGCTATCACCGGTGCTAGATTGGCCTGCATGAGGACACAATAGAGCATATTGCTAATTTCACCAGCTGGGAGAAATCAGGGCCCCCCTCTCGCTCAGCACACATCGCGCTGTGCTGGGCGGGGGGAGAGATGTGTGCTGAGCGATCTGTGATAGATCGCTCAGCGCACATCTCTGCCAGTGTGTACTGGCCTTAACTGTTCTCTCCACATCGCTCACCATCTGTGTTGGCCGCGTTACTGAATGTCTTTCTGCCATTACATCCCAGATGCCATCTCGCCACCACAACTCAACTGATGGAGATTCAAAACTGCCCACTACATTCTGTCCATAGACAGCGCCATCTAATGGCTGTAAGCATATGATGCATAAATGAAGTCCAACAAATCAAACTCATTCATGGGAATGGAAACTTAACAGCTAATTACAGAGGCATAACGAGCAACACTTTGCTCCTCAGACGTTTCATTGAAGTATATTTGTCAGTTAAAAACATTTCCTTCCATCATTGTAAGACTGTGCTCCTGTGTGCAAAGCATTTATAGTAAACGTATGGCCAGATACCTCCTTACCCAGCGTATCCGGAGCAGTAGGACACAAGTGCCCCACCTGCAGCGTCCATTCCAGGATCTCCAGGTAATCCTGCATTTTGCTGTACTTATATATATCGCTGATGTTTTGACCAGCTGTGCCCAGAAACCTGTGGAGACAGCGGAGAGTTAGACCCTGCTATATTAGTTTATTACTAGAGCAAGTAGTGGTAAGGTGGGTACCTGATGCCATCTATCTCGGCTTCATAAGGGTTTGTCACCAGTTGTAGGGTGGAGTACGGTGTCGACTGGGGAAACATGCAGCGGTGCAGGGGCTGCTGTGGAAGGATGTAGTTTGTCGGATCAAAGGCGCCGGGCATTACATCCACAAACACAGAGGCCTGTGGACAGGAAAGGGTTACAACGCAGCCCGCCAAATAATTCTACCATAATGATACTCTCACCCAAAGTCCTATCTGCCCCCACCAGCTACCTGGGCTGCTGTGTTCATAAGTCAGCCACAGGGCAGTATTTTGTTATATGCGTGGGGTGGGTATAGCAGAAATATAACAGGTCTGAGGAATGATGCTTACACTGAGCTGGAGGAGGATCTCATCCAGCATCTTCACAGCCTCCACACTGGCAGCCTGAGTCTTCTTACTGAGATATTTCGCCTGAACAGTACAGCAAGGTTAACAAATCAGATTATGTCATCTCACCCCATTATGCCATTGACGAATCACATCATGTAACCCCATCAGTGAGAGATACTGAAGCAGCAGTCACGGGATCAACACCTATCCAAACACTTAATGGCCTTATCTGACAAGAACACTGACTGCTTCTGTGTCTCCAATCTGATGGGAGTTTAGTTACATGATTGACTGATAAGGTAACTCCTACATGACGCGCCATTTAGTACCTTATGTAAAGAATCTTTGCTCTGTGTGTTCTCGCTGAGCAGGTTTCCAGCTAGTATGACGCGAGATATCCGAGCTGCACAGCTCTGCTCCTCCTCGGCTCCAGCCTGCCCCGTCACCAAGTCCAGAAGCAGCTGCAGGCCCAGCAAACTGTCTCCACTGCCTCCTCCTAGGCCCAAACCGGACGTCAGCAGCACATACCTATAGTACAGCAGGCAAAACCGTGGTGGGTCAGTGACTGGAGACTGAGCACGAAGAAGAAGAGAGAAGTGTCAATAAGACTCATAGGGGGTATCCATTAATCCATGTTAATTTACCGTGGATAATGGATTCGCTGGGGGCTATCCAATTAGCACCGATGCCAATGGTTATCCCCCGATGCAGGCACTTATTGGGGACTAAGCTTCGTATAATCTGCAATATGTGCCCATCTTATCAGCGATAAGTGCCGCAAAAATACATAGGTCAGCGGCTTTTCACGGATCTATGTATTTTCGCACAAAAATAAAAATAGGATTTTAATTACCTACCGGTAAATCCTTTTCTCGTAGTCCGTAGAGGATACTGGGGTCCACATTAGTACCATGGGGCATAGACGGGTCCACTAGGAGCCTTGGGCACTTTAAGAAATCATTAGTGTGCAATGGCTCCTCCCTCTATGCCCCTCCTACCAGACTCAGACTAGAAACTGTGCCCGAGGAGACGGACATATCCTGAGGAAGGATGTAACAGAACAGAACAGTGGTGAGATTTGAACCAGCACACACAAACAAGAGGAAAGCCAAGCTAACCAAACTAGATGAGGAACATCTGAACGAACAATATTACTTAACGAAGTAACAGGGCAGGAAATACGAAGCACTGGGCGGGCGCCCAGTATCCTCTACGGACTACGAGAAAAGGATTTACCGGTGGTAGGTAATTAAAATCCTATTTTCTCTTACGTCCTAGAGGATACTGGGATCCACATTAGTACGATGGGGATGTACCAAAGCTCCCAAACAGGGTGGCAGAGTGCTGAGGTTCCTGCAGAACTGATTGACCAAACTGAAGGTCCTCAGAGGCCAAAGTATCGAACTTGTAGCACTTAGCAAACGTGTTCGAACCCTACCAAGTAGCTGCTCAGCATAGCAGTAAAGCCGAGACACCCCGGGAAGCAGCCCAGGAAGAACCCACCAACCTAGTAGAGTGGGCCGGTACTTTAGGAAGCGGCAATCCTGCCGTAGAATAAGCCTGCTGTATAGTAAGTCTGATCCAGCGAGCAATAGACTGCTTTGAAGAAGGACACCCAATTTTCTTGGGATCATAGAGAACAAACAGCAAGTTATATTTTCTGTGACGAGCTGTCCTCTTCACGTAGATCTCAAAGCCCTCACAACATCCAGGGACTTTGAGGTAGCAGAGGTGTCAGTAAGCACCGGAACCAAAATAGGTTGGTTGATATGAAACGCAGACACCACCTTAGGAAGAAACTGCTGACGAGTTTTGAGTTCAGCTCTATCCTCATAAAAAATCAAATAGGGGCTTTTGTGAGACAACGCCCCCAGTTCGGACACGCGCCTTGCGGAAGCAAAGGCCAACAGTGTAAAAGTCTTCCATGTAAGAAACTTAACGTCAACCTCCTGTATAGGTTTAAAACAGTCCAATTGCAGAAACTGCAACACCATGTTAAGATCCCAAGATGCCGTGGGAGGCACAAAGGGCGTTTGGAGGTGCAGAACACCCTTTAAGAACGTCTGAACCTCAGGGAGGGAAGCCAATTGTTTCTGGAAGAAAATGGACAAAGCCGAAATCTGGACTTTCAAGGAGCCCAAACGTAGGCCCACATTCACAGCTTACTGTAGAAAAAGGAGAAAACGTCCCAGTTGAAATTCCACTGCAGGAAATTTCCTGTTTTCACACCACGAGACATTTTTTTCAAATACGGTAGTAATGTTTAGACGTTACCCCCTTCCTAGCTTGGATCAGGGTTGGAATAACCTTGTTCAGAATGGCTTTTGCGGGCTAAAATCTGACGCTCAACTTCCATGCCGTCAAACGTAGCCGCGGTAAGTCTTGATAGACGAACGGCCCCTGTTGCAGAAGATCCTCTCATAGAGGCAGAGGCCACGGGTCCTCCAGGAGCAACTCCAGTAGATCCGCGTACCAGGCCCTTCTCGGCCAATCTGGAGCAATGAGAATTGCTTGAACCTTTTCCCTTTTTATTCTTTTGAGAATTCTTGGGATCAGAGGAAGGGGTGGAAACACGTAAATCATCTGGTAGACCCATGGAGTCACCAGAGCGTCCACCGCCACTGCTTGTGGGTCCCTCGACCTGGAACAATAGCATTTTAGCCTCTTGTTGAGACGAGAGGCCATCATGTCTATCTGTGGAATGCTCCACCGACTTGTTAAGAACTCGAACACCTGTGGATGAAAGCCCCACTCTACTGGGTGGAGGTCGTGTCTGCTGAGGAAGTCCGCTTCCCAGTTGTCTAAACCCGGAATGAAGATTGCCGACAGCGTGTCTTTCTGCCTAGAGGAGAATTTTTGTTAACTCTGACATGGCAGCCCTGCTCTTCATTCCGCCCTGTCGGTTTATGTACGTTACTGCAGTCACATTGTCCGACTGAACCTGAACGGCTTGATCTTGAAGAAGATGCGAAGCTAGGAGGACATTGTATATGGTCCTTAGTTCCAGAATGTTGATTGGAAGAAAGGCTTCCTGACTTGACCACTTTCCTTGGAACTGTTCCCCTTGGGTGACTGCTCCCCAACCTCTGAGGCTTGCATCGTGGTTAGCAGAATCCAATTTTGAATCCCGAACCGTTGACCCTCGGTCATGTGAGAAGTCTGGAGCCACCACAGAAGAGAAATCCTGGCTTTTGGCGACAGACATATCCTCTGGTGCATGTGAAGATGCGATGCGGACCATTTGTCCAACAGATCCAGCTGGAATGGCCTTGCATGAAACCTTCCGTACTGCAGAGCCTCGTAAGAGGCTACCATCTTCCCCAGAAGGCGAATGCACAGATGCACTGATATCCGGGTTGGTTTTAGGACATCCCGCACCATTGACTGGATTTACCAATGCCTTTTCCAATGGAAGGAACCCCTTTGTTCCTCCATATCCAGGATCATTCCTAGGAACGGAAGCCTCCGTGTTGGTTCCAGGTGAGATTTTGGCAGGTTCAGAATCCACCTGTGATCCTGGAGAAGTCGGGTTGAGAGGGCAATGCTGTCCAACAACCTCTCCCTGGAAAGTGCTTTTATTAGCAGGTCGTCCAGGTATGGTATTATGTTCACTCCTTGCTTGCGGAGGAGAAACATCATCTCTGCCATTACCTTGGTGAATACCCTCTGTGCCGTGGAGAGGCCAAATGGCAGAGCCTAAAACTGGTAGTGACAGTCCCGCAGTGCAAACCTTAGATACGCCAGATGAGGCAGCCAAATTGGAATGTGAAGGTACGCATCCTTGATGTCCAGAGACACCAGGAATTCCCCCTCCTCCAGACCTGAGATCACCGCTGTCAGAGACTCCATCTTGAAATTGAACACCCTTAAATACGGATTCAGAAATTTGAGGTTGAGAATGGCCCTCACCGAACCGTCCGGCTTCGGAACCAAACACAGGTTGGAGTAATAACCCTTGTTTTTAAGTTGAAGTGGAACTGGGACAATAACCTGAGTCTAAACCAGTTTTTGAATTGCTGCCTATAAAGTCACACTTTCTTCCGGAGAAGCTGGTAAGCCTGATTTGAAGAATCTGTGAGGTGGGAGTTCCTGAAACTCCAGTCTGTATCCCTGGACAATAAGATCTATGACCCAGGGATCCTGGCAAGATGTTGCCCAAACGTGACTGAAATAACGTAATCGAGCTCCCACCTGCCTGTCTCCAAGGCCGTGTGGACCACCGTCATGCTGAAGGCTTTGAGGAAGCAGATCCAGAGTTCTGTTCCTGAGACCTGCAACGGACGGTTTTCTGGGATTACCTTTGAAGGCTGTAGAAGAACCCTTTTCGCTGTCCGAAAGGACTGCAGAGTCAGAGCAGAGTAGGTTTTTCTAGCTGGGGGTGCTGTGGAAGGAAGGTACGTAGACTTACCCGCCGTAGCCTTGGATATCAACTTATCCAGTTCATCTCCAAACAGGACTTCACCTGTGAAAGCTAGATTTTCCACTCCTTTCCTGGAATCCGCATCCGTCGTCCACTGGCGCAGCCACAAGCCGCTGCGTGCTGAAAGTGCCATGGCCGTGGTGCGTGCATTAAGCAAACCAATTTCCTATAAGGCGTCCACCATAAAGGTAGCAGAGTCCTGTATATGCTGCAGGAGTAAAACAATCTCCCCCCTGGGTAAGGTATCCAATCCATCAATTAAGTTACCTGACCACTGTGCAATGGCTTTAGTGACCCATGCGCAAGCAATAGTGGGCATCTGGGCCACCCCAGCAGCAGTGTACAGTGATTTGAGAGTGTTCTCAATCTTGCTGTCAGCTGTGTCCTTTAAGGATGCTGCTTCAGGAACAGGTAAGACTATCTTACGCGACAGCCTACATACCGATGCGTCAACCATCGGCGAGTTTTCTCATTTCTTTCTATCATCCAGATGAAAGGGAAAGGATGTAATTAATCTTTTAGGAATCTTAAATTTCTTGTCAGGATTAGCCCAAGTTTGTTCAAACAAAGTATTTAATTCCTTTGATGCCGGAAAGGTAGCTGAGGATTTATTTTTTATATTAAAATAAGATTCCTCCTCAACCTCAGCCGTCTTATCAGGAATGTGCAGGACATTTCTGACAGCTTCTATCATGGCCTGTATGCCCTGTGATAGGACGGCATTTCCCCCACTCGCATCTACTTCACCCTCCTCTGGATCTGATGTATCGTCATCAGTACCACCCTGCATGAGTTGGGCCAGAGTACACTTTTACGGGCAAAAGGGCGGGGGGGCGAGACGCTGGTATGGGGACTGAATCTTTATTCATTAGGTCATCCATAGTCTGTCTTAAAATTTGCGTCTCTTTCTCATTATGGGATAATTTTGTACAAATATTAGATATCATCCCTTTAATGGAAGCCAACCATGGGGGTTCTGCCCCACTAGCCTGAGAAAGGACACTATCCTGAGTACAGGGTAGTGAGTCCCCAGGGGAGGAAAGACACTCCGCTGTGCATGACACGCAGTCCCTGGACATGGTTGTGAAGGGACACCCACCCACACACAATGGGAACACAGATTATCTTTACAGAGTTTTAGGGAGACACAGAAGTCAGAGCCAGCTACACAGCACCCCTTTAGCCAAAGCAAAAATTTTAGCTGGGTTGCGATACTAGCACCTTAATAGGGCTTAGTATACTATCACTGCTCCCCCCCCCTCACTAAGACCACCTGGTACCGACGAGGAGTCCTTGTGGAGGAGCTGCGCTTCCCTGTATATGCTGCTTGTACAATCTGCAGAGGGAAAATGGCGCTGGTGAGCTGCTGGATCCGCTCAGTGAGAAGCCCCGTCCCCTTATGGGCGCGCAGCTTCAAGCACTTTACTGAAACTGACCTGAGGTAATTTTTGTGAAAAATAGCGGGTTAAAACCCCTGTTATGTCTGTAGTCAGTGTGGGTAACAGTGGTGGCTCAGCGCGCCCCTCAGCAGCAGGACACCTCTATGAAAATGTCTTTCTGAGCCCCGGAGCGCAGCCTGTACTCAAAGCTGCGCTCCTACTCTTGTGCCGCCATTCCCGCCGGCAACCCGCTGCGGGAGGGTACGCTGCGCCGTGATGTGGCTCGCGAATGGCTCCCTCATGAGCTCAGTGTCCTGTCAGCAGAGAAACGGGACCATTAACTCTTTAGGAAGTTCTCACCCCTAGGTCCCACGAAGCAGTCAGGCTGTTGCCAAACGGCCCTGACTGAAAATAATAAATAGAAAAATAAAATGTAGAAAACTCTTTAGGAGCTCTCCAAAGCGTGACCGGCTCCTCCGGGCACATTTTCTAAAGGAGGAGCCAGTGCACACTATTGATTTCTTAAAGTGCCCAAGACTCCTAGTGGACCCGTCTATACCCCATGGTACTAATGTGGACCCCAGAATCCTTTAGGACGTAAGAGAAAATGGGGGGTTTTCGTATGAGCTAATTGGATACAAGTGATATAAAAATTGTGAAACCCCCCCCATTTTTCAGGCCGCTGCACTATAACGGGTAATTGAGTTGCCAGCAGTATCAATTCACAGCCATTGCGAACAACTGAATTTCACACATAGAACGGAACTATGTAATTAGAGATTATTTAGGAAGAAACTTGCAGCCAGTACTGGAAATTCCTGGAAGAGGATACTGGGTGGTCTATGAGTCTCAATGGTTTAAGAAGTGTTAATGTAAAAACAAAGGGGTTCTAAGCAGACAAAGATGCAACAAACAAACACAGGGGGGAATCTAGTTGCAGGCGTTCTCCCACATGAGACTTAGTATGGCAACACATGCTATTTACGGCAGCTCGGGCTTGCACAATTTTGTTCGTAGCCTCATGGGACTATGTACAAAATTGTGGGAATTCGTGGTGAGAGTGGGCTGCGAGGGGTACAAGATGTGGTGCCCTTACTGGTGTGTCCACACTGTTGTAACAGCAACTCGCATCCTTTGCCCACATTTGGATTCCCCCCATAAGGTAAGAGAGCTGATCACTGGTCTCTATAGCGACAGCTGTTCCTGCTTGTATCCCCAGTGTGGACTGTGTTTGATGTAGAACGCTCTCGCTGTACAGAGTGTAGAAGCCTAAATGTTCACAGCAGAGATACCCGACATGAGATCTGAGAGCAGCCTGCATGTGCGATCAATTACATGGCAGCTACTTATCGGACTCAGCTTTCCTCTGTACTATTACAAATTGAGATCCTCAAATTATAAGTTCGCTGAAATCACACAGAAACCCAAATCTTTCCAGACGCCAGAGCCCGTATTTATCCCCGAGAGGGCGTTCAACAAAATCATTCCCTATTTGCTAAAAAAATGAAAGGGTAAAGTCACCTGCGCACAGTCTAACAGCCATATTTCCGGCTGGACCAAATATTCATGAGACAGCGGCATATTAATCCATTAGGGCTTTACAGAGACACTTCGTGCCTCATGTCTCATTGACGTGAAAATGTATTGCTTCACACCTCACAGTGCCTGTATATGATCAATAGACACGATTCACAAGAACTAAAAGCAATCTGCCTTGGACTGAAGGTCATTTCGCTGCTATATTTTTTTTATGGAAACGTTCTTTTAGTTGGAATCTTCAGTGAGTTAATGCCGGGGCTTGTCTGTATCTTATTAGAAACAAAAAAAAAAAAAAACGGACACCACATGACAAAACCACTACAACCAAATCCTAAGAGTTAGGAGTCTATGATGCATGGCCTACTCAGGAGAACATAACAAAGATCAAAGCGCTGGGAGTTCTGGGAAGCAGGTTTTGCTTTGTAACGTCTGCATATAGTCACTGATAGTATTTGCTGCAGGATTGCTCATTAATGGCCTGATTCAGAATCACATGCTACAGTGTCTATTGGCTGTCCCCATCTGCAAAATTTCTGCATCTGTGCAGCCGAATGTGCAAGGACTGAGACGGCCATGTTTAGCGCCTGTGCAGCATCTAATACCCTTTGGTGCATCCTTATACATCACCATCGAAATCTGCCCTATGGCAAGTGCAGTTTCTCCATCTGACCACTGCCTCCTATGCCTGCGGCTGTACGTCTGTGAATGCACCTGCTTGCACTGACACACCAATGAGCGGCCCACTTTCGTGTACACCACTATCCACCTCCCAGTCACTGGCCAGGAACGCCACCTTTCTGATACCGCCTGAATCGATTGCAGCAGCACCTTTGTGCGCCCCCTCTCTGCAAGGTTTTCAGATATCTTTGTGCATGAGCAGTGCAAATAATGGCTCAGCTACGTGAACGTCAGCATTGCGTGCAAATAGAGTGCGACACAGAATCAGTCTCTGAAGCCTCAATCTAACATCTTCACATCTGACATTTTTCTTTGTAGGGTTAGGCGGTCCAAATATTACAGCACTGATCATCCAAGTGTTGTGTTTATCTTCCTAGGACAATGGGAGGTCATTCCGAGTTGATCACTAGCTGCCGTTGTTCGCAGCGCAGCGATCAGGCTAAAAATCGGCATTTCTGCGCATGCACCGCAATCCGCAGGCGTGTCGTACGGGTACAATGAGCTTCGTGGGTTTGCACAAAGTCTTACGAAGATTCCAGTCGCACGGCCAAACACAGGAAGATTGACATGAAGAGGGCGTTTCTGGGTGTCAACTGACAGTTTTCAGAGAGTGCTTAGAAAAACGCAGGCGTGGCTGGGCGAACACTGGGCGGGTGTGTGACGTCAAAAGCCGTTCCTCCATCGTTAGAATCAACGCACACGAAGAGTAACTACAGGGCTGGTCTTGTTTTGCACAAAATGATTTTGCAGGCGCTCTGCTGCACAGGCGTTCGCACTTCTGAAAAGCGAAAAAACAGTGGCGACAATGCGTTTGCACGGCTGCTAAAAACTGCTAGCGAGCGATCAACTCGGAATGACCCCCCCCCCATGTTAATTACAATAGAGTAAAAGGTTATGTGTGCACTGTAATCCACAGAAAAATACGGATGAAGTTGGAGCAGAATGTTTTCATACAATACATTCCTAGTGCCCGGAGCTGGCTGCCGGATTACTGTGGTTTCACATGTTCTAGTTACGAGAAAAATAAATTTTTCTTTCATGACTTAAAAGTACACTTGATGAGAATAAATGCATCTGTCAGCAGAAGACGAGAACAGGCTGTTTGACAGTCTCCCGGATCACGCTGGGTGAGTTAGTCATAGCATAATAAAAGGGAGGCTCACCTGTCTTCATGCAAATCTGGAAAAGGCAATTGTTCGGGAAGAGAAGCCAAGCAGAAATCTTCCACCATGAACTTCCCAGCATCTT
This sequence comes from Pseudophryne corroboree, assembly GCF_028390025.1. Classification (NCBI taxonomy): domain Eukaryota; kingdom Metazoa; phylum Chordata; class Amphibia; order Anura; family Myobatrachidae; genus Pseudophryne; species Pseudophryne corroboree. The sequence continues at coordinate 139,189,324 of NC_086449.1, forward strand.
CTTCAGAGCCAAGGACTGCTATAACAGCACCTGGGGGGGTGGGGGGGACACAGGGAGGAATGTCATACAGATGGAGCCTTGCTCGTCTATGCTTCTCTGCTGCGCCTAGGTGCACCAAGGTTTATTAGCATAAGCCTTTCATCTATTGTTCTCAGCTGTAATACAATACAGAGAGAACAATACAGCAGGGGATTAAGTCTGACTGCCCTGGGTTCGCTAATCCTATTAAAGGCAATGATGAGGGGGGGGGTTTGTGTGTGTGTGTGTGTGTGTGTGTGTGTGTGTGTGTGTCACTATTTTTGATTTGAGAAAAACCTTCAGAAACTAATATATGCCCTCGTCAGTGAGGAGGGCATAATGTAATATCAATTTTGAAGGGGAAAATGTAGATGTGATGCCTAGCAATACATCACTAATTTACCATGTGCATGCAAGCCGATGATGACCTGCCAGAGTGTAGCTGCCAGGTGGGTGAGCACGCTGTGCAGAAGTCAGACGTCTACCCTGAAACTATGACCAGCAGTACATAGGGAAGGAGGCAGATGTATTGGCAGAAAGATGCTCTGGGAGGCGGTGGTGAGAAGATGAGTTGTAGGGGAGAGACAAAGAAAAAAAAACCCTAAAGAATACAACGCAACATATTGCCCAATATTTAGACGCATGAAACTGGAACAATAAGCACCACCCACAATCACTCAAACACCACCTGACCCTCCCAGAAATGGCCACTTGCGGATGAAGCTACACTCCCCATTTGAGGTCAGCAAATCAGGACAGTTTACCAAAACTGGGCCAGAGTTGGAGGGTATGATATGATTTTGATTTGTTGTAGTGGTCCGTGTAAGCGTCACATACTGCCCAGATTGAAGGTGACGGGGGACACTCACCTGTTACAAACTTCTGCACATCTACAGACCCCTCTAGTTTAATCCTCTGCAGCTCGTCCTCCAGTATAAGCTCATCAGAGTCACTGATGTATTTTTGCCTCGGTGGCTGAGGCAGGAGATTATGCTAGATATGTAGAAAAGAAAGACACTGGTATAACACGTGACTTGACATCAGCAGAGTTATTACAGGAGGGTGATTTACCACCTTTCCTGTACACAGTTCATTACCAGCTTACACCTTTCCTGTACACAATTCATTCCAATAAGTATGACAGCAACAAATATTGCCCTGCACTCTGCTAGAACCAGCAATGGAGAACACCATATGCCACCACATGTTGTCCCAGAATACTGTAGTTTGCATGTTGTTAGTGACACCTGCTGGAGCAGTGTAGTACTACATGACTATCAGAAACTAAGAAGCAGCAGCTGTAGCTAAAGATGTTGCATCTGGCTTCTATATTTCCCAGTACTACTCCAACCACACAGAACATACAGACTGTTGCTGTCCCATCCTGTTCCGTACTACATTCACACAGTGGCCTGTAATGTTTCAGCAATCCAGAAATCCACCCATCTCCAAACCTTTGCATTCGAGGCGGCTGTCCCCCCAATTATCCACAGGCTCCTGCTGACTATTATCTGCCCATTTTAGAACATCAGCTCTCCCGGGGAGAGTCTTCTACCTTACATTTTTCCTCTCAGTCTTCCTCTTGCGTCCCTGTCATGTCTTATGCTGAAGTGGTTCTGTATGAGCTTTGGTCAAGGTGCATTCTATCATCTTATTCTGCATAACAATTATATCTAAAATTGTGTCAATCTTATTTGTGTCAACCAATTTCATGTTGCCTTTTTAATCGTGTCGACCATAGACTTAGTCAACATTTTCACTGTTGACATTTTGATCCTGTCAACCCAGTGACGTCGACCTATTAACCTTCTATCCATTTTCTGTAGTTTTATTATACCACACCTGTTATTTTGCAGTCTTGCACATCCCTGTTACTCACCTACCGTATGATGTTATACATTTGTACTTATGCTAGGGTTATTTGTTGTGTATGCTGATATGCTTTTGTGTCTTCCCTTTATACAGTGCTGCGGACACCGAGGCACCTTATAGATAAAAGACCATACTAATTCACACAATGTTGCAGCTGTTTCGTTCATCTCTAGCTGAAGAGGCAAAAACAGTGGAAGAGAGATGCACTAGAAACCAGCGGCAACCCAGAGCCATAAAGCTCACAGGTAATCGTGTCAGCCTGGAGACGTCAAAACATATTAATAACTCGAGTCAGGCCGTGCCCTCTCTTAGCCGTACGTAAACCATAGGAAGGTCAGCGCCCATACAAAAATATTCATCCCAATTCTCAGGTAGACAGCTATGTGGAAGGTTTGGCTACATTCACTAATGCCAAATTTTCACCTGATCCAATGATTCATCCAATCAGGCTGAACAAACTGGATCTGATGTTGCCAAGAGTAACTTCCATGTTCCAGGCACCCAATGACTATGTGTCTGCATGAGTCTTGCCGAACAAATTTTGCACCCATCGAACAGAAGAAGTCTCTTTGGATACACTGGGGAGGGCGGGGGCCACTTACCTGTTTAATGGGCACCCTAAATTGCATTTCCTCCATCTTAGGTGGATATCCAATTAGGCCCGGTAAAAAATAAGATTTTAAACCTACCGGTAAATCTTTTTCTCCTAGTCCGTAGAGGATGCTGGGGACTCCGTAAGGACCATGGGGTATAGACGGGATCCGCAGAAGATATGGGCACTCTAAAGAACTTTTAGTATGGGTGTGCACTGGCTCCTCCCTCTATGCCCCTCCTCCAGACCTCAGTTAGAGAAACTGTGCCCAGAGGAGATGGACAATATGAGGAAAGGATTTTGTAAATCTAAGGGCAAGATTCATACCAGCCCACACCAATCATACCATATAACTTAGAATATACGCAACTAGTTAACAGTATGAACGAAAAAAAACAGTATCAGTCAAAGACCGATTCCAACTGTAACATAACCCTTATGTAAGCAACAACTATATACACGTCTTGCAGATTTAGTCCACACTGGGACGGGCGCCCAGCATCCTCTACGGACTAGGAGAAAAAGATTTACCGGTAGGTTTAAAATCTTATTTTCTCTTACGTCCTAGAGGATGCTGGGGACTCCGTAAGGACCATGGGGTTTATACCAAAGTTCCAAACCGGGCGGGAGAGTGCGGATGACTCTGCAGCACCGATTGAGCAAACGCGAGGTCCTCATCAGCCAGGGTATCAAACTTGTAGAATTTTGCAAAAGTGTTTGAACCCGACCAAGTAGCAGCTCGGCACAACTGCAATGCCGAGACGCCTCGGGCAGCCGCCCAAGAAGAGCCCACCTTCCTAGTGGAATGGACCTTTACCGAATTTGGTACCGGCAATCCAGCTGTAGAATGAGCCTGCTGAATCGTGTTACAGATCCAGCGAGCAATAGTCTGTTTAGAAGCAGGCGCGCCAATCTTGTTGGCTGCATACAGGACAAACAGAGCCTCTGCTTTCCTAACCCTAGCCGTCCTGGCTACGTAGATTTTTAAGGCCTTGACCACATCCAGGGACTTGGAATCCTCCAAGTCACCCGTAGCCACAGGCACCACAATGGGTTGGTTCAAATGAAAAGAGACCACCTTAGGCAGAAATTGAGGACGAGTCCTCAATTCTGCTCTATCCACATGAAACATCAAGTAGGGGCTCTTGTGAGATAAGGCCGCCAACTCCAACACCCGCCGTGCAGATGCCAAGGCTAATAACATAACCACCTTCCAGGTGAGAAATTTTAATTCCACCGTTTGAAGAGGTTCAAACCATTGTGATTTAAGGAACTGTAACACCACGTTAAGGTCCCATGGTGCCACTGGTGGCACAAAAGGAGGCTGGGTGTGCAGCACTCCCTTCACGAAAGTTTGGACTTTAGGGAGAGAAGCCAATTCCTTTTGAAAAAATATAGATAGGGCCGAAATCTGTACTTTAATGGAGCCTAATTTTAGGCCCATATCCACTCCCGTCTGTAGGAAGTGGAGAAAACGGCCCAGATGGAAACCTTCCGCAGGAGCATTCTTGGTTTCACACCAAGATACATACTTCCTCCAGATACGGTGATATAGCTTCGCCGTTACCTCCTTCCTAGCCTTTATCAGAGTAGGGATAACTTCCTCCGGAATACCTCTCTCTGCTAGGATTCGGTGTTCAACCGCCATGCCGTCAAACGCAACCGCGGTAAGTCTTGGAACATACAAGGCCCCTGCTGTAACAGGTCCTCCCTGAGAGGAAGAGGCCACGGATCTTCTGTGAGCATTTCCTGAAGATCCAAATACCAGGCCCTTCGAGGCCAATCTGGAACCACGAGCATTGCTTGTACTCCGTTTCGTCTTATGATTCTCAACACTTGAGATGAGAGGTAGAGGAGGGAACACATAGACCGACTGAAACACCCATGGTGTCACTAGGGCGTCTACCGCTGCTGCCTGAGGGTCCCTTGACCTGGCACAATACCTCCGAAACTTTTTGTTGAGGCGTGACGCCATCATGTCTATTTGAGGAAGTCCCCAAAGACTTGCTATCTCTGCAAAGACCTCTTGATGAAGTCCCCACTCTCCTGGATGGAGATCGTGTCTGCTGAGGAAGTCTGCTTCCTAGTTGTCCACTCCCGGTATGAAGACTGCTGACAGAACGCTTACGTGATTTTCTGCCCAGTGCAGAATTCTGGTGGCTTCCGCCATCGCCACTCTACTCCTTGTACCGCCTTGGCGGTTTACATGAGCCACTGCTGTGATGTTGTCTGATTGGATCAGAACCGGTAGGTCGCAAAGAAGATACTCCGCTTGTCGTAGGCCGTTGTATATGGCCCTCAATTCCAGTACGTTGATGTGTAGACAAGCCTCCTGGCTAGACCATACCACCTGAAAATTTCTTCCTTTTGTGACTGCTCCCCATCCTCGGAGGCTCGCGTCCGTGGTCACCAGAACCCAGTCTTGAATGCCGAATCTGCGACCCTCTAGAAGGTGACTACTCTGCAGCCACCACAGGAGAGACACCCTGGCCCTGGGGGACAGGCTTATCTTTCGATGAAGGTGTAGATGGGACCCCGACCATTTGTCGAGAAGGTCCCACTGAAACATCCTCGCATGGAACCTGCCGAAGGGAATGGCCTCGTAGGCTGCCACCATTTTTCCCAGAACTCAAGTGCATTGATGAACAGACACTCTTTTTGGTTTTAGCAGGTCCCTGACCATATTCTGGATGTCCTGGGCTTTTTCTATTGGTAGAAAAACCGTCTTTTGTTCCGTGTCCAGAATCATGCCTAGGAATGATAGTCGAGTCGTTGGAAGCAACTGTGACTTTGGCAGATTGAGAATCCAACCGTGTTGATGTAACACTCTCAGGGAGAGTGACACGCTTTTCAGCAATTGATCCCTTGATCTCGCCTTTATCAGGAGATCGTCCAAGTACGGGATAATCGTGACACCCTGCTTGCGCAGGAGCACCATCATTTCCGCCATTACCTTGGTGAAAATCCTCGGGGCCGTGGAAAGCCCAAACGGCAACGTCTGAAACTGGTAATGACAGTCCTGTACCACGAAACGCAGGTATTCTTGATGAAGAGGAAATATGGGGACATGAAGGTAGGCATCCTTCACGTCCAGCGACACCATAAAATCCCCTGCATCCAGACTGGATATCACAGTCCGGAGTGATTCCATCTTGAATTTGAACTTTTTCAAGTATAGGTTTAGTGATTTTAGTTTCAAAATTGGTCTGACCGAACCATCTGGCTTCGGGACCACAAACATTGTTGAATAGTACCTTTTGCCCTGTTGGCCTAGGGGAACCTTGACAATCACTTGCTGTTGACACAGCTTTTGAATTGCATCTAATACCACTTCCCTCTCCGGGGGAGAGGTTGGCAAGGCCGACTTGAGAAATCGGCGAGGGGACACCTCTTCGAACTCCAGTTTGTAACCTTGGGATACAATTTCCAACGCCCAAGGATCCACACCTGATAGGACCCAGACCTGGCTGAAGAGTCGAAGACGTACCCCCACCGGTGCGGACTCCCTCCGTGGAGCCCCAGCGTCATGCGGTGGATTTAGCAGAAGCCGGGGAGGACTTCTGCTCCTGGGAACTAGCCGAAGCAGGTGTTCTCTTACCTCTACCCTTACCTCTGGCGAGGAAAGAGGAGCCCCGACCTCTTCTGGACTTATGCGACCGATAGGACTGCATCTGATATTGTGGGGTTTTCTTTTGCTGTGGGGGAACAAAAGGCAAAAAAGTAGATTTGCCCGCGGTAGCTGTGGAAACCAGGTCCGCGAGACCGTCCCCAAACAAAACTTCACCCTTGTAAGGTAAAACCTCCATATGCTTTTTTGAGTCGGCATCACCCGACCATTGGCGGGTCCACAGAGCTCGCCTTGCCGAAACTGCCATGGCGTTGGCTCTGCAGTCAAGCAGTCCCACGTCTCTTTGAGCGTCTCTCATATACAAGACTGCGTCCTTAATGTGGCCCAAAGTCAGGACAACAGTATCCTTGTCCAGGGTATCCATGTCAGCCGACAAGATATCTGTCCATGCTGTAACAGCGCTATAGACCCATGCCGATGCTATTGCCGGTCTGAGTAAAGCCCCTGTATGTGCATAAAATAAGAATTTACTTACCGATAATTCTATTTCTCGGAGTCCGTAGTGGATGCTGGGGTTCCTGAAAGGACCATGGGGAATAGCGGCTCCGCAGGAGACAGGGCACAAAAAGTAAAGCTTTAGGATCAGGTGGTGTGCACTGGCTCCTCCCCCTATGACCCTCCTCCAAGCCTCAGTTAGGATACTGTGCCCGGACGAGCGTACACAATAAGGAAGGATTTTGAATCCCGGGTAAGACTCATACCAGCCACACCAATCACACTGTACAACCTGTGATCTGAACCCAGTTAACAGTATGATAACAGCGGAGCCTCTGAAAAGATGGCTCACAACAATAATAACCCGATTTTTGTAACTATGTACAAGTAATGCAGATAATCCGCACTTGGGATGGGCGCCCAGCATCCACTACGGACTCCGAGAAATAGAATTATCGGTAAGTAAATTCTTATTTTCTCTATCGTCCTAGTGGATGCTGGGGTTCCTGAAAGGACCATGGGGATTATACCAAAGCTCCCAAACGGGCGGGAGAGTGCGGATGACTCTGCAGCACCGAATGAGAGAACTCCAGGTCCTCCTTAGCCAGGGTATCAAATTTGTAGGATTTTACAAACGTGTTTGCCCCTGACTAAATAGCCGCTCGGCAAAGTTGTAAAGCCGAGACCCCTCGGGCAGCCGCCCAAGATGAGCCCACCTTCCTTGTGGAATGGGCATTTACATATTTTGGCTGTGGCAGGCCTGCCACAGAATGTGCAAGCTGAATTGTATTACACATCCAACTAGCAATAGTCTGCTTAGAAGCAAGAGCACCCAGTTTGTTGGGTGCATACAGGATAACAGCAAGTCAGTTTTCCTGACTCCAGCCGTCCTGGAACCTATACTTTCAGGGCCCTGACAACATCCAGCAACTTGGAGTCCTCCAAGTCCCTAGTAGGCGCAAGGCACCACAATAAGCTGGTTCAGGTGAAACACTGACACCACCTTAGGGAGAGAACTGGGGACGAGTCCGCAGCTCTGCCCTGTCCGAATGGACAAACAGATATGGGCTTTTTTGAGAAAAACCCCACCAATTTGACACTCGCCTGGCCCAGGCCAGGGCCAAGAGCATGGTCACTTTTCATGTGAGATGCTTCAAATCCACAGATTTGACTGGTTTTAAACCAATGTGATTTGAGGAATCCCAGAACTACGTTGAGATCCCACAGTGCCACTGGAGGCACAAAAGGGGGTTGTATATGCAATACTCCCTTGACAAACTTCTGGACTTCAGGAACTGAAGCCAATTCTTTCTGGAAGAAAATCGACAGGGCCGAAATTTGAACCTTAATGGGCCCCAATTTGAGGCCCATAGACACTCCTGTTTGCAGGAAATGCAGGAATCGACCGAGTTGAAATTTCTTCGTGGGGCCTTCCTGGCCTCACACCACGCAACATATTTTCGCCACATGTGGTGATAATGTTGTGCGGTCACCTCCTTCCTTGCTTTGACCAGGGTAGGAATGACCTCTTCCGGAATGCCTTTTTCCCTTAGGATCCAGCGTTCCACCGCCATGCCGTCAAACGCAGCTGCGGTAAGTCTTGGAACAGACATGGTACTTGCTGAAGCAAGTCCCTTCTTAGCGGCAGAGGCCATAAGTCCTCTGTGAGCATCTCTTGAAGTTCCGGGTACCAAGTCCTTCTTGGCCAATCCGGAGCCATGAGTATAGTTCTTACTCCTCTACGTCTTATAATTCTCAGTACCTTAGGTATGAGAAGCAGAGGAGGGAACACATACACCGACTGGTACACCCACGGTGTTACCAGAACGTCCACAGCTATTGCCTGAGGGTCTCTTGACCTGGCGCAATACCTGTCCCGTTTTTTGTTCAGACGGGACGCCATCATGTCCACCTTTGGTATTTCCCAACGGTTCACCATCATGTGGAAAAACTTCCCGATGAAGTTTCCACTCTCCCGGGTGGAGGTCGTGCCTGCTGAGGAAGTCTGCTTCCCAGTTTCCACTCCCGGAATGAAACACTGCTGACAGTGCTATCACATGATTTTCCGCCCAGCGAAAAGTCCTTGCAGTTTTTGCCATTGCCCTCCTGCTTCTTGTGCCGCCCTGTCTGTTTACGTGGGCGACTACCGTGATGTTTTTCCCACTGGATCAATACCGGCTGACCTTGAAGCAGAGGTCTTGCTAAGCTTAGAGCATTATAAATTTACCCTTAGCTCCAGTATATTTATGTGGAGAAAAGTCTCCAGACTTGATCACACTCCCTGGAAATTTTTTCCTTGTGCGACTGCTCCCCAGCCTCTCGGGCTGGCCTCCGTGGTCACCAGCATCCAATCCTGAATGCCGAATCTGCGGCCCTCTAGAAGATGAGCACTCTGTAACCACCACAGGAGAGACACCCTTGTCCTTGGATATAGGGTTATCCGCTGATGCATCTGAAGATGCGATCCGGACCATTTGTCCAGCAGATCCCACTGAAAAGTTCTTGCGTGAAATCTGCCGAATGGAATTGCTTCGTAGGAAGCCACCATTTTTACCAGGACCCTTGTGCAATGATGCACTGACACTTTTCCTGGTTTTAGGAGGTTTAAGCCTGGTTTAAGCTCGGATAACTCCCTGGCTTTCTCATCCGGGAGAAACACCTTTTTCTGGACTGTGTCCAGAATCATCCCTAGGCACAGCAGACGTGTCGTCAGGATCAGCTGCGATTTTGGAATATTTAGAATCCATCCGTGCTGTTGTAGCAGTATCCGAGATAGTGCTACTCCGACCTCCAACTGTTCCCTGGACTTTGCCCTTATCAGGAGATCGTCCAAGTAAGGGGTAATTAAGACGCCTTTTCTTCGAAGAAGAATCATTTCGGCCATTACCTTGGTAAAGACCCGGGGTGCCGTGGACAATCCAAACGGCAGCGTCTGAAACTGACAGTGACAGTTCTATACCACGAACCTGAGGTACCCTTAGTGAGAAGGTCAAATTTGGGACATGGAGGTAAGCATCCCTGATGTCCTGGGACACTATATAGTCCCCTTCTTCCTGGTTCGTTATCACTGCTCTGAGTGACTCCATCTTGATTTGAACCTTTGTAAGTGTTCAAATTTTTTTAGATTTAGAATAGGTCTCACCTAGCCTTCTGGCTTCAGTACCACAATATAGTGTGGAATAATACCCCTTTCCTTGTTGTAGGAGGGGTAATTTGATTATCACCTGCTGGGAATACAGCTTGTGAATTTTTTCCCATACTGCCTCCTTGTCGGAGGGATACCTTGGTAAAGCAGACTTCAGGAGCCTGCGAGGGGGAAACGTTTCGACATTCCAATCTGTACCCCTGGGATACTACTTGTAGGATCCAGGGGTCCTGTACGGTCCCAGCGTCATGCTGAGAGCTTGGCAGAAGCGGTGGAAGGCTTCTGTTCCTGGGAATGGGCAGCCTGCTGCAGTCTTCTTCCCTTTCCTCTATCCCTGGGCAAATATGACTCTTATAGGGACGAAAGGACTGAGGCTGAAAAGACGGTGTCTTTTTCTGCAGAGATGTGACTTAGGGTAAAAACGGTGGATTTTCCAGCAGTTGCCGTGGCCACCAGGTCCGATGGACCGACCCCAAATAACTCCTCTTCCTTTATACGGCAATACACCTTTGTGCCGTTTGGAATCTGCATCACCTGACCACTGTCGTGTCCATAAACATCTTCTGGCAGATATGGACATCGCACTTACTCTTGATGCCAGAGTGCAAATATCCCTCTGTGCATCTCGCATATATAGAAATGCATCCTTTAAATGCTCTATAGTCAATAAAATACTGTCCCTGTCAAGGGTATCAATATTTTTAGTCAGGGAATCCGACCAAGCCACCCCAGCTCTGCACATCCAGGCTGAGGCGATCGCTGGTCGCAGTATAACACCAGTATGTGTGTATATACTTTTATATGATATTTTCCAGCCTCCTGTCAGCTGGCTCCTTGAGGACGGCCCTATCTATAGACGGTACCGCCACTTGTTTTGATAAGCGTGTGAGCGCCTTATCCACCCTAAGGGGTGTTTCCCAACGCGCCCTAACTTCTGGCGGGAAAGGGTATACCGCCAATAATTTTCTATCGGGGGGAACCCACGCATCATCACACACTTCATTTAATTTATCTGATTCAGGAAAAACTACAGGTAGTTTTTTCACATCCCACATAATACCCTCTTTTGTGGTACTTGTAGTATCAGAAATATGTAACACCTCCTTCATTGCCCTTAACGTGTGGCCCTAATAAGGAATACGTTTGTTTATTCACCGTCGACACTGGATTCAGTGTCCGTGTCTGTGTCGACCGACTAAGGTAAACGGGCGTTTTAAAACCCCTGACGGTGTTTTTGAGACGTCTGGACCGGTACTAATTGTTTGTCGGCCGTCTCATGTCGTCAACCGACCTTGCAGCGTGTTGACATTATCACGTAATTCCCTAAATAAGCCATCCATTCCGGTGTCGACTCCCTAGAGAGTGACATCACCATTACAGGCAATTGCTCCGCCTCCTCACCAACATCGTCCTCATACATGTCGACACACACGTACCGACACACAGCACACACACAGGGAATGCTCTGATAGAGGACAGGACCCACTAGCCCTTTGGAGAGACAGAGGGAGAGTTTGCCAGCACACACCAAAAAACGCTATAATTATATAGGGACAACCTTATATAAGTGTTTTCCCTTATAGCATCTTTTTATATATTTCTAACGCCAAATTAGTGCCCCCCCTCTCTGTTTTAACCCTGTTTCTGTAGTGCAGTGCAGGGGAGAGCCTGGGAGCCTTCCCTCCAGCCTTTCTGTGAGGGAAAATGGCGCTGTGTGCTGAGGAGATAGGCCCCGCCCCTTTTTCGGCGGGCTCGTCTCCCGCTCTTCAACGGATTCTGGCAGGGGTTAAATATCTCCATATAGCCCCCGGAGGCTATATGTGAGGTATTTTTTGCCAAAAAATAGGTTTACATTGCCTCCCAGGGCGCCCCCCTCCCAGCGCCCTGCACCCTCAGTGACTGCCGTGTGAAGTGTGCTGAGAGCAATGGCGCACAGCTGCAGTGCTGTGCGCTACCTTAAGAAGACTGAGGAGTCTTCTGCCGCCGATTCTGGACCTTCTTCTCTTTTCAGCATCTGCAAGGGGGCCGGCGGCGAGGCTCCGGTGACCATCCAGGCTGTACCTGTGATCGTCCCTCTGGAGCTAATGTCCAGTAGCCAAAGAAGCCAATCCATCCTGCACGCAGGTGAGTTCACTTCTTCTCCCCTAAGTCCCTCGTTGCAGTGATCCTGTTGCCAGCAGGACTCACTGTAAAATAAAAAACCTAAGCTAAACTTTTCTAAGCAGCTCTTTAGGAGAGCCACCTAGACTGCACCCTTCTCGGCCGGGCACAAAAATCTAACTGAGGCTTGGAGGAGGGTCATAGGGGGAGGAGCCAGTGCACACCACCTGATCCTAAAGCTTTACTTTTTGTGCCCTGTCTCCTGCGGAGCCGCTATTCCCCATGGTCCTTTCAGGAACCCCAGCATCCACTAGGACGATAGAGAAATAGACTTTAAGGTAGTCTCCTGTCTACGATCCGCAGGATCCTTAAGGGCCGCGGTGTCAGGAGACGGTAGCGCCACCTTCTTGGACAGACGCGTTAATGCCTTGTCCACCCTGGGCGAGGATTCCCAATGTACCCTGTCCTTTGCAGGGTAAGGATACGCCATAAGGATCCTCTTGGGAATCTGCAGTTTTTTGTCTAAAGTTACCCAAGCTTTTTCAAATAATTCGTTCAGTTCATGAGATGGAGGAAACGTTACCTCAGGTTTCTTTTCCTTATACATGCGCACCCTCGTGTCAGGGACAGAGCGGTCTCTTTTATTGCCATAATCATATAATGAATACTTTTGGCCACCTTAGAGTGCATCCTTGCCTCATCGTAGTCGACACTGGAGTCAGAATCCGTGTCGGTATCAGTGTCTACTATTTGTGACAAGGGACGCTTTTGAGACCCTTGACTCCCTGCTGTTTCCTTGGACTCAGCTTTGTCCATTCTCTTATGTAATAAGGTCACATTAGCATTTAAAATATTCCACATATCATACCAATCATGAGTCGGCGTTGCCGACGGAGACACCACAATCATCTGCTCCACCTCCTCCTTGGATGAGCCTTCCGCTTCAGACATGTCGACACACGCGTACCGACACCCTCACACACACACACAGGGATATATCTATAAGGGGACAGTTCCCCAACAAGGCCCTTTGGAGAGACAGAGAGAGAGTATGCCAGCACACACCCAGCGCCAACTGACACTGGAAACAATTCCCAGATATAGCGCTTTTATATTAAGTCAATCGTGTAATACACTCACTGCGCCAAAATGTGCCCCCCCCCCCCCCCCCCCCTCTTTTTCAGCCCTGTATCACCGTTCTGCAGGGGAGAGTCCGGGGAGACAGCTTCTCTTCAGCACACTGTGGAGAAAATGGTGCTGGTTAGTGCTGTGCGACCAAGCTCCGCCCCCTCTAGTGGCGGGCTTTGGTCCCGCTCAAATTCACAAACAATGGCGGGGGATGAACATATTCACTGACACCGCAGCCCATATGTATCTAACATGCCAAAAATAGAAGTATATATTGCTGCCCAGGGCGCCCCCCCCCCTGCGCCCTGCACCCATCAGTGCCTGCCGTGTGTGTAACTTGTGGGAGTAAGCTGCGCGCTTACCTCAGTGAAGATCTGAAGTCTTCTGCCGCCTTAGTAGTCTTCTTTCTTCGTTATACTCACCCGGCTTCTATCTTCCGGCTCTGCGAGGAGGACGAACGGCAGGGGGAGACCTGCGTTCCGATCCCTCTGGAGCTAATGGTGTCCAGTAGCCTAAGAAGCAGAGCCCATCATTTAAGTAGGTCTGCTTCTCTCCCCTCAGTCCCACGATGCAGGGAGCCTGTTGCCAGCAGGGCTCCCTGAAAATAAAAAACCTAACAAAATTCTTTTATCAGAGAAACTCAGTAGAGCTCCCCTGTAGAGCACCCATTCTCCTCTGGGCACAGGATCTAACTGAGGTCTGGAGGAGGGGCATAGAGGGAGGAGCCAGTGCACACCCATACTAAAAGTTCTTTAGAGTGCCCATATCTCCTGCGGAGCCTGTCTATACCCCATGGTCCTTACGGAGTCCCCAGCATCCTCTAGGACGTAAGAGAAAATCGGGTGCAAAAAAGTTACGTTTTTCACGATTTTTCCAGATGTTTAACCGATATATTATTTTTTTTGCATGCTATCCAGATTGATTGCCTGTATAAAAATGCCCCTTCTCCCGAAAACACACAGGTTCAGTGAAACTTTGACTGTGTAACAACTCCTGAGTCCTCAACTGCACCTTTGATATCTTGTGCCGAGGTAAAATTATTCTCTGCAGACTTGAATCCAATACAGCCCCCAAGTAACGGAATCAGAAATGACTTTACCCAATTTATGAGCCATCCGTGCTCCTGTAGACAAGCTATTGTCTGTTGGAGATGGCCCAGGAGCAATTCCTGGGATTGTGCCAGGATTAAAAGGTCGTCGAGGTATGGAAAAATTCTTATCCCCTGCTTGCGGAGATAAGCTGCCATAACCACCATAATTTTGGTAAATACTCTGGGTGCTGTGGCTAACCCAAAGGGTAAAGCCTGGAACTGAAAATGTTGCAGGAGGATGGCGAACCTGAGATAACACTGATGAGACAGTGCTATAGGAACAGGTAGTTAAGCATCCTGTATATCCAGGGATACCATATAATCCCCTGGTTCCATGGCCAAAACTATGGAGCGTAACGTCTCCATGTGGAACCGCGGTACCCAAATGTATTTGTTTAGCATTTTGAGATTGAGAATGGGCCGAAACGACCCATTTGGCTTCTGAACCAAAAACAGGTTGGAGTAAAAACCCCATCCCCATTGTGCAGGGGGTACTGGAATAATTACTCCTGACTGAAGCAATTTCTGAACTGCTTCTTGCAGGGCTCTGGCCTTCGCCTCTACCCGAGATGGGCTGGTGCAGAAGAACCTTCGAGGAGGCTGCTTCTTGAAAGGGAAAACATAACCCAGAGATACCGCTTCTTGCACCCAGGCATCTGTTGTAGACTGCCGCCATATCTGTGCAAAATGAAGAAGTCGTCCCCCTACCCTGGGGTCCCCCAGGCGGAGGCCCGCACCATCAGGCTGATGGCTTATCTTCTGGTTTGGAAGCTGGCCCTCTGGTGGCCCAATGCTTCTTTGCCTTACCAAACTTATTGTATTGGGGCTGTTTACGTTCGCTTTTTCCTTTTGCTTTTCCTTGCAACCAAAATGGACTAAAAACCGGACCCTGGGGGGCGTGGTTTGGCCAGCAAGCTGAATGGAAGGGTTTTCCAGGAGCTCCTGCTAACCCTCTACACATTTAGCCTCTACTATATATTGATCAGGTCCCTCACCGACCCCATAGTGCCCTGTGGCTCTACTTTAACTCACCTGCTTGAGGGGTAGCGACTGCGGAGCCGGGGGACCCTTTTCAGGGTCTTTGCGGGTTGCGGCCTACCCCTCCCTGTGAAGCCGGGGACTGGAGTGGAGGTCCCCCCCGGACTCGACACTCGGCCGAGTGTCACGCTCCTGCCGGGGAGCCCGGAGACGGAGCCTGCACCTGCCCACACCAGAAGGCAGCGACGCGGGGAAGAGGAGGCTGCGGGCTGTGGAGACGGTGACCCCTCGGACCTTCACTCCCGAGACGCGGCGACGGAGACGGAGGCCCTGAAAGCCCGTGGACCAGACGGAGGCGACGGCTGGTAGGTTTTGACTGGCCTGCTAGTCCCTCGCTGTCCGGCGGCCCTGCAGCACCCGCGGCGCCTCTCCCACCCTCTGACGCTCAGCCGCGAATGCTCCCAGCACAGGCCCGACTGCCAAGGCCTCCGCTCCCCGCATCTGAAGACCGGGGACTGGAGTTTTGAGGAGGCCCGGCCGCGAGTTCCAGGACCGGAACGAGGACACGGCGGGCCCCGAGCACGCACCCTTAGACGCCTGCTTTATACACAGGGCCCCTTTCCACCTGTGGCAGACCTAATAACTGGCATATTTTATCAATCAATATCTGGGGGTGTTTATTACACATACACACTGCATACAGCTCTCTGGTGTGAATGCACTCCTTGGATACCTGCACCATTTATTTCATCATGTCCCACTGTATCTGTTGAGCACCTTAGGGGGCGCTTTATTATTCTACAGTTCTGATATTACACTTCCTTGGATCAGTGGGCCTAATTCCTAATTCCTATTTTCCAGTGGCAGTGCCCTTTGAGGTCTATATATTGAGCTGGAGCTCCCCCTAGTGACTTACCCATATACATAGTTATACATGTGTTACTCAAGTCCCCTTACACTTGCCTGATAGAATTTGCAAAAGAGGTGGGTCGCTCTCTGGGGGCCGGTGATGCGGGCGCCTCATATTTACCTCCACATTACCGAAGAGGCGGGATCCGATGCCCACTATGTGCCTGTTATCCTACTAGCGATCACCGATTAATGGCGTGTTAGTACCATTCCACTGGGAGTCACCATGCTATAGGCACTTCACAGCGTATCAAGCAACGCCAAGTTTATGCTTATGATACCTTTTGCAACCTCGTATTCATCTACTCACTTCTAAGCATGGTCAGATCCGGGAAAAAGAAATGTAATACTGCACAACCTAAGGAGACCGCGACCCAACCGGGAATGAGACCGTTCCTACAACCTACTCCTGCAAGATTATCCGGAAACCTCTCTCCCTCCAGCCCGTCATCCTGCCATTCTGCTTCCTCTGCCTCTCCGTTAATGATGGAGCAGCCTACCCCACACACCCACAGCGATACCGCTCTTCAAGATATCCTGCAATTTATGAAAACACTCCCAACTAAGCAGGATATCCAAGATACCATGCGAAGAGAGCTGGCATCAATCAAACAAGATATCTTGCAGCTTTCTGATAGGGTGAACACGCTTGAAGAGCATCGAGACTCTACTGATAACATCTGTTAAGGACCCCAGAAAGTTATCAAAACCCAGTCGGATGAGATCAGATCACTACGGACCCGTGTATTGGATTTGGATAACAGAGGTAGGAGGAATAATATCCGGGTGAGAGGTATTCCAGAAGAGGTCCCCCAGACAGGCATAGTGGATACCTTGACGACAATCTTCAACACAATTCTGGGCAAAGACCCAGCTGCCATCATAACATTTGATAGAGCTCACCGCGCACTCAAGCCAAGGGGGCTTTCTTCCGATCGACCCCGAGACGTCATATGTCGCCTGCATTATTATTCCCAGAAGGAAGAAATTATGAATAAAGCACGTCATATAGATGACTTGGACTACAAGGGCAACCCTATCTCCATCTTTCAAGATCTCTCCTGGCACACCCTGCAACAAAGGAAGATTCTTCGCCCCATTACGGAAGAACTCCGCAAACGACAGCTGAAATACAGATGGGGTTTTCCTTTCAGCCTACAGGTATCATCTTCAGGCAAGATACACTCTCTCCATACCCCATCCGACCTCCCCACCTTCTGCTCCGGTCTCGGTCTCCCACCCTTGAAGGTCCCGGACTGGGACTTCATCCTCCCGGATCTACACCCACCACAGCCTGTGGGAAATAGAGAGCCATGGCAAGTGGTCGGCAGTTCTCAAAAGAAACCTTCAAAACCACTTCCTGCTCGCCAAGATTCCTCCCCTACCTGAAGAAACCGCTTCCCACTTCTCTGCCAATTGATCTCTTTTGTTTTCTTCAGGAGGACTGAATATCCTGACTGTGATGTACCAAGTGGGACACGTTATACGCGGCCTAGTGCCAAATCAGCCTCATTTTACTGCGTCCCCCCCTCCCCGGTCTCATCTTCAGTCCTGGAATTCAGAGATGTGACTTTACCAGAAGTTAGTTAATTGTTCCCACCGGTTGATATTATTGGTCATTATAAACCTTACTTAGTGAGTATTATTCTCTTACGATGTTTATGCTAAAAACAGTGCCTGTAAGGGTGACTCCCTTACCCCAGTCCCGCATACGGCCGTTGTGCCCCATGGGGATGCTGGTTAATATACCTACCTGCTTCCCCATTGCGGATGTTTCTATGTTTACGATGTTTCTATTTTCTGTAACTTGCTCTTTTCTTCACTCTTCTTCTCCTTACCGTTTTTTTTATTTTTTTATTTTCTTTGGTGAACTGTCCGAGTACTATACTTCTTTGTGTTATGATACGATGTGATGTCTCTTCCAGGTATACTTAAATTCACCTCGATTAATGCAAAGGGGCTTAACACCCCCGAGAAAAGATCCCATTTACTTCGGACACTACGATCTGACAGAGTAGATGTGGCTCTGATTCAGGAGACACATTTTAAGATCTCTGCTCGTGGGCCTTCCTTAGTAAATCAAAGATTTCCCCTTGCTTTCTATTCCAACAATCCTGAAAGTAAATCTAAGGGGGTCGCTATAATTTTTTCTAGGGCCCTCCAAGTGTCTAATGTCTCTGTTCATAAACTAGTCCCAGGGAGATTACTAGTAGTCCAATGCAATATATTTTCCAAGGCATACACCCTCATAGCCCTCTATGCTCCAAATCAAGGCCAAATACCCTTTTTTCGATCCCACCTTGCCCGACTTGAGGCCCTTATGCAGGGTATCGTAGTTTTGGGAGGCGACCTAAACTGGTCCATGGACCCCTCCATCGACACCTCCCCTCCAGCCCCTAAATTCTCTGAACATAAACATAGACAGGTTAGGAAGGTCTTCCACGAATTTCAATTGGCTGACTCTTGGCGGGTCACACATCCCACTGACAGAGATTTCTCTTTTTTCTCGCACCCACATCAGGTTTACTCACGCCTAGACTATTTATTCTTAAGCCATAGGCACCTCCCTCTAATCGTAGATGCCTCTATTGGCTCCATCACGTGGTCGGACCATGCCCCAGTATCCTTGTCCCTATCGGCCCCCTCTCGAACCCCTGGTCCTTGGACCTGGTGCCTTAATGAATCCCTCTTGTATGATGCATATTGCAAATCGGAACTGGATAAGGCATTGTCCGATTACTTTGACATTAATGATACAGGAGAACTATCTGAAATTACGGTCTGGGAGGCCCACAAATGTGTTATACGGGGTAAACTGATCCAATTAGGCTCATTTGTGAAGAAGAACAGTCAGGCCTTAATCACCACACTATTACATAAAATTCATTCCCTAGAGTCCCGCCACAAATCCTCCCTGACCCCATCGGATTTGGTGGAGCTGTCTGCGACCCGGGCACAACTCCGATCAACCCTTAATAACAAAACCCAAGCCTCCTTGCGTAAATGTAATAGCAAATATTATAAGTGGGGGAATAAGCCGGGTCGGCTGCTGGCCCAGGCACTTAGATCTCAGAGATTGGCCTCCTTCATTCCCTCAATGAAAAATAATACGGGTTCCGTATGCTTTAAGTCCCCGGAGATAGCAGCATGCTTTAAAAATTATTACAATACTCTATATAACCTAGGTGACCCTTCCCAGGCCCACAACCCCCTCTCCAATATGTTAAGAGCCAGGAAATACTTAGCTGATGTGGCATTCCCTCGACTGTCAGGGTCTGACCGGGAATCCTTAGAAGCACCTTTCACTTTGACCGAGGTGGAACGTGTTATCTCTACCGCCCCCCTACGTAAAAGTCCGGGCCCAGATGGCTTCACAGCCACCTATTATAAGATATTTAAAGAGGTTCTCGCTCCCAAAATACTGCGGGCTTTCAACTCCATATCCGCCGAAACCCACTTCTCCAGACAATCACTTGAGGCCCACATCACGGTGATCCCTAAACAAGGAAAGGACCCCTCAGTATGCTCCAGTTACAGGCCAATTTCCCTGCTTAATCTAGATCTCAAATTCTTTGCGAAACTAATGGCTCTTAGATTGAATGAATTTCTCCCGTCGCTTGTCCATAACGACCAAGTGGGCTTCGTCCCCGGCCGTGAAGCTAAAGATAATACGACTAAACTCCTAAATCTCATCCATTTGGCCTCTAGCAGCAAGACATCCACTGTGTTGTTGTCTACAGATGCCGAAAAGGCTTTCGACAGGGTAAATTGGGATTTCATGAGAGCGGTGCTGGAGCATATTGGGTTGGGCCCACGAGCCCTCCATGGAATACTATCTCTATATACACAACCATCGGCTAAAGTACGGGTTAACGGGACCCTCTCTGACAACTTTCCTATCAGTAACGGAACGAGACAGGGCTGCCCCTTGTCCCCCCTGATTTTTGTTCTTTGTATTGAAGCCCTGGCCAGGGCTATTAGAGCAAATGACAGGATTAAGGGGCTACAAGTAGGTGACATAGACTATAAACTTGCTCTATTTGCAGACGATCTGCTGACGACGGTCACAAACCCTGCGCTCTCACTCCCTAACCTGATGAGTGAGTTGGACATTTTCAGCTCACTATCAGGCTTTAAAATCAACACATCTAAATCCTATGCCCTTCATATCTCAACCCCCCATTCGGTCTTAACTGGCTTGAAAGCCACATTTCCCTTTCAGTGGAGGGACTCCCACATCACATACCTGGGAGTGCAGCTGTCTAGCGACCCCTCGCGTCTATTGTCCTTGAATTTCCACCCTATTCTCCAGTCCATTAGAAATGATTATTGCAGATGGCAATACCATAATCTCTCTTGGCTAGGTAGAATCAACGTTGTAAAGATGAACACGCTACCCAAACTACTCTACCTCCTTCAGACCTTACCAATTCAGATCCCCGACTCCTGGTTCCGGACTGTGAGATCTTTGATTCAGCAATTTATTTGGCGTCGTAAGAGACCTAGAATTAATAGATCCATCCTGATTCGCCCACCACAGAGGGGTGGATTTCAGCTACCAGATATTAAAACTTACTACCAAGCAATCCTCTTGAACAGAGTCTTGGACTGGACCAGGAGCAGGGAGATTAAACAATGGGTGGTCTTAGAAGGTCTATGCTTACAACTGTTCCCAGAGATCTTCCCTTGGCTCCCGGCCTTGCCTAAACTACTACACCCTCACCCGACTATTTCTCCTACACTTTCTTTTTGGAAGGGGACACGACAAAGATCGTGCATCTCTTCTGTTTTTGGCCCACTTACCTCCTTTCTGAGCAATCCGACCTTCCCACCTGGCCTCTCCCTGGGGTATTATCAAAACTGGGCACTAGAGGGACTCTTTAGAGTGGGGCAATTGGTCCACCCATCTGGGGTTAAACAGTTCTCGGAGATACGTGAGAAATGGGAGATCCCACAGACAGACTTCTGGAAATTCCTGCAGGTCCGACACTTTCTATACACGGATAATGTGTACCGTGAGGCGTCGAGGGAGCTGACCGCGTTTGAAAAAATGTGTGTGGCCCCTATGAATCCCATACATACTGTGTCCACCCTGTACAAGCTCCTATGTACATCTGACTCCCCGACCCCTCCCCTTTTCATTCAAAAATGGGAGAGAGATTTGAACATCTCACTCTCAGACAGGGAATGGGACTCTATCTTTCTTAAAACCCATAAGAGCTCCATCTGTATCCAGGTTAGAGAAACGCAATATAAGATCCTGATGAGATGGTACAGACACCCCACTCTTTTACACATCATTTCCCCATCCATCTCGCCTACCTGCTGGAGATGCCATAAGGACCTAGGCTCTCTACTACACATCTGGTGGACCTGCCCCCTTCTTAAAAGTTACTGGGATGATGTAATTTCAATTTCCGGTGATATTCTACATACTCCCGTCCCATCTGACCCGGCCTTTTGGTTACTGAATCATTCCACTATCCCAATCTCTACTTACAAGTCATCTTTATTACGACACCTTGGCAATGCCGCAAGGGCAGTAATCCCCACAATGTGGAAATCTGTTAGTCCTCCCACAAGGTATACCTGGTTCTCCAGACTAGACTATTATATGAACATGGAGGATATATTATTGAGCGCTGGTGACAAGCGGTCGGAATTTACTGCTATGTGGTGGCCTTGGATGGAATACAAGACATCCGAGTCGTATAAGACTTACATTTCCTCTGCGAAGTGAAGCGGATGATGGGAGCCGCTCTTTGGTTCAACTTGCATGGGGTCTTGGACCAATATGCTTAACTTTTAATTCACTGCACATATCTTACTCTCCTTTTCTCAACATACTCGGTTCAGTCACCTCACTCTTCTGTTGTTTTCTTTTTCTTTTTCTTGCTATATATTTATGCTTTATTATGTTCTTTAATTCAAAATGTTAATATAGACTATAACTATATTGAACAAGCGGCTATCAATCTGTGTATGCCCAAGTTGTCACTTCATTTTGCCATTGATTGTTACTCAGATATGTTTACAAACTGTTATAAGTCTGTATTTGTTTCAATAAAAACAGATTATACAAAAAAAAAAAAAAAAAACGGACCCTTAGGCCTGGGGTTATATGTGGCAGGAAACCTGACTTTCTTGGATTCTGCTTCTGATTCCAGAATATCTGTAAATTCTTTACCAAACAGAATATTCCCAGCAAAAGGCAAAGATTCCAGAACCTTTTTTCATTCTGAATCAGCTTTCCATGTACGTAACCAAACTGCTCTACGAGCAGCTACTGTTAAGGCTGATGCTTTAGAAGCAATAGTACCCATATCTATTGCCGCTTCTTCCAAGAATACTGCAGCCTGTTTCATGTGAGCTATATGGGATTCATGCTCCCTAGAAGGTGCTGAAAGCCCGTCTTCCAGTACCTCAGCCCATTCAGCTACTGCTTTTGCCATCCAAGCTGAAGCCATAGCTGGCTTTATGACTGCATACGACAGAGAAAATATGGTTTTCAAAAACCCATCCACTCTCCTGTCTGTGACATCATCTAATGACGTTGATGGCAAAGGCAATATAGATTTTCGCACTAATCGAATGACATGCGTATCTACTTTAGGAGGCACTTCCCTTTTTAAACAGTCCCCAGTTGGAAAAGTATAATTGGAATCCCATTTTCTGGGAATTCTGTATTTTTTATTGGGTGTAGCCCAAGCTTCTTCCATGATTTCCCTCAGCTGAATAGCCTTCATTGCTCTAATTAATTCAGCTACATCCAATGAGCTGATACTTTCTACCTGTTCTTCGAATGCTGAAGCAGAGTAGATAGAGCTATCATCATCTGATGTATCATCCTGTGTAGCCTGTGAATTTGATGATTTATTTACACTCGGTTTCTCAGCTTGTTTCATTGGAGAAGCTGTTGGGGATATACCGTAGGAAGGGAGCTGCATGTATGGGTTAATAGTGTAACCTACTCCTGGTATTGAAGCTGTAGGAATTACCCGTTCAGCTATACTGGACAAGGTCTGTGCAAACATTGCCTAAGGAGGATCTACCCGACGCTAAACAGGGATCTGCCTTGTAATCTGCTGAAAAGCAAAACAATTTGCACATAAACCATCCTGTACCAGATCCTGAGAGGATAATACCGTTTTGCAGGACAAACATGATAATACGAGTGTTGGTGTTACGGTCAGTGTAACCTCGTCACTCTTTTTTGCCGCTCTTAGACATGATAAATAATCAGCACTTCCACAGTATACTACACAATTTGTGACTGTAATCACTTTACCATTTAAAGTGATATCAATCTGACCCTACCCATGCACCAGCATTGAGGCTCAGAAGAAACCACTGACAAACAAAATATATAAAGTCAGCAATCACACTAGCAGTCAGTCACGTTATATATTAGTCATATGAGCATATTATCAACTACAAACAATTCAAAGTATGTACTAGTACATATTACTGCATTCTGGTCTATACAGATCTTAATGTATTCAGACGCAATGCGAAGAAAACCACAGTAATGTACACAGACTCATATGCAATGGGCACTAAACTTAAATATTCATACTAACTAAAGTAGATAGAAATGTAGTGCCGTATAACCCGTACTCAGCAGAGTGGGATACAGGGAGACTCACCTCACTTCCAAGATCGATCCAGACGCTACTAGTGTACACTGTCGCTCCGGGAACTTTAGGTGAACACAGACGCACTGTGTACACAGACGCCTGTACTGCGACCGGGTCTCCTCGCGGTAGATTTTAGAGAACACAGACGCGGCGGCCTATGCTGCGACCAAGACCCCTCGTGGTAGCGTCTGAGACGGAAGTGAGTCAACAGTTCATGGCGGGAGACCGACGGAAACTGGTCATGAACTGGGGGGAGGGTCGACCAGGAGAGCGTCTGACTCCCCACCGCTGACATCAACCCTAGGAATCGCAGCCTCATACTATTCCTGGTGCCTTATGATCCCTAAGGCCTAGCGCTGGAGCCCCCATGGTGGCAACGTGCCAGCTACTGTTTGGTAGTCTCCTCCCAAACCAGTGTGGACGTGTCCGTATTCCCCTTCTAAGCAGAACCGATGCCTTACCTTCTCCCTGTGCTCCGGCCACAGCCTGTTAGCGTCTGTTGGACCTGCTAGAATATCCGACACAGACGCCCGCTGAGACAGCACTAAGCATTGTTGCGACCCGGCGGTGAGTTGTTGGAGCGACTCTTTCCAATATGCGTATAAGATGCTGTTAGGAAAGATCACTCAAAAACATAGTAAGACTATAAAAAATAAAATAAGAAAGCTTAGGGCTGCCAAAAACAGCAGCCCTCTGACCATGGTCCGGCTCCTGCCGCACCAAACAAAAAACGGATTTGCCTGAGCCAGTGGGCAGGAATATATGGACGGGCCCGTTGCATCCTGGGAGGACTGAAAGCTTGTGATCGTCTGGTGCCAATCCGCTATCGCTCCATCATATCCCACTGTTATCCTGTGGACCCAGCCGGAGAAATCCCCGTTAGATGGGGTAGTATACAAATATTTGAGCGCCCATATTTTTATTGCGCTGATCATACCCTGCAGTGCCGGGTTTAGCCGCATAGAACATGAAAAGTGCCGTCTGGGCACCCAAACGGATCACTTCTAGCACATTTCTGCTCACCAGCATGGGAGGGCCATTGCAGAAACAATTGAATAGCCATCGGTAGGGGGACATAAAAATTAAATTGGCCTGATTACATTAACCATGCTGACTGATGTGTATGGCCAATTTATGAGGTGGTGTTTACCTATTACTGGAACACTATTATTTTGCTTTAGTACAAAGTACTAATTTTCATTAACCACCTATGAGTCTGCAGTTTCCTATAGGATATTCAGTGATACAATGAAGGCAGTAATTGTACAAACAAGTAGGACATCATCGGGAACACAAGGAAAGTACGCACCTCTTCACTGATCTCACGCAGGATGGACGGCTGCAGCTCCATGGATTTAAACAGAGTTCCCACCACACAGCACCTCTCTGCACCCTGAAGCTCACATAATTTCCGCACAGCGATGTCCTCACCTGGCAATAACACACATAAGGTAACTCACGACTGATCCACATCATACAACCAATGTCTTACCCTCCCTGCCTAATCTGAAAAAGCTTTAACACATCAATAAATTGGACCAGTGCTTTCTGGGAGATAAATAGAGCTTTGGAAAATACATTAAAAAGAATAATTAGGTACCCATTGTGCAGGTCTCTGTGGCCATTACATAATTATCTTACTCTGTTTAAGCCATGATGGGCCTAATTCAGACCTGAACGCAGCAGCAAATTTGTTTGCAATTGGGCAAAACCATGTGCACTGCAGGTGGGGCAGTTCTAACATGTGCAGAGAGAGTTAGACTTGGGTGGGGTGTGTTCAAACTAAAATCTAAATTGTAGTGTAAAAATAAAGCAGCCAGTAATTACCCTGCACAGAAACAATATATCCCACCCAAATCTAACTCTCTCTGCACATGCTATATCTGCCCCCCCCCCCTCTGCAGTGCACATGGTTTTGCCCAACTGCTAACAAATTTGCTGCTGCAATCAGATCTGAATTACCCCCAATGTCTTTAGTTTTTAACCAAAAATAAACAAAATCAATGTTTGTTTTTATTTCTGAGAAAACTTTTTTTTTTAAACAATTACAATTTTTTTTCTTTTTTTTTACTAAGGATAGATCAGAGGAATACTAGAGGTGAACAGCTGGATCCTATTAGGAACCATTAACAAAACTGGCCAATGACTGTACAACCAAGTTATACCCCTTTCAGACATACGACCCGGGAATTTCACCTCTGAAAAATCCCGGGTTTTTGCTGGAGACCCCCCTTTCACACTAAACCTGAGACCTGGGAAATTCCCGGGTCGACCCCTTTCAGACATATGCCTGGTCTGCCCTGGCAGACCAAGCTACTCTCAAGTCACATATATACACACACGTCTTACACATAGCACATACACATGTCACACTCATACATGTCATGTACACTGTGACAAGAACACTGGGATAGTGTTTGAGGGCAGGTATATTTGTCCCAGGTTCTTGTCTTACATGTTTTAGAAAATGTTAACTTCTAGGAAAAATGCTTTTTGTTTTGTCTGAACCTTTTCAGTTTGCTGTAAAAGCTGGGTAAAGGCTCTGAGAGAGAGATAAGGCGAGTTCTAGACATTGGGCCCAGTTCGGGTCTTTGGCCTCACAGAGGGCTAATCAGGGTTTCAGCTGTGTAAGAGTGTTATAGTGCTTCTAACCTGATTAGTATGGGCAGACTGCCTGGGAAGGCTGCAGGATCTGTGTGTGAGAGACACGCTTTCTGATGCAAGTAAGCTATACAGTATGTACTGAAGAACTCTGTGTTTTGTTTAGTGACAGTTAGGAATATCTTATGTTTAGTTAGTGCCGGACAGGCAAGGTATTTTTATTTTGGGGTTTGTTTTATTTTCTGTTTCAATAAAACTGGCCGGGGTCAGTTGTACCAGAAACTGGACTTGTGTTGTTCCTCAGCTGCTGCGTGCGGCCATATTCCCCAGGAAAAGGCGCCTTGCACCCCTACAGTGTTACAACTTGGTGGAGAATGCGAGCACACCGTTCTGCGCATAAGTGAAAGCAGCAGCTTTGTGAGGCCTGCAGAAAACGGTGGTTTATGCAGATACAGCCCAGTGTGAAGTTACTGAGACTCACCCCTGAGGGTTTGATATATGTCCTGGGTGAAAGCAGCTACAAAGCCGCCTGAAAAATCTGTCGACATGGAGGATCTGCTTAAAGCCTTGCTGCAAGCTACAGCGGCTCAGCAGGAGGCCAACCGACAGCAGCAGGTGGCAATGGAAGAAAATAGGACAACAGCAGGTGGCAATGGAGGAAAATTGGAGACTACAGCAGGAGGCCAACAGACAGCAGCAGGTGGCAATGGAGGAAAATATAAGACAGCAGCAGGTGGCAATGGAGGAAAATAAGAGACAACAGCAGGCAGTTGTTGATGAACTTTACAGGCAACAGCGTCAGGATAGAGAGGCCTTAGCAGAAGTGGTGCAGAGACTTGCAGCTCGGGTTGGAGATGTGGCCGTCAGTGCTCCAACCAGCTCTAGTTCTATACGGGCCAGTCACTTCCTGCAGAAAATGACAGAGGCTGATGATGTGGAGGCCTATCTGACCACGTTTGAAAGGACTGCCGAGCGTGAGAACTGGCCGAAAGCACAGTGGGCCAGTCTGCTGGCACCTTTCCTGTCAGGTGAGCCCCAAAAAGCTTACTTTGATTTAAGCCCTGCTGAGGCTCGGGACTATGATAAACTAAAGACTGAGATCCTGACCCGCCTGGGAGTCACGCTGTCAGTACGAGCACAACGGGTGCACCGTTGGCTGTACGCCATGGAGAAGCCTCCGCGCTCCCAGATGCACGACCTTATTCAGCTAACAAAAAAATGGCTACAGCCAGAGACATTAACTGGTCCCCAGATGGTGGAAAGAGTCGTCATGGACCGCTACTTGAGATCTTTGCCCATGGTCCTGCGCAAGTGGGTGAGCCATGGAAACCCGGGTACTGCTGACCAATTAGTGGACATGGTAGAGAGGTATTTGGCAGCAGAGGAACTACTGATGACCACCCAGCAACCCATAGATCCTCGACAGCGCCCTTCAGTAAAGACTGGTAAGACTGTTCCGTGGGAAAACGTTGCTGGGCGGTTAAGAGAACGCAAGGCTGGAGAGACTGTAAACACTGGCCCTGGAGACAGGCCAATGGGGCTAGAACGGTCTATGCTGCCCAAACGGGTTGATAATCGTGTGGTTAAATGTTTTAGGTGTGGTATGCCAGGTCATGTTATTGCCAATTGCCCAGTCACGCAAGAACCCATGCAATGTGATGCTGCCTTTGAATGTCGCAGAATGTCTTTCTTTGCTAGGTTAGCCTGTACTGTGGTACCTTCACCTGAGCTGGAAAAACAAATGTGTGATGTGTTCTTAGAGGGTAACCGGGTAGAGGCCTTGCTAGATTCAGGAAGTTTAGTTACCCTCGTGAAAGCTGGGTTAGTGAACCCCTTAAAGGTCCAGCAAATACCTATTGGGGTAACTTGCATACATGGGGATACCCAACATTATGCCACTGCTGAGGTGAATATAGAAACTTGTTGTGGGTCAGCAATGGTTAAAGTGGGACTGGTCCCTACCTTGGTGCATGAGGCCATAATAGGGAGGGATTTTCCTCATTTTTGGAAACTGTGGGAATCACGGTTATCAACAGATGTGAGAAGTAAAAAGCCAGTTGATAATACCGGTGATTTTATGGATGTACGTGGGTCTTCGGAACTTTCTGGCCCTTTGCCTTTTGCTAGTTTGGCTGGGGAAGTGACAGATGGGGAGTCCAGTGAGGACCCTCTTGCCGGGAACAGAGACATAGTAGTTAGAACTGAAAGCGTGCCTGACCTGGAGGTAAAGAAGGATCTGTTTGCGTCTGAACAGTTAAAGGATCCTACCTTAATAAAGGCTAGAGAGAATGTTAAGATTGTTAATGGGGAACCTGTGGTACCAGGTGACAGGGTTACGTATCCCCACATGGCCATCTGTAATGAGCTCTTGTACCACATTGTCAAAAGGGGTGAGGATGTGGTGGAACAGCTGGTAGTTCCCCAGCCTTATCGGAGAACGGTACTAGATTTAGCTCATAGTCACGTTACCGCAGGACATTTAGGGGCAGAAAAAACCACTGAAAGAGTTTTACAAAGGTTCTTTTGGCCAGGGGTTTATAAAGAAGTGTCTGAATATTGTTCTTCCTGTCCTGAATGCCAGTATCATGCCCCTAGACCCCATTTCAGGAGCCCACTAGTTCCCATGCCTATTATAGAGGTCCCGTTTGACAGAATAGCCATGGATCTCGTGGGGCCCTTGTTAAAGTCTGCTCGGGGCCATCAGTATATCCTGGTAATTATGGACTATGCCACTCGATATCCTGAGGCTGTCCCTTTACGCACTATCACAACCAAGGCGATAGCTAGGGAGCTGGTGCAGGTATTTAGTAGAGTGGGAATACCAAAAGAAATTTTGACTGACCAAGGTACTCCATTTATGTCAAGGATCATGAAAGAGTTGTGCAAGTTATTTAAGGTCACTCACCTCAGGACGTCCATCTACCATCCCCAAACTGACGGGTTGGTGGAAAGGTTTAATAAAACATTAAAAAGTATGTTAAAAAAGGTTGTTGAGAGAGATGGGAAAAACTGGGATTGTTTGTTGCCCTACTTGTTAATGGCCATCAGAGAAGTTCCTCAGTCCTCTACGGGGTTTTCTCCATTTGATTTGTTGTATGGTAGACACCCCAGAGGGCTGTTGGATATTGCCAAAGAGACGTGGGAAGGACAGCCCACTCCTTATAGAAGCGTTATTGAGCATGTAACACAAATGCAGGATAGGATTGCAGCCGTGGTACCTGTTGTCAGAGAGCACATGGAACAGGCCCAAAGTGCTCAACAGAGGGTCTATAACCGGAGTGCCAAGATACGGGAATTTGCTCCTGGCGATAGAGTTCTTGTTTTGGTACCCACTGTGGAAAGCAAATTCCTAGCTAAATGGCAGGGTCCATTTGAGATTAGGGAAAAAGTGAATGAGGTTAATTACAAAGTATACCAGCCGGGAAAGAGAAAACCCGAACAGATCTACCATGTTAACTTAATCAAACCCTGGAAAGATAGGTTGTCTCTGTCAGCGGAGCCTTGCCCTTCGGTGTCTTCACCCCGGTTGCTTCCCGCAGTGAAGGTGTCAGAGACATTATCAGCTGATCAGAACAATCAGGTTAAAGAATTTCTCATCCAAAATAGGGAGGTATTTTCAGAGCTGCCTGGCCGAACGACCATAATAAAACATGACATTGTCACAGAACCAGGGGTCAGGGTTCATTTAAAGCCATATAGGATTCCTGAAGCTCAGCGAGAAGCTATTTCTAAGGAAGTTAAAACCATGTTAGAACTGGGAGTCATAGAGGAGTCTAACAGTGAGTGGTCCAGTCCCATAGTGCTCATCCCGAAGCCCGACAGTAGCATACGCTTCTGTAATGACTTTCGTAAGTTAAATGAGGTGTCCAAGTTTGACGCATACCCCATGCCCCGTGTGGATGAGCTTGTAGAAAGGCTGGGAACAGCCAGGTTTCTCACCACATTGGACCTGACCAAAGGTTACTGGCAAATACCTTTATCTGATAGCGCCAAAGAAAAAACAGCCTTTTCGGTTCCGGAGGGGCTGTACCAGTATAAGATGTTACCCTTTGGGTTGCATGGGGCTCCAGCAACCTTTCAACGGGCGATGGATAAAATTTTGAGGCCCCATAGAAAATATGCAGCTGCCTATTTGGATGATGTGGTAATTCACAGTACAGACTGGGGGTCCCATTTGGTTAAAGTACAAGCAGTACTGGACTCAATCAGAGAGGCAGGGTTAACTGCTAACCCAAAGAAGTGCTGCCTCGCAATGGAGGAGGTCAAATACTTGGGCTTCACCATAGGCAGAGGTCTGATTAGGCCCCAATTGAATAAAGTTGATGCTATTCAAAACTGGCCTCGTCCAGTGAATAAAAAACAGGTAAGGGCTTTTTTGGGAATTACTGGGTACTATAGACGGTTTATTCCTAATTTTGCGACCACAGCGGTGCCGTTGTCAGACCTTACCAAAGGGAAGCAGTCAAATGTGGTGAAATGGAACCCTGATGCAGAAAAGGCGTTCCAAGCGTTAAAAGTGGCTTTGTGTTCACAACCGGTGTTGATAACACCAGATTTTTCAAAAGAATTTGTGGTACAGACAGATGCCTCAGAGGTAGGGATAGGTGCTGTGCTGTCCCAAACCAGAGATGGGGACGAACACCCTATCATTTATTTGAGTAGGAAACTCAATGAGCATGAAAAAAGGTATGCCATTGTGGAAAAGGAGGCTTTGGCCATTAAGTGGGCACTAGATACCTTGAGATATTACCTCTTGGGTAGACAATTCAGACTAGTGACAGACCATGCCCCTTTAAAATGGATGTATGTAAATAGAGGCAAGAATGCTCGTGTAACTAGATGGTTTCTAGCGTTGCAGGACTTTAAGTTTACTGTCGAACATAGACCGGGAACACAATTGGCCAACGCAGATGCATTGTCTCGCATCTTCTGTTTGGGGGCTACAAGTGTTCCGGCCCCTAGGTCGAAACAGGGGAGGGGGATATGTGACAAGAACACTGGGATAGTGTTTGAGGGCAGGTATATTTGTCCCAGGTTCTTGTCTTACATGTTTTAGAAAATGTTAACTTCTAGGAAAAATCCTTTTTGTTTTGTCTGAACCTTTTCAGTTTGCTGTAAAGGCTGGGTAAAGGCTCTGAGAGAGAGATAAGGCGAGTTCTAGACATTGGGCCCAGTTCGGGTCTTTGGCCTCACAGAGGGCTAATCAGGGTTTCAGCTGTGTAAGAGTGTTATAGTGCTTCTAACCTGATTAGTATGGGCAGACTGCCTGGGAAGGCTGCAGGATCTGTGTGTGAGAGACACGCTTTCTGATGCAAGTAAGCTATACAGTATGTACTGAAGAACTCTGTGTTTTGTTTAGTGACAGTTAGGAATATCTTATGTTTAGTTAGTGCCGGACAGGCAAGGTATTTTTATTTTGGGGTTTGTTTTATTTTCTGTTTCAATAAAACTGGCCGGGGTCAGTTGTACCAGAAACTGGACTTGTGTTGTTCCTCAGCTGCTGCGTGCGGCCATATTCCCCAGGAAAAGGCGCCTTGCACCCCTACAGTGTTACAACTCACACATGCCACACTCATACACACACACGCCAAATCCAAGCCCTCACCACAACAGGCCGCCTCTCTTCTACTACTCACTGCAGCATGGACTACAGCAGCCAGCGCACGCACCCTCCAAGCAGCCCCGTCCCTTCCAGGCAGTCCAGCGCCAGTCAAAGGCATCTGGGTGCGAGCCGGGAGTAAATTCTCGGGTCTCACCATTCCGACCTAAGCCGGGTTTGTCTACCCGGGATGTAAGTCCCGGGAAAAACTCTGGTCAACTGCAGGGTCGGCAACCCAGGAACGTGTTCCCGGGTTGGGGCCTTTTAGACATGCCAAAATTCTGGGTTGATGTGCGTTCATGTGCAAAATTCCGGGATTTTGGAGGATGTCTGAAAGGGGTATTATATAGAACCCAACCAGATGGTATTTCGTTTGGACCAGTACACCCAACTATTTAGAAACAATTTTGCCTAAATCGACCAAGCTGGCAATCAGCAATGGTGGCACATAGAAAAGTTAGTAAAAGATTGTCATCTTTATTGAATTTATTGTAAATATTGATTTGTGATATGCCATCTGCAATTGTGTTATTTACAGCCCTGCTTCCCAAATGTTCACACAATTAAGGAATAGGTACATATAGGAAATAAGGACTTTCTCTTTACTTAAATTATTTCCACATCAAAAGGAGAGAAAACAAAGTCTGCAGCATCCAACAGGCAGGTCTAGTTGTTCATTAACGCTGATGAAAGTCAATTTGAGATAGACTTTCACAGCGTTACATGAGCACCTGTTGAGTAATTCTGTATATTAGCAGAACTGTGCTGTCATTACTGGAAGCTTTTTTATTAGAGAATAAAAAAAAATAAGAATTTACTTACCGATAATTCTATTTCTCATAGTCCGTAGTGGATGCTGGGGACTCCGAAAGGACCATGGGGAATAGCGGCTCCGCAGGAGAATGGGCACAAAAGTAAAAAGCTTTAGGACTACCTGGTGTGCACTGGCTCCTCCCCCTATTACCCTCCTCCAAGCCTCAGTTAGGATACTGTGCCCGGACGAGCGTACACAATAAGGAAGGATTTTGAATCCCGGGTAAGACTCATACCAGCCACACCAATCACACATTACAACTTGTGATCTGAACCCAGTTAACAGCATGATAACAGAAGGAGCCTCTGAAAAGATGGCTCACAACAACAATAACCCGATTTTTGTAACAATAACTATGTACAAGTAATGCAGACAATCCGCACTTGGGATGGGCGCCCAGCATCCACTACGGACTATGAGAAATAGAATTATCGGTAAGTAAATTCTTATTTTCTCTAACGTCCTAGTGGATGCTGGGGACTCCGAAAGGACCATGGGGATTATACCAAAGCTCCCAAACGGGCGGGAGAGTGCGGATGACTCTGCAGCACCGAATGAGAGAACTCCAGGTCCTCCTCAGCCAGGGTATCAAATTTGTAGAATTTAGCAAACGTGTTTGCCCCTGACCAAGTAGCTGCTCGGCAAAGTTGTAAAGCCGAGACCCCTCGGGCAGCCGCCCAAGATGAGCCCACTTTCCGTGTGGAATGGGCTTTTACAGATTTTGGCTGTGGCAGGCCTGCCACAGAATGTGCAAGCTGAATTGTACTACAAATCCAACGAGCAATCGTCTGCTTAGAAGCAGGAGCACCCAGCTTGTTGGGTGCATACAGGATAAACAGCGAATCAGATTTTCTGACTCCAGCCGTCCTGGAAACATATATTTTCAGGGCCCTGACTACGTCCAGCAACTTGGAATCCTCCAAGTCCCTAGTAGCCGCAGGCACCACAATAGGCTGGTTTAAGTGAAATGCTGAAACCACCTTAGGGAGAAATTGAGGACGAGTCCTCAATTCTGCCCTGTCCGTATGAAAAATTAGGTAAGGGCTTTTATAGGATAAAGCCGCCAATTCTGAGACACGCCTGGCTGAAGCCAGGGCTAACAGCATTACCACTTTCCATGTGAGATATTTTAAGTCCACAGTGGCGAGTGGTTCAAACCAATGTGATTTTAGGAATCCCAAAACTACATTGAGATCCCAAGGTGCCACTGGAGGCACAAAAGGAGGCTGTATATGCAGTACTCCCTTGACAAACGTCTGAACTTCAGGAACAGAAGCTAGTTCTTTTTGGAAGAATATTGACAGGGCCGAAATTTGAACCTTAATGGACCCTAATTTGAGGCCCATAGACAGTCCTGTTTGCAGGAAATGTAGGAATCGACCCAGTTGAAATTCCTCTGTAGGGGCCTTCCTGGCCTCGCACCACGCAACATATTTACGCCAAATACGGTGATAATGTTGTACGGTTACATCCTTCCTGGCTTTGATCAGGGTAGGGATGACTTCATCCGGAATGCCTTTTTCCTTCAGGATCCGGCGTTCAACCGCCATGCCGTCAAACGCAGCCGCGGTAAGTCTTGGAACAGACAAGGCCCCTGCTGGAGCAGGTCCTTTCTTAGAGGTAGAGGCCACGGGTCTTCCGTGAGCATCTCTTGAATTTCCGGGTACCAAGTCCTTCTTGGCCAATCCGGAGCCACGAGTATAGTCTTTACTCCTCTCCTTCTTATGATTCTCAGTACTTTTGGTATGAGAGGAAGAGGAGGGAACACATACACTGACTGGTACACCCACTGTGTTACCAGAGCGTCCACAGCTATTGCCTGAGGGTCCCTTGACCTGGCGCAATATCTGTCCAGTTTTTTGTTGAGGCGGGACGCCATCATGTCCACCTTTTGGTTTTTCCCAACGGTTCACAATCATGTGGAAGACTTCTGGGTGAAGTCCCCACTCCCCCGGGTGAAGATCGTGTCTGCTGAGGAAGTCTGCTTCCCAGTTGTCCACTCCCGGAATGAACACTGCTGACAGTGCTATCACATGATTTTCCGCCCAGCGAAGAATCCTTGCCACTTCCATCATTGCCCTCCTGCTTCTTGTGCCGCCCTGTCTGTTTACGTGGGCGACTGCCGTGATGTTGTCCGACTGGATCAACACCGGCTGACCCTGAAGCAGAGGTCTTGCCTGACTTAGGGCATTGTAAATGGCCCTTAGTTCCAGGATATTTATGTGAAGTGACGTTTCCATGCTTGACCACAAGCCCTGGAAATTTCTTCCCTGTGTGACTGCTCCCCAGCCTCTCAGGCTGGCATCCGTGGTCACCAGGACCCAATCCTGAATGCCGAATCTGCGGCCCTCTAGGAGATGAGCACTCTGTAACCACCACAGGAGAGACACCCTTGTCCTTGGAGACAGGGTTATCCGCTGATGCATTTGAAGATGCGATCCGGACCATTTGTCCAGCAGATCCCACTGAAAAGTTCTTGCGTGGAATCTGCCGAATGGAATCGCTTCGTAAGAAGCCACCATCTTTCCCAGGACCCTTGTGCATTGATGTACTGACACTTGGCCTGGTCTTAGGAGGTTCCTGACTAGGTCGGATAACTCCCTGGCTTTCTCTTCCGGGAGAAACACCTTTTTCTGTACTGTGTCCAGAATCATCCCTAGGAACAGCAGACGTGTCGTCGGAATCAGCTGCGATTTTGGAATATTTAGAATCCATCCGCGCTGTCGTAGTACTACTTGAGATAGTGCTACTCCGACCTCTAACTGTTCTCTGGACCTTGCCCTTATCAGGAGATCGTCCAAGTAAGGGATAATTAAGACGCCTTTTCTTCGAAGAAGAATCATCATTTCGGCCATTACCTTGGTAAAGACCCGGGGTGCCGTGGACAATCCAAACGGCAGCGTCTGAAACTGATAGTGACAGTTCTGTACCACAAACCTGAGGTACCCTTGGTGAGAAGGGCAAATTGGGACATGGAGGTAAGCATCTTTGATGTCCAGCGACACCATATAGTCCCCTTCTTCCAGGTTCGCTATCACTGCTGAGTGACTCCATCTTGAACTTGAACCTTTTTATGTAAGTGTTCAAGGATTTCAGATTTAAAATGGGTCTTACCGAGCCGTCCGGCTTCGGTACCACAAACAGCGTGGAATAATACCCCTTTCCCTGTTGTAGGAGGGGTACCTTGATTATCACCTGCTGGGAATACAGCTTGTGAATGGCTTCCAATACCGCCTCCCTGTCGGGGGGAGACGTTGGTAAAGCAGACTTCAGGAACCTGCGAGGGGGAGACGTCTCGAATTCCAATTTGTACCCCTGAGATACTACCTGCAGGATCCAGGGGTCCACTTGCGAGTGAGCCCACTGCGCGCTGAAATTCTTGAGACGGGCCCCCACCGTGCCTGAGTCCGCTTGTAAGGCCCCAGCGTCATGCTGAGGACTTGGCAGAAGCGGGGGAGGGCTTCTGTTCGTGGGAAGAGGCTGTCTGCTGCAGTCTTTTTCCCCTACCTCTGCCCCGGGGCAGATATGAGTGGCCTTTTGCCCGCTTGCCCTTATGGGGACGAAAGGACTGAGCCTGAAAAGACGGTATCTTTTTCTGCTGCGAGGTGACTTGGGGTAAAAAGGTGGATTTCCCAGCCGTTGCCGTGGCCACCAGGTCCGATAGACCGACCTCAAATAACTCCTCCCCTTTATACGGCAATACTTCCATATGCCGTTTGGAATCCGCATCCCCTGACCACTGTCGTGTCCATAATCCTCTTCTGGCAGAAATGGACATCGCACTTACTCTTGATGCCAGAGTGCAAATATCCCTCTGTGCATCTCGCATATATAGAAATGCATCCTTTAAATGCTCTATAGTCAATAATATATTGTCCCTGTCCAGGGTATCAATATTTTCAGTCAGGGAATCCGACCAAGCCACCCCAGCACTGCACATCCAGGCTGAGGCGATTGCTGGTCGCAGTATAATACCAGTATGTGTGTATATACTTTTAAGGATATTTTCCAGCTTCCTATCAGCTGGTTCCTTGAGGGCGGCCGTATCAGGAGACGGTAACGCCACTTGTTTTGATAAGCGTGTGAGCGCCTTATCTACCCTAGGGGGTGTTTCCCAACGCGCCCTAACCTCTGGCGGGAAAGGGTATAATGCCATTAACTTTTTAGGAATTAGCAGTTTTTTATCGGGGGAAACCCACGCTTCATCACACACCTCATTTAATTCATCTGATTCAGGAAAAACTACGGGTAGTTTTTTCACACCCCACATAATACCCTTTTTTGTGGTACTTGTAGTATCAGAAATGTTCAAAACCTCCTTCATTGCCGTGATCATGTAACGTGTGGCCCTACTGGAAAATACGTTTGTTTCCTCACCGTCGACACTGGAGTCAGTGTCCGTGTCTGTATCGACCTGAGGTAACGGGCGCTTTAGAGCCCCTGACGGTGTTTGAGACGCCTGTACAGGTATTAACTGATTTGCCGGCTGTCTCATGTCGTCAACAGTCTTTTGTAAAGTGCTGACACTATCACGTAATTCTTTCCATAAGACCATCCAGTCAGGTGTCGACTCCCTAGGGGGTGACATCACTAACACAGGCAATTGCTCCGCCTCCACACCATTTTCCTCCTCATACATGTCGACACAACGTACCGACACACAGCACACACACAGGGAATGCTCTGATAGAGGACAGGACCCCACTAGCCCTTTGGGGAGACAGAGGGAGAGTTTGCCAGCACACACCAGAGCGCTATATATATATATACAGGGATAACCTTATATAAGTGTTTTTCCCTAATATAGCTGCTGTATATATTTATATGCCAATTTAGTGCCCCCCCTCTCTTGTTTTACCCTGTTTCTGTAGTGCAGGACTGCAGGGGAGAGTCAGGGAGCCTTCCTCCAACGGAGCTGTGAGGAAAAAATGGCGCCAGTGTGCTGAGGAGATAGGCTCCGCCCCCTTATCGGCGGCCTTTCTCCCGCTTTTTTTATGTAAAAATTGGCAGGGGTTAAATGCATCCATATAGCCCAGGAGCTATATGTGATGTATTTTTTGCCAAAAAGGTGTTTTTATTGCGTCTCAGGGCGCCCCCCTCCAGCGCCCTGCACCCTCAGTGACCGGAGTGTGAAGTGTGCTGAGAGCAATGGCGCACAGCTGCAGTGCTGTGCGCTACCTTATTGAAGACAGGACGTCTTCTGCCGCCGATTTTCCGGACCTCTTCATTCTTCTGGCTCTGTAAGGGGGCCGGCGGCGCGGCTCTGGGACCCATCCATGGCTGGGCCTGTGATCGTCCCTCTGGAGCTAATGTCCAGTAGCCTAAGAAGCCCAATCCACTCTGCACGCAGGTGAGTTCGCTTCTTCTCCCCTTAGTCCATCGGTGCAGTGAGCCTGTTGCCAGCAGGTCTCACTGAAAATAAAAAACCTACTTTAAACTTTTACACTAAGCAGCTCAGGAGAGCCCCTTAGCCTGCACCCGTCTCGTTCGGGCACAAAAATCTAACTGAGGCTTGGAGGAGGGTCATAGGGGGAGGAGCCAGTGCACACCAGGTAGTCCTAAAGCTTTTTACTTTTGTGCCCAGTCTCCTGCGGAGCCGCTATTCCCCATGGTCCTTTCGGAGTCCCCAGCATCCACTAGGACGTTAGAGAAATAATAAGAATTTACTTACCGATAATTCTATTTCTCATAGTCCGTAGTGGATGCTGGGGACTCCGTAAGGACTATGGGGAATAGCGGCTCCGCAGGAGACTGGGCACAAAGTAAAAAGCTTTAGGACTACCTGGTGTGCACTGGCTCCTCCCCCTATGACCCTCCTCCAAGCCTCAGTTAGGATACTGTGCCCGGACGAGCGTACACAATAAGGAAGGATTTTGAATCCCGGGTAAGACTCAAACCAGCCACACCAATCACACCGTACAACTTGTGATCTGAACCCAGTTAACAGCATGATAACAAAGGAGCCTCTGAAAAGATGGCTCACAACAATAATAACCCGATTTTTGTAACAATAACTATGTACAAGTATTGCAGACAATCCGCACTTGGGATGGGCGCCCAGCATCCACTACGGACTATGAGAAATAGAATTATCGGTAAGTAAATTCTTATTTTCTCTAACGTCCTAAGTGGATGCTGGGGACTCCGTAAGGACCATGGGGATTATACCAAAGCTCCCAAACGGGCGGGAGAGTGCGGATGACTCTGCAGCACCGAATGAGAGAACTCCAGGTCCTCCTCAGCCAGGGTATCAAATTTGTAGAATTTAGCAAACGTGTTTGCCCCTGACCAAGTAGCTGCTCGGCAAAGTTGTAAAGCCGAGACCCCTCGGGCAGCCGCCCAAGATGAGCCCACTTTCCGTGTGGAATGGGCTTTTACAGATTTTGGCTGTGGCAGGCCTGCCACAGAATGTGCAAGCTGAATTGTACTACAAATCCAACGAGCAATCGTCTGCTTAGAAGCAGGAGCACCCAGCTTGTTGGGTGCATACAGGATAAACAGCGAGTCAGATTTTCTGACTCCAGCCGTCCTGGAAACATATATTTTCAGGGCCCTGACTACGTCTAGCAACTTGGAATCCTCCAAGTCCCTAGTAGCCGCAGGCACCACAATAGGCTGGTTTAAGTGAAATGCTGAAACCACCTTAGGAAGAAATTGAGGCAGAGTCCTCAATTCTGCCCTATCCGTATGAAAAATTAGGTAAGGGCTTTTATAGGATAAAGCCGCCAATTCTGATACACGCCTGGCTGAAGCCAGGGCTAACATCATTACCACTTTCCATGTGAGATATTTTAAGTCCACAGTGGTGAGTGGTTCAAACCAATGTGATTTTAGGAATCCCAAAACTACATTGAGATCCCAAGGTGCCACTGGAGGCACAAAAGGAGGCTGTATATGCAGTACCCCCTTGACAAACGTCTGAACTTCAGGAACTGAAGCTAGTTCTTTTTGGAAGAATATTGACAGGGCCGAAATTTGAACCTTAATGGACCCTAATTTTAGGCCCATAGACAGTCCTGTTTGCAGGAAATGCAGGAAACGACCCAGTTGAAATTCCTCTGTAGGGGCCTTCCTGGCCTCACACCACGCAACATATTTACGCCAAATACGGTGATAATGTTGCACAGTTACATCCTTCCTGGCTTTGATCAGGGTAGGGATGACTTCATCCGGAATGCCTTTTTCCTTCAGGATCCGGCGTTCAACCGCCATGCCGTCAAACGCAGCCGCGGTAAGTCTTGAAACAGACATGGTCCCTGCTGGAGCAGGTCCTTTCTTAGAGGTAGAGGCCACGGGTCTTCCGTGAGCATCTCTTGAAGTTCCGGGTACCAAGTCCTTCTTGGCCAATCCGGAGCCACGAGTATAGTCTTTACTCCTCTCCTTCTTATGATTCTCAATACTTTGGGTATGAGAGGCAGAGGAGGGAACACATACACTGATCGGTACACCCACGGTGTTACCAGAGCGTCCACAGCTATTGCCTGAGGGTCCCTTGACCTGGCGCAATATCTGTCCAGTTTTTTGTTGAGGCGGGACGCCATCATGTCCACCTTTGGTATTTCCCAACGGTTCACAATCATGTGGAAGACTTCTGGGTGAAGTCCCCACTCCCCCGGGTGGAGATCGTGTCTGCTGAAGGAAGTCTGCTTCCCAGTTGTCCACTCCCGGAATGAACACTGCTGACAGTGCTATCACATGATTTTCCGCCCAGCGAAGAATCCTTGCAACTTCCGTCATTGCCCTCCTGCTTCTTGTGCCGCCCTGTCTGTTTACGTGGGCGACTGCCGTGATGTTGTCCGACTGGATCAACACCGACTGACCCTGAAGCAGAGGCCTTGCCTGACTTAGGGCATTGTAAATGGCCCTTAGTTCCAGGATATTTATGTGAAGTGACGTTTCCATGCTTGACCACAAGCCCTGGAAATTTCTTCCCTGTGTGACTGCTCCCCGGCCTCTCAGGCTGGCATCCGTGGTCACCAGGACCCAATCCTGAATGCCGAATCTGCGGCCCTCTAGGAGATGAGCACTCTGTAACCACCACAGGAGAGACACCCTTGTCCTTGGAGACAGGGTTATCCGCTGATGCATTTGAAGATGCGATCCGGACCATTTGTCCAGCAGATCCCACTGAAAAGTTCTTGCGTGGAATCTGCCGAATGGAATCGCTTCGTAAGAAGCCACCATCTTTCCCAGGACCTTTGTGCATTGATGCACTGACACCTGGCCTGGTCTTAGGAGGTTCCTGACTAGGTCGGATAACTCCCTGGCTTTCTCCTCCGGGAGAAACACCTTTTTCTGTACTGTGTCCAGAATCATCCCTAGGAACAGCAGACGTGTCGTCGGAATCAGCTGCGATTTTGGAATATTTAGAATCCAACCGTGCTGTCGTAGTACTATTTGAGATAGTGCTACTCCGACCTCTAACTGTTCTCTGGACCTTGCCCTTATCAGGAGATCGTCCAAGTAAGGGATAATTAAGACGCCTTTTCTTCGAAGAAGAATCATCATTTCGGCCATTACCTTGGTAAAGACCCGGGGTGCCGTGGACAATCCAAACGGCAGCGTCTGAAACTGATAATGACAGTTCTGTACCACAAACCTGAGGTACCCTTGGTGAGAAGGGCAAATTGGGACATGGAGGTAAGCATCCTTGATGTCCAGAGACACCATATAGTCCCCTTCTTCCAGGTTCACTATCACTGCTCTGAGTGACTCCATCTTGAACTTGAACCTTCTTATGCAAGTGTTCAAGGATTTCAGATTTAAAATGGGTCTCACCGAGCCGTCCGGCTTCGGTACCACAAACAGCATGGAATAATACCCCTTTCCCTGTTGTAGGAGGGGTACCTTGATTATCACCTGCTGGGAATACAGCTTGTGAATGGCTTCCAATATCGCCTCCCTGTCGGGGGGAGACGTTGGTAAAGCAGACTTCAGGAACCGGCGAGGGGGAGACGTCTCGAATTCCAATTTGTACCCCTGAGATACTACCTGCAGGATCCAGGGGTCCACTTGCGAGTGAGCCCACTGCGCGCTGAAATTCTTGAGACGGGCCCCCACCGTGCCTGAGTCCGCTTGTAAGGCCCCAGCGTCATGCTGAGGACTTGGCAGAAGCGGGGGAGGGCTTCTGTTCGTGGGAAGAGGCTGTCTGCTGCAGTCTTTTTCCCCTTCCTCTGCCCCGGGGCAGATATGAGTGGCCTTTTGCCCGCTTGCCCTTATGGGGACGAAAGGACTGAGCCTGAAAAGACGGTATCTTTTTCTGCTGCGAGGTGACTTGGGGTAGAAAGGTGGATTTCCCGGCCGTTGCCGTGGTCACCAAGTCCGATAGACCGACCCCAAATAACTCCTCCCCTTTATACGGCAATACTTCCATATGCCGTTTGGAATCCGCATCCCCTGACCACTGTCGCGTCCATAATCCTCTTCTGGCAGAAATGGACATCGCACTTACTCTTGATGCCAGAGTGCAAATATCCCTCTGTGCATCTCGCATATATAGAAACGCATCTTTTAAACGCTCTATAGTCAATAATATATTGTCCCTGTCCAGGGTATCAATATTTTCAGTCAGGGAATCCGACCAAGCCACCCCAGCACTGCACATCCAGGCTGAGGCGATTGCTGGTCGCAGTATAATACCAGTATGTGTGTATATACTTTTTAGGACATTTTCCAGCTTCCTATCAGCTGGTTCCTTGAGGGCGGCCGTATCAGGAGACGGTAACGCCACTTGTTTTGATAAGCGTGTGAGCGCCTTATCCACCCTAGGGGGTGTTTCCCAGCGCGCCCTAACCTCTGGCGGGAAAGGGTATAATGCCAATAATTTTTTAGAAATTAGCAGTTTTTTATCGGGGGAAACCCACGCTTCATCACACACCTCATTTAATTCATCTGATTCAGGAAAAACTACGGGTAGTTTTTTCACACCCCACATAATACCCTTTTTTGTGGTACTTGTAGTATCAGAAATGTTCAAAACCTCCTTCATTGCCGTGATCATGTAACGTGTAGCCCTACTGGAAAATACGTTTGTTTCTTCACCGTCGACACTGGAGTCAGTGTCCGTGTCTGTATCGACCTGATGTAACGGGCGCTTTAGAGCCCCTGACGGTGTTTGAGACGCCTGTATTAACTGATTATCCGGCTGTCTCATGTCGTCAACAGACTTTTGTAAAGTGCTGACACTATCACGTAATTCTTTCCATAAGATCATCCAGTCAGGTGTCGACTCCCTAGAGGGTGACATCACTAACACAGGCAATTGCTCCGCCTCCACACCATTTTCCTCCTCATACATGTCGACACAACGTACCGACACACACACAGGGAATGCTCCGATAGAGGACAGGACCCCACTAGCCCTTTGGGGAGACAGAGGGAGAGTTTGCCAGCACACACCAGAGCGCTATATATATACAGGGATAACCTTATATAAGTGTTTTTC
The DNA here is from genome assembly GCF_028390025.1 of Pseudophryne corroboree. Taxonomy (NCBI): domain Eukaryota; kingdom Metazoa; phylum Chordata; class Amphibia; order Anura; family Myobatrachidae; genus Pseudophryne; species Pseudophryne corroboree. The sequence continues at coordinate 139,232,314 of NC_086449.1, forward strand.
CCTAATATAGCTGCTGTATATCTTTATATGCCAATTTTATGCCCCCCCTCTCTTGTTTTACCCTGTTTCTGTAGTGCAGGACTGCAGGGGAGAGTCAGGGAGCCTTCCTCCAACGGAGCTGTGAGGAAAAAATGGCGCCAGTGTGCTGAGGAGATAGGCTCCGCCCCCTTTTCAGCGGCCTTTCTCCCGCTTTTTTATTGCAATTTAGGCAGGGGTTAAATACATCCATATAGCCCAGGAGCTATATGTGATGTATTTTTAACCAAAAAAATAAGATTTTACTTACCGATAAATCTATTTCTCGGAGTCCGTAGTGGATGCTGGGGTTCCTGAAAGGACCATGGGGAATAGCGGCTCCGCAGGAGACAGGGCACAAAAAGTAAAGCTTTTTCCGATCAGGTGGTGTGCACTGGCTCCTCCCCCTATGACCCTCCTCCAGACTCCAGTTAGGTACTGTGCCCGGACGAGCGTACACAATAAGGGAGGATTTTGAATCCCGGGTAAGACTCATACCAGCCACACCAATCACACCGTACAACTTGTGATCTAAACCCAGTTAACAGTATGATAACAGCGGAGCCTCTGAAAGATGGCTTCCTACAACAATAACCCGAATTAGTTAACAATAACTATGTACAATTTATGCAGATAATCCGCACTTGGGATGGGCGCCCAGCATCCACTACGGACTCCGAGAAATAGATTTATCGGTAAGTAAAATCTTATTTTCTCTATCGTCCTAGTGGATGCTGGGGTTCCTGAAAGGACCATGGGGATTATACCAAAGCTCCCAAACGGGCGGGAGAGTGCGGATGACTCTGCAGCACCGAATGAGAGAACTCCAGGTCCTCCTTAGCCAGAGTATCAAATTTGTAAAATTTTACAAACGTGTTCTCCCCTGACCACGTAGCTGCTCGGCAAAGTTGTAATGCCGAGACCCCTCGGGCAGCCGCCCAAGATGAGCCCACCTTCCTTGTGGAGTGGGCCTGTACAGATTTAGGCTGTGGCAGGCCTGCCACAGAATGTGCCAGTTGGATTGTGCTACAGATCCAACGAGCAATCGTCTGCTTAGACGCAGGAGCACCCATCTTGTTGGGTGCATACAATATAAACAACGAGTCAGATTTTCTGACTCCAGCTGTTCTTGCAATATATATTTTTAATGCTCTGACAACGTCCAGTAACTTGGAGTCCTCCAAGTCACTTGTAGCCGCAGGCACTACAATAGGCTGGTTCAGATGAAATGCTGACACCACCTTAGGGAGAAAATGCGGACGAGTCCGCAGTTCTGCCCTGTCCGAATGGAAAATCAGATATGGGCTTTTGTAAGATAAAGCTGCCAATTCTGACACTCTCCTGGCAGAAGCCAGGGCTAGAAGCATGGTCACTTTCCAAGTGAGATATTTCAAATCCACCTTATTTAGTGGTTCAAACCAATGAGATTTTAGAAAATCCAAAACTACATTGAGATCCCACGGTGCCACTGGAGGCACCACAGGGGGCTGTATATGCAGCACTCCCTTAACAAAGGTCTGGACTTCAGGGACTGAAGCCAATTCTTTTTGAAAGAAAATCGACAGGGCCGAAATTTGAACCTTAATAGATCCCAATTTGAGACCCATAGACAATCCTGATTGCAGGAAATGTAGGAATCGACCCAGTTGAAATTCCTCCGTCGGAGCACTCCGATCTTCGCACCACGCAACATATTTTCGCCAAATTCGGTGATAATGTTGCACGGTTACTTCTTTCCTTGCTTTAATCAAAGTAGGAATGACTTCTTCCGGCATGCCTTTTTCCATTAGGATCCGGCGTTCAACCGCCATGCCGTCAAACGCAGCCGCGGTAAGTCTTGAAACAGACAGGGACCCTGCTGAAGCAAGTCCCTCCTTAGAGGTAGAGGCCACGGATCTTCCGTGATCATCTCTTGAAGTTCCGGGTACCAAGTCCTTCTTGGCCAATCCGGAACCGCTAGTATCGTTCTTACGCCTCTTTGCCGTATAATTCTCAATACTTTTGGTATGAGAGGCAGAGGAGGAAACACATACACCGACTGGTACACCCAAGGCGTTACCAGCGCGTCCACAGCTATTGCCTGCGGATCTCTTGACCTGGCGCAATACCTGTCCAGTTTTTTGTTGAGGCGAGACGCCATCATGTCCACCATTGGTCTTTCCCAACGGGTTACCAGCATGTGGAAGACTTCTGGATGAAGTCCCCACTCTCCCGGGTGAAGATCGTGTCTGCTGAGGAAGTCTGCTTCCCAGTTGTCCACTCCCGGGATGAACACTGCTGACAGTGCTATCACATGATTCTCTGCCCAGCGAAGAATCCTTGCAGCTTCTGCCATTGCACTCCTGCTTCTTGTGCCGCCCTGTCTGTTCACATGGGCGACTGCCGTGATGTTGTCCGACTGGATCAACACCGGTTTTCCCTGAAGCAGAGGTTCTGCCTGGCTTAGAGCATTGTATATTGCTCTTAGTTCCAGAATGTTTATGTGAAGAGACGTTTCCAGGCTTGTCCATACTCCCTGGAAGTTTCTTCCTTGTGTGACTGCTCCCCAGCCTCTCAGGCTGGCGTCCGTGGTCACCAGGATCCAATCCTGTATGCCGAATCTGCGGCCCTCCAATAGATGAGGACTCTGCAACCACCACAGAAGAGACACCCTTGTCCTTGGAGACAGGGTTATCCGTAGGTGCATCTGAAGATGTGACCCTGACCATTTGTCCAACAGATCCCTTTGGAAAATTCTTGCGTGGAATCTGCCGAATGGAATTGCTTCGTAAGAAGCCACCATTTTTCCCAGGACTCTTGTGCATTGATGTACAGACACCTTTCCTGGTTTTAGGAGGTTCCTGACAAGCTCGGATAACTCCTTGGCTTTTTCCTCCGGGAGAAAAACCTTTTTCTGAACCGTGTCCAGAATCATCCCTAGGAACAGCAGACGAGTTGTCGGCATTAACTGGGATTTTGGAATATTCAGAATCCACCCGTGCTGTTTTAGCACTTCTTGAGACAGTGCTAATCCCATCTCTAGCTGTTCTCTGGACCTCGCCCTTATTAGGAGATCGTCCAAGTATGGGATAATTAATACGCCTTTTCTTCGAAGAAGAATCATCATCTCGGCCATTACCTTTGTAAAGATCCGAGGTGCCGTGGACAATCCGAACGGCAGCGTCTGAAACTGATAGTGACAGTTTTGTACAACGAACCTGAGGTACCCCTGGTGTGAGGGGTAAATTGGAACGTGGAGATACGCATCCTTGATGTCCAAGGATACCATAAAGTCCCCCTCTTCCAGGTTCGCTATCACTGCTCTGAGTGACTCCATTTTGAACTTGAACTTCTTTATGTACAGGTTCAAGGACTTCAGATTTAGAATAGGCCTTACCGAGCCATCCGGCTTCGGTACCACAAAAAGAGTGGAATAATACCCCTTCCCTTGTTGTAGAAGAGGTACCTTGACTATCACCTGCTGAGAGTACAGCTTGTGAATGGCTTCCAAAACCGTCTCCCTTTCGGAGGGGGACGTTGGTAAAGCAGACTTCAGGAAACGGCGAGGTGGATCCGTCTCTAATTCCAACCTGTACCCTTGAGATATTATCTGCAGGATCCAGGGATCTACCTGCGAGTGAGCCCACTGCGCGCTGTAATTTTTGAGACGACCGCCCACCGTCCCCGAGTCCGCTTGAGAAGCCCCAGCGTCATGCTGAGGCTTTTGTAGAAGCCGGGGAGGGCTTCTGTTCCTGGGAAGGAGCTGCGTGTTGCTGTCTCTTCCCTCGACCTTTGCCTCGTGGCAGATATGAATAGCCCTTTGCTCTCTTATTTTTAAAGGAACGAAAGGGCTGCGGTTGAAAAGTCGGTGCCTTTTTCTGTTGGGGAGTGACTTGAGGTAGAAAGGTGGATTTCCCGGCTGTAGCCGTGGCCACCAAATCTGATAGACCGACTCCAAATAACTCCTCCCCTTTATACGGCAAAACTTCCATATGCCGTTTTGAATCCGCATCGCCTGTCCACTGTCGCGTCCATAAAGCTCTTCTGGCCGAAATGGACATAGCACTTACCCGTGATGCCAGTGTGCAGATATCCCTCTGTGCATCACGCATATAAAGAAATGCATCCTTTATTTGTTCTAACGACAGTAAAATATTGTCCCTGTCCAGGGTATCAATATTTTCAATCAGGGACTCTGACCAAACTACCCCAGCACTGCCCATCCAGGCAGTCGCTACAGCTGGTCGTAGTATAACACCTGCATGTGTGTATATACTTTTTTGGATATTTTCCATCCTCCTATCTGATGGATCTTTAAGTGCGGCCGTCTCAGGAGAGGGTAACGCCACTTGTTTAGATAAGCGTGTTAGCGCCTTGTCCACCCTAGGAGGTGTTTCCCAGCGCTCCCTAACCTCTGGCGGGAAAGGGTATAATGCCAATAATGTCTTTGAAATTATCAGCTTTTTATCAGGGGCAACCCACGCTTCATTACACACGTCATTTAATTCTTCTGATTCAGGAAAAACTATAGGTAGTTTTTTCATACCCCACATAATACCCTGTTTAGTGGTACCTGTAGTATCAGCTAAATGTAACGCCTCCTTCATTGCCAAAATCATATAACGTGTGGCCCTACTGGAAAATACGGTTGATTCGTCACCACTGGAGTCATCGCCTGTGTCTGGGTCTGTGTCGACCGACTGAGGCAAAGGGCGTTTCACAGCCCCTGACGGTGTTTGAGTCGCCTGGACAGGCACTAATTGATTGTCCGGCCGCCTCATGTCGTCAAACGACTGCTTTAGCGTGTTGACACTATCCCGTAGTTCCATAAATAAAGGCATCCATTCCGGTGTCGACTCCCTAGGGGGTGACATCCTCATATTTGGCAATTGCTCCGCCTCCACACCAATATCGTCCTCATACATGTCGACACACACGTACCGACACACAGCAGACACACAGGGAATGCTCCTAACGAAGACAGGACCCACCAGCCCTTTGGGGAGACAGAGGGAGAGTTTGCCAGCACACACCAAAAGCGCTATATATATATCAGGGATAGCCTTATAATAAGTGCTCCCTTATAGCTGCTTTGTTATATCAAAATATCGCCATAAATGTGCCCCCCCCTCTCTGTTTTACCCTGTTTCTGTAGTGCAGTGCAGGGGAGAGACCTGGGAGCCGTCCTGACCAGCGGAGCTGTGAGAGGAAATGGCGCCGTGTGCTGAGGAGATAGGCCCCGCCCCTTTTCTGGCGGGCTCGTCTCCCGCTATTTAGTGAATCCAGGCAGGGGTTAAATATCTCCATATAGCCTCTAGGGCTATATGTGAGGTATTTTTAGCCTTTATAGGTAATCATTTTGCCTCCCAGGGCGCCCCCCCCCAGCGCCCTGCACCCTCAGTGACTGCCGTGTGAAGTGTGCTGAGAGGAAAATGGCGCACAGCTGCAGTGCTGTGCGCTACCTTTTGAAGACTGCAGGAGTCTTCAGCCGCCGATTCTGGACCTCTTCTGACTTCAGCATCTGCAAGGGGGCCGGCGGCGTGGCTCCGGTGACCATCCAGGCTGTACCTGTGATCGTCCCTCTGGAGCTTGATGTCCAGTAGCCAAGAAGCCAATCCATCCTGCACGCAGGTGAGTTGACTCCTTCTCCCCTCAGTCCCTCGCTGCAGTGATCCTGTTGCCAGCAGGAATCACTGTAAAATAAAAAACCTAGCTAAACTTTTTCTAAGCAGCTCTTTAGGAGAGCCACCTAGATTGCACCCTTCTCGGCCGGGCACAAAAATCTAACTGGAGTCTGGAGGAGGGTCATAGGGGGAGGAGCCAGTGCACACCACCTGATCGGAAAAAGCTTTACTTTTTGTGCCCTGTCTCCTGCGGAGCCGCTATTCCCCATGGTCCTTTCAGGAACCCCAGCATCCACTAGGACGATAGAGAAAAGGTATTTCTATTGCGTCTCAGGGCGCCCCCCCCCAGCGCCCTGCACCCTCAGTGACCGGAGTGTGAAGTGTGCTGAGAGCAATGGCGCACAGCTGCGGTGCTGTGCGCTACCTTAATGAAGACAGGACGTCTTCTGCCGCCGATTTTCCGGACTCTTCAGTCTTCTGGCTCTGTAAGGGGGACGGCGGCGCGGCTCCGGGACCCATCCATGGCTGGGCCTGTGATCGTCCCTCTGGAGCTAATGTCCAGTAGCCTAAGAAGCCCAATCCACTCTGCACGCAGGTGAGTTCGCTTCTTCTCCCCTTAGTCCCTCGATGCAGTGAGCCTGTTGCCAGCAGGTCTCACTGAAAGTAAAAAACCTACTTTAAACTTTTTCTCTAAGCAGCTCAGGAGAGCCACCTAGATTGCACCCTTCTCGTTCGGGCACAAAATCTTAACTGAGGCTTGGAGGAGGGTCATAGGGGGAGGAGCCAGTGCACACCAGGTAGTCCTAAAGCTTTTTACTTTGTGCCCAGTCTCCTGCGGAGCCGCTATTCCCCATGGTCCTTACGGAGTCCCCAGCATCCACTTAGGACGTTAGAGAAAATAATATGTTAAGAAAACAATTATTGAATAATGATTATACAAAGCACATTTCACTCATTGCTTAACTAAGAACAGTAGTATGAACTGCCTTCTACATAACCTAAGGGAAGGAGAGATGACACCGCAAGGTAAAATTTAAAACCGCCAATAGAATTTACATATTAGAAGCATCCCCTGGTGGAACCGCTATGGCACATGTCCAATTAGGTGCATCCATCAGTGCTACACCTCGGTAGCAAATAACAGGGCAGATGTATTAATCCTGGAGGAGGGATAAAGCAGCGATAAGTAAAAGGTGAGAACGCACCAGCCAATCAGCTCCTAACTGTTAATTTACATATTGGAGCTGATTGGCTGGTGCGTTATCACCTTGCACTTATCACTGGTTTAACACTTCTCCAGGCTTAATACATCTGCCTTGTCTCTAGCATCTGAACCTCTCCAACCATGGTGTGGTCTCAAGGATAGTGGCTCTTGCTTCTCATTGAGAGGTAATTACGATTAGGCCTGCTTGAGAGAACTTCATTTTCAGCTGAATACTTATTTAAAAAGTGAGAGGATTTATATATATATATAATAAGAATTTACTTACCGATAATTCTATTTCTCGGAGTCCGTAGTGGATGCTGGGGTTCCTGAAAGGACCATGGGGAATAGCGGCTCCGCAGGAGACAGGGCACAAAAAAGTAAAGCTTTACTAGGTCAGGTGGTGTGCACTGGCTCCTCCCCCTATGACCCTCCTCCAGACTCCAGTTAGGTACTGTGCCCGGACGAGCATACACAATAAGGGAGGCATTTTGAATCCCGGGTAAGACTCATACCAGCCACACCAATCACACCGTACAACTTGTGATCTAAACCCAGTTAACAGTATGACAACAGAAAGGGCCTCTTAAAGATGGCTCCTTAACAATAACCCGAATTAGTTAACAATAACTATGTACAAGTATTGCAGATAATCCGCACTTGGGATGGGCGCCCAGCATCCACTACGGACTCCGAGAAATAGAATTATCGGTAAGTAAATTCTTATTTTCTCTATCGTCCTAAGTGGATGCTGGGGTTCCTGAAAGGACCATGGGGATTATACCAAAGCTCCCAAACGGGCGGGAGAGTGCGGATGACTCTGCAGCACCGAATGAGAGAACTCCAGGTCCTCCTTTGCCAGGGTATCAAATTTGTAAAATTTTACAAACGTGTTCTCCCCCGACCACGTAGCTGCTCGGCAGAGTTGTAATGCCGAGACCCCTCGGGCAGCCGCCCAAGATGAGCCCACCTTCCTTGTGGAGTGGGCTTTTACAGTTTTAGGCTGTGGCAGGCCTGCCACAGAATGTGCAAGTTGAATTGTGTTACAAATCCAACGAGCAATCGACTGCTTAGAAGCAGGTGCGCCCAACTTGTTGGGTGCATACAATATAAACAGCGAGTCAGATTTTCTGACTCCAGCCGTCCTTGCAATGTATATTTTTAAGGCTCTGACAACGTCCAACAACTTGGAGTCCTCCAAGTCGCTAGTGGCCGCAGGCACCACAATAGGTTGGTTCAGATGAAATGCTGATACCACTTTAGGGAGAAAATGCGGACGAGTCCGCAGTTCTGCCCTATCCGAATGGAAGATTAGATAAGGACTTTTATAAGATAAAGCCGCCAATTCAGATACTCTCCTGGCAGAGGCCAGGGCTAGTAACATAGTCACTTTCAATGTGAGATATTTCAAATCCACCTTTTTCAATGGTTCAAACCAATGGGATTTGAGGAAATCTAAAACTACATTTAGATCCCACGGTGCCACCGGAGGCACCACAGGAGGCTGTATATGCAGTACTCCCTTGACAAAAGTCTGGACCTCAGGGACAGAGGCCAATTCTTTTTGGAAGAATATTGACAGGGCCGAAATTTGAACCTTAATGGATCCCAATTTGAGACCCATAGATAATCCTGATTGCAGGAAATGTAGGAAACGACCCAGTTGGAATTCCTCCGTCGGAACCCTCCGATCCTCGCACCACGCTACATATTTTCGCCAAATGCGGTGATAATGTTTCACGGTGACTTCCTTCCGTGCCTTAATCAAGGTAGGAATGACTTCTTCTGGAATGCCTTTCCCTTTTAGGATCTGGCGTTCAACCGCCATGCCGTCAAACGCAGCCGCGGTAAGTCTTGAAAAAGACAGGGACCCTGCTGTAGCAGGTCCCTTCTCAGAGGTAGAGGCCACGGTTCGTCCGTGAGCATCTCTTGAAGTTCCGGATACCAAGTCCTTCTCGGCCAATCCGGAACCACTAGTATTGTTCTTACTCTTCTTTGCCGTATGATCTTCAATACCTTTGGTATGAGCGGCAGAGGAGGAAACACATACACTGACTGGTACACCCAAGGAGTTACCAGTGCGTCCACAGCTATTGCCTGTGGATCTCTTGACCTGGCGCAATATTTGTCCAGTTTCTTGTTGAGGCGAGACGCCATCATGTCTACAATTGGTCTTTCCCAACGGTCTATTAACATGTTGAAGACTCCTGGATGTAGACCCCACTCTCCCGGATGAAGATCGTGTCTGCTGAGGAAGTCTGCTTCCCAGTTGTCCACGCCCGGGATGAACACTGCTGACAGTGCTATCACGTGATTCTCCGCCCAGCGAAGAATCTTGGCAGCTTCTGCCATTGCACTCCTGCTTCTTGTGCCGCCCTGCCTGTTTACATGGGCGACCGCCGTGATGTTGTCCGACTGAATCAACACCGGCTTTCCTTGCAGGAGAAGTTCCGCCTGGCTTAGAGCATTGTAGATTGCTCTTAGTTCCAGAATGTTTATGTGAAGAGACTTTTCCAGACTCGTCCATACTCCCTGGAAGTTTCTTCCTTGTGTGACTGCTCCCCAGCCTCTCAGGCTGGCGTCCGTGGTCACCAGGATCCAATCCTGAATGCCGAATCTGCGGCCTTCTAATAGGTGAGCCTTCTGCAACCACCACAGAAGTGACACCCTTGTCTTTGGTGACAGGGTTATTCGCAGGTGCATCTGCAGATGCGACCCTGACCATTTGTCCAACAGATCCCTTTGGAATATTCTTGCATGGAATCTGCCGAATGGAATTGCTTCGTAAGAAGCCACCATTTTTCCCAGGACTCTTGTGCATTGATGTACTGACACTTTTCCTGGTTTTAGGAGGTTCCTGACCAGATCGGATAACTCCTTGGCTTTTTCCTCTGGAAGGAAAACCTTTTTCTGAACCGTGTCCAGAATCATTCCTAGGAACAGCAGACGAGTTGTCGGGATTAAATGGGATTTTGGAATATTCAGAATCCACCCGTGTTGTCTTAGCACCTCTTGAGATAGTGCTAAAGCTGTCTCCAGCTGTTCTCTGGACCTTGCCCTTATTAGGAGATCGTCCAAGTATGGGATAACTAATACGCCTTTTCTTCGAAGAAGAATCATCATCTCGGCCATTACCTTGGTAAAGACCCGAGGCGCCGTGGACAATCCGAACGGCAGCGTCTGAAACTGATAGTGACAGTTTTGAACAATGAACCTGAGGTACCCCTGGTGTGCGGGGTAAATCGGAACGTGTAGATACGCATCCTTGATGTCCAAGGATACCATAAAGTCCCCTTCTTCCAGGTTCGCTATCACTGCTCTGAGTGACTCCATCTTGAACTTGAACTTTTTTATGTAGAGGTTCAAGGACTTCAGATTTAGAATAGGCCTTACCGAGCCATCCGGCTTCGGTACCACAAATAGAGTGGAATAATACCCCTTTCCTTGTTGTAATAGGGGTACTTTGACTATCACCTGCTGAGCGTACAGCTTGTGAATGGCTTCCAACACCCTCTCCCTTTCGGAAGAGACGGTTGGTAAGGCAGACTTCAGGAAACGATGAGGAGGATCCGTCTCTAATTCCAACCTGTACCCCTGAGATATTATCTGCAGGATCCAGGGGTCTACCTGCGAGTGAGCCCACTGCGCGCTGTAATTTTTGAGACGGCCCCCCACTGTCCCCGAGTCCGCTTGAGAGGCCCCAGCGTCATGCTGAGGTTTTTGCAGGAGCCGGGGAGGGCTTCTGTTCCTGGGAAGGAGCTGCCTGTTGGTGTCTCTTCCCTCTTCCTCTGCCTCGTGGCAGGTACGACAAGCCCTTCGCTCTCTTATTTTTGTAGGAGCGAAAAGGCTGCGGTTGAAAGGTCGGTGCCTTTCTCTGTTGGGGAGTGACTTGAGGTAAAAAAGTGGATTTCCCGGCAGTAGCCGTGGCCACCAAGTCTGATAGACCAACTCCAAATAACTCCTCCCCTTTATACGGCAAAACCTCCATGTGACGTTTTGAATCCGCATCGCCTGTCCACTGTCGTGTCCATAAGGCTCTTCTGGCTGAAATGGACATAGCACTCACCCGAGATGCCAGTGTGCAAATATCCCTCTGTGCATCACGCATATAGATAAATGCATCCTTTATTTGTTCTAACGACAGTAAAACATTGTCCCTATCTAGGGTATCAATATTTTCAATCAGGGATTCTGACCAAACTACTCCAGCACTGCACATCCAGGCAGTTGCTATAGCTGGTCGTAGTATAACACCTGCATGTGTGTATATATTCTTTTGAATAACTTCCATCTTTCTATCTGATGGATCCTTAAGTGCGGCCGTCTCAGGAGAGGGTAACGCCACTTGTTTGGATAAGCGTGTGAGCGCCTTGTCCACCTTAGGGGGTGTTTCCCAGCGCGCCCTAACCTCTGGCGGGAAAGGGTATAATGCCAATAACTTTTTTGAAATTATCAACTTTTTATCAGGAGCAACCCACGCTTCATCACACACGTCATTTAATTCTTCTGATTCAGGAAAAACTGTTTGTAGTTTTTTCACACCATACATAATACCCTGTTTTACGGTATCTGTAGTATCAGCTAAATGTAACGTCTCCTTCATTGCCAAAATCATATAACGTGTGGCCCTACTGGAAAATACGTTTGAATTTCTACCGTCGTCACTGGAATCAGTGCCCGTGTCTGGGTCTGTGTCGACCGACTGAGGCAAAGGGCGTTTTACAGCCCCTGACGGTGTTTGAGGCGCCTGGACAGGCATTAATTGATTGTCCGGCCGCCTCATGTCCTCAACTGACTGTTTAAGGGAAGATAAACCATCACGTAATTCCACAAATAAAGGCATCCATTCTGGTGTCGACCCCCTGGGGGGTGACATCTGCATATTTGGCAATTGCTCCGCCTCCACACCAATATCGTCCTCATACATGTCGACACCACGTACCGACACACACCGCAAACTCACAGGGAATGCTCTAATGAAGACAGGACCCACTAGCCCTTTTGGGGAGACAGAGGGAGAGTCTGCCAGCACACACCACAAAGCGCTATATATACAAGGGATATCCTTATATTAAGTGCTCCCTTATAGCTGCTTTAATATATATATATATAGCCATTAATGTGCCCCCCCTCTCTGTTTTACCCTGTTTCTGTAGTGCAGTGCAGGGGAGAGACCTGGGAGCCGTTCTGACCAGCGGAGCTGTGACAGAAAATGGCGCCGTGTGCTGAGGAGATAGGCCCCGCCCCTTTTTCGGCGGGTTCTTCTCCCGCTATTTTTCCAGTCAGGCAGGGGTTAAATATCTCCATATAGCCCCTATGGGCTATATGTGAGGTATTTTTAGCCTTGTATAAGGTTTATATTTGCCTCTCAGAGCGCCCCCCCCCAGCGCTCTGCACCCTCAGTGACTGCCCAGTGAAGTGTGCTGAGAGGAAAATGGCGCACAGCTGCAGTGCTGTGCGCTACCTTATGAAGACTGAGGAGTCTTCAGCCGCCGGTTTCCGGACCTCTTCACGCTTCAGCATCTGCAAGGGGGTCGGCGGCGCGGCTCCGGGACCGGACTCCACGGCTGGGCCTGTGTTCGATCCCTCTGGAGCTAATGGTGTCCAGTAGCCAAGCAGCAAATCCACTCTGCATGCAGGTGAGTTTACTACTTTCCCCCTAAGTCCCACGTTGCAGTGATCCTGTTGCCAGCAGGACTCACTGTAAAGAAAAAAACCTAAACTAAACTTTCTCTAAGCAGCTCTTTAGGAGAGCCACCTAGATTGCACCCTTCTCGTTCGGGCACAAAATCTAACTGGAGTCTGGAGGAGGGTCATAGGGGGAGGAGCCAGTGCACACCACCTGACCTAGTAAAGCTTTACTTTTTTGTGCCCTGTCTCCTGCGGAGCCGCTATTCCCCATGGTCCTTTCAGGAACCCCAGCATCCACTTAGGACGATAGAGAAATATATATATATATATATATATATATATTTATTATTATTAACAAACCTTCAGAACAGATTTATAGACCTGAATACCGCAGGAGGTATAATAAGACGCTGCATGAAAATCACGATACAGCACTACTACGAGCCTAGGTTGTTGTTGTTTTTTTGTTTTTATAACAGGACAGATGGCCTCACTGTGCGTAACCCTGACAACAGCAACGATGTCCTGATCCCACTTTTCCCTGCATATATTACGCATACTTTTTTTAGGCTAGTTTAATTTCCATACTGGTCTCCTGCCATAAACCTGGGTACCCATAGTATTATTACCCCATTTCTTCCTTGCACGCTCTGCTAGGAGGGGCCTCATCTGCAGCAGCCGGGTGGCATAGATGTGGGCATACTGGCGGGTGAAGTTGCGGTCTCCCAGCGAAAAATTCTTGGAACAGTTGGCATATCGGGCACTGGACACTCTGGAGAAGGTGGAGGGGACATCAGAGGGGGGCGTCAGAAGACCAGGTTCCTGGCCAACAGCTAAGTCCGAGAACATGGCGTCGGCCTGGAAAATAAGGATGTGATATAAAGCAATAATACAGACATCAAAAGTGCTGGGCGACCTGTGGCCATAGGTGTGGTGGCATCTGACCTCATGACTAGAGCTTCTCCAGCTTCTGTGGAACTAAAAGTCCCAGAATCCCATGCTAGTTACTGGTACGACATGCTGGTACTTATAGTTCGACTGCAGCTGGTGAGTCACATGTTGCCCACACCATTATCTGTTGTACATTAATATATATGTATAACTTATACCAATACTGCCAAAAGTATCACATAGGCAATCATTACTACCACCCCCTCCCTTCTTATTTTGTAGCCGACATTCATTCTCACCCTTCACCAGCTCCCGCCGCCGCCACAAGCAAGCTCTTTCAGCTACACTGCGTGACGTAATCGCCAAGCGACGTGGTGGGAAGGCAGCCATGTTGGGAAGGTCATAATAGAGCTGGCTGAGAACGGGTAGCGTCTAGTTAACGTGTGGTGACTGTATAGCGCGATCAGGAATGAATGAAATCAGGGTAGTTTTTTGCTTCTGAGATAACCTTTCATGCAGCTCATCCCTTTTCTTTATTAATATATCAGTCTGGTTAAACTGTATACTTTATAACTGAATGTATTTCCCTGAAACAGAAGGGGATCTGCATACCTCCCAACATGACCCTCTCCAGGAGGGACACAATGCTCTGCTTCTGGATTTTTCTCTTCATGTATGATTGCCGGCACCTGTTTTGAACAGGTTAGTGGATAAGAAAGGTGTTTCAGCACAGGTGATGGCAATCATAAATTAAGAGGGAAGTCCAGAAGCAGAGCATTCTGTCCCTCCTGGAGAGGGTCATGTTGGGAGGTATGGATCTGTGTTTAGTTGTACAATTTAGCAGCCTACATGTTGTTGCCTTGGAAGCAGCGTGCTGCTTTTCCTACAGATTAATACATTCAAAGTGTAAAGACTTAGGGCCTAATTCAGACCTGAACGTAGCCGTGCAAAATTTTGCACGGCTACGATCAGTTACTCAGACATGCGGGGGGACGCCCAGCACAGGGCTATTCTGCCCCGCATGTCAGGCCCTACCCCGCATAGATACAAAAGCATCGCACGGCGGCGATGCTTTTGTACCTGAAGAGTAGCTCCCTGCCAGCGCTGTCAGGGTCGCAGCGGCTGCGTGTGACGTCACGTAGCCGCCGCGGCCTTCCCCCCACATGGTCCGGGCACGCCGGACCAACGCCACCGGCCCGCCCAGATACCGTGGGCGATCGCTGGGCTGAGATGTCCATCGGCTGTCTGGCATGCGCCGGCACACTGCAGCGCCTGCGCAGTTCATACCTGATCGGCTGCTGCAGCGATCAGGTCTGAATTAGGCCCATAATTGGGAAAATTGCTGGAAGCAGACATGGATGGGACTTAGGAGCAGATTTACCCACTGTCTTGTTTGGCGGCAATCCCCTGAAAACTGCCTTTTCTGGGGGATACCCGCACAAATTATGCTTTCCCAGGATGTGTGTAGGAGGTTTCAAAGCAGATATGTGTTGGGATCCTTCATTACCAACCGCAAAAAGCAGCCCTCATGGGGGCGGCTAGATTGTCATATTTACCAAGCCCCAAAATGCTTTGCATTCCAGATCTTGGCCCTGGTACTGTAGATAAAGTTGGGCACACACTATGCAATATTTTGAGCTATATCGCTAATTTTCCCCCTTCTGAGCGATATCACTTGTAATATCACCCAGTGAATGGTGCGTTCTCCCGAGGGTCGCTAGCGAGGTCTTCTGTCATCTGTACATGCAGGTCAATTTTGTTATCGTTCAGTATGTACGCTATAAACAACCCCCATGAAATTCCTACCCAGTAGCTGAAAAACCCTAGTATCGGATGACTCCTTTATATCATTGGTCGTTTGTAAAAAAATTGCTCAGTGTGTACACCATATCGTTTATCTAGTACTCCAGGGAATTCAAGGGAAATCAGTCAACGATACACTCAATGAGTGATATCGTCTAGTGCACAGGTTCTAAATCTCGGTCGTCAGGACCCCACAAGGTTCATGTTTTGCAGGTCACCTGTAGCTTTTTAAAATGTGACAGTTGGTGATACACAGTGCAGCTGCTGAGTGACATGGAAAACGTGAACCGTGTGGGGTCCTGAGCAGTAGCGGATCTTGCCACGGGCAAGCAGGACTTTTGCCCGGGGCGCCGCCTTCCGGAGGGCGCAGGGCGCCATCCGGAGGGCGCTACAACAGGGCAAGATCCGCTGCTGCTGTGCACCCCGCTGCCCATTGCCTCCCGCTGCCGCTGTGAAGAGAAACTAGACGTATACCCGTCTAGTTTACCTTCATGGAGAGGTCCTTTACTGTGCGGTGCGCGATGTACATAATTTCAGTCTGTACAGGGGGCGTAAATGACCACGCCCCCTGTATGTAGCCACGCCCCCTATTGTCGCCCGGGACGCACAGCGCCCAAGAACCGGCCCTGGTCCTGAGGACCGAGTTTGAGAACCCCTGGTAGTGTGTACACAGCTTAACACCATCTTCAGATGGCATTATCTCATAGTAACCTATGGGTAGGCATACCATCCTGTCCTTTTAAACCGGGACACATGAATTACACAGGTTCTGTGGCTGAATTCAAGCCTGAATTTCACCTGGTTTAACTCAGCCATTGAACCTGTGTAATTCATGTGTGACTCCCTGTTTTACAGCCACGCATGTGTAGTACTCTCAGTGGGTCAGATGCACAGTGATAGTGCCTGCACCCCAGACTCTTGTGTAACTAGCCAATGGGAGTGTGGGGGCAGGGAGGAGGGAGGTGCTGATAGCGCTGTCTCGACAGATACAGATATGATACACAGTGCTGATCCACTGGGAGCATACATTTCTGCAGACACATGGCAATTTAAAAAAAAAAAAAAAAAGAAAGGAAAAAAATAATAATTTCTCTAACGTCCTAAGTGGATGCTGGGGACTCCGTCAGGACCATGGGGAATAGCGGCTCCGCAGGAGACAGGGCACAAAAATAAAGCTTTAGGATTAGGTGGTGTGTACTGGCTCCTCCCCCTATGACCCTCCTCCAAGCCTCAGTTAGGTTTTTGTGCCCGTCCGAGCAGGGTGCAATCTAGGTGGCTCTCCTAAAGAGCTGCTTAGAAAAAGTTTTTAGGTTTTTTATTTTCAGTGAGTCCTGCTGGCAACAGGCTCACTGCATCGATGGACTTAGGGGAGAGAAGTTCAACTCACCTGCGTGCAGGATGGATTGGATTCTTAGGCTACTGGACACCATTAGCTCCAGAGGGAGTCGGAACACAGGTCTCACCCTGGGGTTCGTCCCGGAGCCGCGCCGCCGACCCCCCTTACAGATGCTGAAGATTGAAGGTCCGGAAACAGGCGGCAGAAGGCTCTTCAGTCTTCATGAAGGTAGCGCACAGCACTGCAGCTGTGCGCCATTGTTGTCACACACTTCACACCAAGCGGTCACGGAGGGTGCAGGGCGCTGCTGGGGGCGCCCTGGGCAGCAATATTTAATACCTTTATGGCAAAAGAATACATCACATATAGCCATTGAGGCTATATGTATGTATTTAACCCATGCCAGTTATCTAAAACTACGGGAGAAAAGCCCGCCGAAATAGGGGGCGGAGCTTATTCTCCTCAGCACACAGCGCCATTTTCCTGCTCAGCTCCGCTGTGAGGAAGGCTCCCAGGACTCTCCCCTGCACTGCACTACAGAAACAGGGTAAAACAGAGAGGGGGGGCATTTTTTTGGCGATATTTTGATATATTTAAGCTGCTATAAAGAACAACACTTATATAAGGTTGTTCCCATATATATTATAGCGCTTGGGTGTGTGCTGGCAAACTCTCCCTCTGTCTCCCCAAAGGGCTAGTGGGGTCCTGTCTTCGATAAGAGCATTCCCTGTGTGTCTGCTGTGTGTCGGTACGTGTGTGTCGACATGTATGAGGACGATGTTGGTGTGGAGGCAGAGCAATTGCCGATAATGGTGATGTCACCCCCCAGGGAGTCGACACCGGAATGGATGGCTTTGTTTATGGAATTACGTGATAATGTCAGCACATTACAAAAATCAGTTGACGACATGAGACGGCCGGCAAACCAGTTAGTACCTGCCCAGGCGTCTCAGACACCGTCAGGGGCTGTAAAGCGCCCTTTACCTCAGTCGGTCGACACAGACCCAGACACAGACACTGAATCTAGTGTCGACGGTGATGAAACAAACGTATTTTCAAGTAGGGCCACACGTTATATGATCACGGCAATGAAGGAGGCTTTGCATATCTCTGATACTGCAAGTACCACAAAAAGGGGTATTATGTGGGGGGTGAAAAAACTACCTGTAGTTTTTCCTGAATCAGAGGAATTAAATGATGTATGTGATGAAGCGTGGGTTAACCCAGATAGAAAAATGCTAATTTCAAAAAAGTTATTAGCATTATACCCTTTCCCGCCAGAGGTTGGGGCGCGCTGGGAAACACCCCCTAGGGTGGATAAGGCGCTCACACGCTTATCAAAACAAGTGGCGTTACCGTCTCCTGATACGGCCGCCCTCAGGGATCCAGCTGATAGGAGAATGGAAACTACCCTAAAAAGTATATACACACATACTGGTGTTATACTACGACCAGCCATCGCCTCAGCCTGGATGTGCAGTGCTGGGGTCGTCTGGTTGGATTCCCTGACTGAAAATATTGATACCCTGGATAGGGACAGTATTTTATTGACTATAGAGCAATTAAAGGATGCTTTCCTTTATATGCGAGATGCTCAGAGAGATATTTGCACTCTGGCATCGAGAGTAAATGCGATGTCCATATCTGCCAGAAGGAGTTTATGGACGCGACAGTGGTCAGGTGATGCGGATTCCAAACGACATATGGAAGTATTGCCGTATAAAGGGGAGGAATTATTTGGCGTCGGTCTATCGGATCTGGTGGCCACGGCAACTGCCGGAAAATCCACCTTTTTACCTCAGACCCCCTCCCAACAGAAAAAGACACCGTCTTTTCAGCCGCAGTCCTTTCGGTCCTATAAGAACAAGCGGACAAAAGGATAGTCATATCTGCCTCGGGGCAGAGGAAGGGGTAAGAGAGGGCAGCAAGCAGCCCCTGCCCAGGAACAGAAGCCCTCCCAGGGTTCTGCAAAGCCCTCAGCATGACGCTGGGCAGTGCTTAAAGTGGTCCTAGAGAGGTGGTGGAACTCACCCCCCTCCCCACGGCGCCCATGAAATAAAGGTATTGCGCGCGCCGTAGGCGCGCGCAGCAAAAAGGGGGTGTGGTCTCAAAAAGAAAGGGGCGTGGTCACACAATAGTAATAATGCCCACAGTAGTAGTACCCAAGTGGAAATTTTGAAGTGGGGGTATGGAAAAGTGAAGGGTGCAATTATGTGCGCGCCGAAGGCGCGCGCACTCCTGACAAGGGGGCGTGGCCACGCAAAAGGGGGCGTGCCCTTCAGTGTAGTTTACCACACCATATACCCCTTATACACATTATGCACCACAATAGTAGGACCCCTTTCACATTATAGCTCACAGTATGAGCCGAAATTCACATTTATACCACACAGTATGAGCCAAATTTACATTACACCACACAGTATGAGCCAAATTCACATTACACCACACGGTATGAGCCGAAATTCACATTACACCACACAGTATGAGCCGAAATTCACATTACACCACACAGTATGAGCCGAAATTCACATTATAGCACACGGTATGAGCCGAAATTCACATTATAGCACACAGAATGAGCCAAAATTCACATTATAGCACAGAGAATGAGCCGAAATTCACATTATAGAGTGACAGAGTGACAGGGAGAGTGACAGCAGGGACATGGAAAGTGACAGCAGGGGAATACAGTAGGGACTAGGGAGAGAGAAAGGCAGCAGGTTAGATTACCTGTTTAGCAGCGGCGGTGGTCTGCGGTGCTGTGGATGAGTAGGCTGTGGTAGGCGTGATGTGGAGGAGGCTGTGGGCTTCGGAGATAGTGCGGAGGAGGAGGCTGTGGGTGCGCAGAGGTCCGAGGGCGGGGCGGCAGAAGAGGCTGAGGGCGGCTGCAGTGGATCTGGAACCAGGCTGGCTTTATTATCCCTGCCGCCGCATCGAGCTCCTGTGACCACGGCGCTAATATTTCAAAACTGCTGCGGACCGGCAGCCAATCAGCGACAGATTTGAACTAGTAGTGCCGCGGTCACAGAAGCTCGATGCAGCGGCAGGGATAATAAAGCCGGCCTGGTCCCAGATCCGCTGCAGTTGGGAGTCTGGAACCTGGGCTTCCAGTGCGGCGGCGATGGTAGGGGCGGAGCGACGGAGGGCGGACCGGGAACGCAGCTTCTTTGTCGGCCCATACAGTAATGCCCCCAGCAGTAGCATCACAATGCCCACAGTAGTAGTGCCCCTTATGCAATGCCCCCAACAGTAGTGCCCCTTATGAAGTGCCCCCTTTACAATGCCCTCATTAGCTGTGCACCCCATCAGTAATGCCCTTAATGGTAATGCCCCTGTGTAGTATTGCCCCTAGTCGTTTAGCCCCTGTAATTTAGCCCCAGTAGTCATGCCCATACTGGTAATGCCCATGCAGTTATGACCCCAGCAATTTACTTCCCCCCCCCCCCCTCTAGTTTAGCCTCTGAGTGGTAATGCCCCCAGTAGTTTTGCCCTCATGTAGTTTGCCCCATGTAGTTTAGCCCCCAGTGGTAATGCCCCCTGCAGTTGTGCCCCCAGTTGTTTAGCCCCTGTAGTTTAGCCCCCATGTAGTTTGCCAAAGTTAGTAATGCCCCCAGTAGTTTGCCCCCTTGTCGTTATACCTTCAGTAGTTTAGCTCCTGTAATTATGCCCCCTTGTAGTTTAGCCCCCAGTAGTAATGCTGCCAGTAGTTTGCCCCTTTGTAGCTTGCCCCCTTGTAGTAATGCCCCCAGTAGTTTGCCCCCAGTAGTTTGCCCCAGCAGTAAAGCCCCCCAGTAGTTTGCCCCCAGTACTAGAGCCCCCCAGTAGTTTGCCCCCCTGTAGTCTGCCCCAGTAGTAAAGGCCCCCAGTAGTTTGCCCCCAGTACTAGAGCCCCCCAGTAGTTTGCCCTCTGTAGTTTGCCCCAGTAGTTTGCCCCCAGTACTAGAGCCCCCCAGTAGTTTGCCCCTTGTAGTTTGCCCCAGCAGTAAAGCCCCCCCAGTAGTTTGCCCCCAGTACTAGAGCCCCCCAGTAGTTTGCCCCTCTGTAGTTTGCCCCAGTAGTAAAGGCCCCCAGTAGAAACGCCTGTGGTACACATATAGGAGAGAGGGAGGGAGAGGGAGAGAGGGAGGGGGGGAAGAACTATACTTACCTAGCCCCGCTGCAGTCCTCTCTCGCCGCCCGCTCCTCTGCACTATGAGAGAGACGTCATGACGTCTCTCCCATAGCGCGCACTGACAGAGCCGGAGCTCAGTACTGAGCTCCTGCCTCCGGCTGCCGCTGCGGAGAGGGAGACGGGCGCCCGCTGGTAACGCGATCTCAGCGGGCGCCCGGCATCTCCCTGCAGCGCCGCCCTGGACATCGGGTTAGGTGAGCCGGGGGAGGCGGAACTGCGTTCCGTCTCCTGGTGGAACTGACGGAACGCAGTTCCGGCCCGTTCCGGCTCACTTTAACCCCTGACGCTGGGGCCTTACAAGCGGACTCAGGAGCGGTGGGGGGTCGACTCAAGAATTTCAGCGCACAGTGGGCTTGCTCACAGGTGGACCCCTGGATTCTGCAGGTAGTATCTCAGGGTTACAGGTTGGAATTCGAGAAGTCTCCCCCTCGCCGGTTCCTAAAGTCTGCTTTGCCAACGTCTCCCTCAGACAGGGCGACGGTATTGGAAGCCATTCACAAGCTGTTTTCTCAGCAGGTGATAGTCAAGGTACCCCTCCTACAACAGGGAAAGGGGTATTACTCCACGCTATTTGTGGTACCGAAGCCGGACGGCTCGGTAAGACCTATTCTAAATCTGAAATCTTTGAACCTGTACATACAAAAATTCAAGTTCAAGATGGAGTCACTCAGAGCAGTGATAGCGAATCTGGAAGAAGGGGACTTTATGGTGTCCCTGGACATAAATAGTGTTCACTCTAAGCTTCTTTTGCAGGGCGCTGCGCCCTGCCCCTTTTTTGAGTGACAGAATGCCGCCCTGCCCGTTTGTGCCCGCCCTGCCGCCCTGCTAAGGACTGCTCTTCTCCCCCCGCCGCGCTGTCACTTCTTTCCCCCGCCGCGCTGTCACTTCTTTCCCCTGCCGCGCTGTCACTTCTCCCCCCCGCCGCGCTGGCACTTCTCCCCCCCGCCGCGCTGGCACTTCTCCCCCCCGCCGCGCTGATAGCTCTCAGCTGAAGGCGGAGACAGGGCCAGCGTGCAGTGGGGAGGAGCAGCCAATCAGAGCCTGCGGTGTCTCCCGCCAGTCCTCCGGCATGGTTTGATTCCCCCTCACCATGGCGCTGCGCGCTGACCTGGGCTCCGCCGTCAGCATCAAGAGACCGACCCCGCTGACCCGGCACAGCGCTTTCCTCCGCAACTGTGAGTGCCGCTCTGCATCTGCCCTGTGCCCGTCCTCCCCTTCCTCCTAGTGTTCTCTCCCTGTTACAGTGTGCCTCAGTGTTCTCTCCCTGGTGCAATGTGCCTCAGTGTTCTCTCCCTGGTGCAATGTGCCTCAGTGTTCTCTCCCTGGTGCAGTGTGCCTCAGTGTTCTCTCCCTAGTGCAGTGTGCCTCAGTGTTCTCTCCCTAGTGCAGTGTGCCTCAGCGTTCTCTCCCTAGTGCAGTGTGCCTCAGTGTTCTCTCCCTAGTGCAGTGTGCCTCAGTGTTCTCTCCCTGGTGCAGTGTGCCTCAGTGCTCTACCTGCCGCAGTGTGTATAGGAGGTTCTACCTGGTGCAATGTGTATAACGTGCTCTATCTGGCGCAATATGTATAACGTGCTCTACCTGGCGCAGTGTGTATAGGAGGTTCTACCTGGTGCAATGTGTATAACGTGCTCTACCTGGTGCAATGTGTATAACGTGCTCTACCTGGCGCAATGTGTATAACGTGCTCTACCTGGCGCAATATGTATAACGTGCTCTACCTGGCGCAGTGTGTATAGGAGGTTCTACCTAGTGCAATGTGTATAACGTGCTCTATCTGGCGCAATATGTATAACGTGCTCTACCTGGCGCAGTGTGTATAGGAGGTTCTACCTGGTGCAATGTGTATAACGTGCTCTACCTGGCGCAATATGTATAACGTGCTCTACCTGCCGCAGTGTGTATAGGAGGTTCTACCTGGTGCAATGTGTATAACGTGCTCTATCTGGCGCAATATGTATAACGTGCTCTACCTGGCGCAGTGTGTATAGGAGGTTCTACCTGGTGCAATGTGTATAAGCAGCACTATTGTGTGGTATAATGTGATTTGGTACTATTATGTGGTCACGCCCCTTCCCCACGAAACAACTCCCCTAAATTTTTGCTGCACGCCTCCGGCGCGCACTGTCCATGCTTTCACCTATAGGAATGGGAGCACCAAGCATTATAGTATGTACCTGATTTGGCCCTTCTAACTTAAAAATGTGCCCTCACGAATGAAAAATGTGCCCTCACGAATGAAAAATGTGCCCTCCCCGTGATCAGCACCCTGCCCTAAAAAAATCCTAGAGTGAACACTAATAAAGGATGCTTACCTACATGTCCCAATTTGCCCTTCACATCAAGGGTACCTCAGGTTCGTGGTGCAAAACTGTCATTATCAGTTTCAGACGCTGCCGTTTGGATTGTCCACGGCACCTCGGGTCTTTACCAAGGTAATGGCCGAAATGATGATTCTTCTGCGAAGAAGAGGCGTATTAATTATCCCTTACTTGGACGATCTCCTGATAAGGGCAAGGTCCAGAGAACAGCTGGAGGACGGAGTAGCACTAACCCAACTAGTGCTGCAACAACACGGGTGGATTCTGAATTTTCCAAAATCTCAGTTGACCCCGACGACACGTCTGCTGTTCCTGGGAATGATTCTGGACACGGTTCAGAAAAAGGTGTTTCTTCCGGAGGAGAAAGCCAGGGAGTTATCCGAACTTGTCAGGAACCTCCTAAAACCAGGGAAAGTGTCTGTGCATCAATGCACAAGAGTCCTGGGAAAGATGGTGGCTTCTTACGAAGCGATTCCATTCGGCAGATTCCACGCACAAACTTTTCAGTGGGATCTGCTGGACAAATGGTCCGGATCGCATCTGCAGATGCATCAGCGGATAACCTTATCGCCACGGACAAGGATGTCTCTTCTGTGGTGGTTGCAGAGTGCTCATCTGTTAGAGGGCCGCAGATTCGGCATACAGGACTGGGTCCTGGTGACCACGGATGCCAGTCTGAGAGGCTGGGGAGCGGTCACACAGGGAAGAAACTTCCAGGGAGTATGGTCAAGCCTGGAGATGTCTCTTCACATAAATATACTGGAGCTAAGAGCGATTTACAATGCTCTAAGTCTGGCAAAACCCCTGCTTCAGGGTCAGCCGGTGTTGATCCAGTCGGACAACATCACGGCAGTCGCCCACGTAAACAGGCAGGGCGGCACAAGAAGCAGGACAGCAATGGCAGAAGCTGCAAGGATTCTTCGCTGGGCGGAAGATCATGTGATAGCACTGTCAGCAGTATTCATTCCGGGAGTGGACAACTGGGAAGCAGACTTCCTCAGCAGACACGATCTACACCCGGGAGAGTGGGGACTTCATCCAGAAGTCTTCCACATGATTGTGAACCGTTGGGAAAAACCAATGGTGGATATGATGGCGTCCCGCCTCAACAAAAAACTGGACAGGTATTGCGCCAGGTCAAGAGACCCTCAGGCAATAGCTGTGGACGCTCTGGTAACACCGTGGGTGTTCCAGTCAGTGTATGTGTTCCCTCCTCTGCCTCTCATACCAAAGGTACTGAGAATTATACGGCAAAAGGGAGTAAGAACGATACTAGTGGCTCCGGATTGGCCAAGAAGAACTTGGTACCCGGAACTTCAAGAGATGCTCACGGAGGATCCGTGGCCTCTACCTCTAAGACCGGACCTGCTTCAGCAGGGACCGTGTCTATTCCAAGACTTACCGCGGCTGCGTTTGACGGCATGGCGGTTGAACGCCGAATTCTAAGGGAAAAAGGCATTCCGGAAGAGGTCATTCCTACACTGGTAAAAGCCAGGAAGGAGGTGACTGCACAACATTATCACCGCATTTGGAGGAAATATGTTGCGTGGTGTGAGGCCAGGAAGGCCCCCACGGAGGAATTTCAACTGGGTCGATTCCTACATTTCCTGCAAACAGGATTGTCTATGGGCCTCAAATTGGGGTCCATTAAGGTTCAAATTTCGGCCCTGTCGATTTTCTTCCAGAAAGAATTGGCTTCAGTTCCTGAAGTCCAGACTTTTGTAAAAGGAGTACTACATATACAGCCCCCGGTTGTGCCCCCAGTGGCACCGTGGGATCTTAATGTAGTCTTGGATTTTCTCAAATCCCATTGGTTTGAGCCGCTCAAATCGGTGGAGTTGAAGTATCTTACATGGAAAGTAACCATGCTACTGGCCCTGGCTTCAGCCAGGAGAGTATCAGAATTGGCGGCTTTATCATATAAGAGCCCATATCTGATTTTCCATATGGACAGGGCAGAACTGCGGACACGCCCTCATTTTCTGCCTAAGGTGGTGTCAGCGTTTCACCTGAACCAGCCTATTGTGGTGCCTGCGGCTACTAACGATTTGGAGGATTCCAAGTTGCTGGACGTGGTCCGGGAATTGAAAATATATATTTCAAGAACGGCGGGAGTCAGAAAGTCTGACTCACTGTTTATATTGTATGCACCCAACAAGATGGGTGCTCCTGCTTCTAAGCAGACGATTGCTCGTTGGATTTGTAGCACAATTCAACTTGCACATTCTGTGGCAGGCTTGCCACAACCTAAATCTGTCAAGGCCCATTCCACAAGGAAAGTGGGCTCATCCTGGGCGGCTGCCCGGGGGGTCTCGGCATTACAACTCTGCCGAGCTGCTACTTGGTCAGGGGCAAACACATTTGCAAAATTCTACAAGTTTGATACCCTGGCTGAGGAGGACCTTGAGTTCTCTCATTCGGTGCTGCAGAGTCATCCGCACTCTCCCGCCCGTTTGGGAGCTTTGGTATAATCCCCATGGTCCTGACGGAGTCCCCAGCATCCACTTAGGACGTTAGAGAAAATAAGAATTTACTTACCGATAATTCTATTTCTCGTAGTCCGTAGTGGATGCTGGGCGCCCATCCCAAGTGCGGATTGTCTGCAATACTTGTACATAGTTATTGTTACAAACAAATTCGGGTTGTTATTGTTGTGAGCCGTCTGTTCAGAGGCTCCTACGTTTGTCATACTGTTAACTGGGTTCAGATCACAAGTTATACGGTGTGATTGGTGTGGCTGGTATGAGTCTTACCCGGGATTCAATATCCTTCCTTATTGTGTACGCTCGTCCGGGCACAGTATCCTAACTGAGGCTTGGAGGAGGGTCATAGGGGGAGGAGCCAGTACACACCACCTAATCCTAAAGCTTTATTTTTGTGCCCTGTCTCCTGCGGAGCCGCTATTCCCCATGGTCCTGACGGAGTCCCCAGCATCCACTACGGACTACGAGAAATAGAATTATCGGTAAGTAAATTCTTATTTTTTAGGTATAGCTAGGGTTATGTTTTATCTTGTTCCCCTCAGCTTATTTTGGTTTGCACTGCAACACCAGGAGAGCAACCACGACTTGTAAGGGTATATTTACGAAACGGCAACTTTGCAAAGCCGTTACTAGTTCTGGTTACCAGATTTAATAGGGCAATAGTATTGTCTGCAAAACACTCCTAGATTTGCATTTAATGTTGTTGCCCTTTTAAATCCAGTAGCCAGAACTGCTGACATGCTTAGTACATAGGGGATCATTCAGATCTGATCGTGGATGTGATAAATTTAGCACATCTACGATCAGTTACTCAGACATGCAGAGGGACGCCCAGCACAGGGCTAGTCCGCCCCGCATGTCTGGCCCTACCCTCGCGCATGGGTGT
Organism: Pseudophryne corroboree; assembly: GCF_028390025.1. Classification (NCBI taxonomy): domain Eukaryota; kingdom Metazoa; phylum Chordata; class Amphibia; order Anura; family Myobatrachidae; genus Pseudophryne; species Pseudophryne corroboree. Next base: position 139,258,658 of record NC_086449.1, read on the forward strand.
AAAAGCATTGCACGGCGGCAATGATTTTGCACCCGCCGAGTAGCTCCCTGCTTGCAGAGGTTAGCTGCGCTGTCAGGCGGCTACCTGCTGCGTCCCGGGTTGCAGCGGCTGCCCCCTTAACGGTCCAGACACGCCTGCGTTGTCCGGACCGCGCCCCACCAATGGCGTTCTAACGCCATTGGCACGCCCCCTCCCACCCCTGTCAATCAGGCAGAGGCAATCGCAGCCCTGAGATGTTTTAGCATCTCACTGGGCTTCACGGGGTGCGCCCACTGCATGAGCGCACTCCCCAAAGGGCTTCAGACTGCGATCACTGCTGCTGCAGCAGCAGCGATCCAGTCTGAATGACCCCCATAGTACCAGAAGAGGTGAGTAGGTTTCTGTAATGGCAAGAGAGGTTGAGGGATGTTTAAATAAAAAAATAGCATGGATGGAAGCAAGCTCATTACAGATCTTGCTTGATGACATGGATAAGGTCTGAAGTATTGGAAATACAAAAGCGGGTGGAAAGTGTTGGCGTGGAATGGGGCGTGTCAGGGGTACAGATTGGTGTATGGTGTCACCCGCAGTCATTGGAAGGAGCAGAGCGAATAAAGAGGACATGCAATGGTGATTTGTGGCTGGGATGTCTGTTTCTGCTTATCTACTGTAGGCTGGAGAACGTGGTGGGTGCAGGAACCACAACAGTTCATGAGTGCAGACTAGCATGGAGGAGAGTATTAAGAGAGGACTAATACCAGGGGAGAGGATGCTAGAGAGAGGAGAGAGTCTGATGAAAACTAATAAGAGAAGGTAAATAGAGTATGTGTATGGTCATGGCCGGTGCTAGGGTGTTTGGCGCCCCCCTGCAAACTATAAATTTGTGCCTCCAATATTTTACAAAGGGACAGTGTCCCCTGTAACAGTGACGCTTACACACAATGCCCCCTGTAGTAGTTATGCTTATGCACACAATGCCCCCTGTAAAGGCCCCCTTTAGTACTGACGCTTAAACACACAATGCCCCCTGTAGTAGTGACGCTTACACACAATGCCCCCTCTAGTAGTGATGCTTACACACAATGCCCCCTCTAGTGGTGTCGCTTACACACAATGCCCCCTGCAGTAGTTATGCTTACACACAATGCCCCCTGTAGTAGTTATGCTTACACACAATGCCCCCTGCAGTAGTTATGCTTACACACAATGCCCCCTGTAGTAGTTACGTTTACACACAATGCCCCCTGTAGTAGTTACGCTTACACACAATGCCCCCTCTAGTAGTGATGCTTACACACAATGCCCCCTCTAGTGGTGTCGCTTACACACAACGCCCCCTGTAGTAGTTATGCTTACACACAACGCCCCCTGTAGTAGTTATGCTTACACACAACGCCCCCTAGTAGGCATACAACATCCCCTGTAGTAGTGACTCTTACACACAACAACCCCTAGTAATAGTGACGATTATGCATACAACACCCCTTGTAGTACTGATGCCTACGCACACAATGCCCCCTGTAGTAGTGACGCTTAAACACTGCCCAGTCACACATACACAGATGCACACACCACACACACACACACACACACACACACACACACACACACACACACACACACACATTCTCTTGCTCACTCTCTTTCCATTCACTCACCTAAAGAAGGCTGGCTGCTAGTGCTGCTGGAGCCGCTCATCATCCTGTGTAGTAGGCTGCAGCCTGGTCCCGTGTAGCCCCACCCCCCAGCTCCATCTAGCTCCACCCCCTTTTCGGCCAGGCTACGGATACTGCAGGGAGAGTAGGGGGAGGCTTCTAGCTGCCAGCGCCGCTGCCTGTACAGTGTGACAGGCACAGCAGCTGGCAGCAGCAGGGGGAGACAGGGCGGCGCAGCAAAGGGATGCAGGGCAGGCATCGCGCCTGTCCGGTCCGGCGCCTACCTGCACTGCATCCCTTTGCTGAGCGGGTAGCGCTGGGTCTGTGTATGGTATATAAGAATGGAAAGTTACCATTAGTGGTTTGCCCATCAATACCAGGGGTGCAGGAATGGTTCTTTTTTTTTTGGCAAAGGGTGTCATGGCACTAAGCGCCACTCCCAGACGTGTTGTTTATCCTCTCTCCTTTCAATGATTGGCCCACCATTTAGCCCCACCCCCTTCCATGATAAGCCTGCAGAGTCTGACAGCAGGATGCCATTGATGTTTCAAACCATCAATGGGAGACCATAGATAGTGAGACCTTCGATGGCTATCCCTAGATGTGTGTGAATGTGGAGTAGCTAGGGTAGGTCATGAGAGAGGGGAGGAACATTTGATCCATATTGTGGAGGAGGTGGAGGCTCCATTACCGCCCCCTGGCTGGGGTAAGCAGCCTCTGCAGCTTGGATATGTGGTTTGGGATAATCATAGTATTTTTGGTGTGATGAGAATCCTCTGCACCACTGTGTCATTTATCACTAGTATCCACAACTATCCAATGCTTTGTGAGGCAGTGCTTAGAACTCATGTAACGTGCAGCTAGCATTAACCTACTAGTATTTGGGCTTTTTATGGGACTACAGTTTTATCAACAACAACTTGCGCATTTTCCATTCACCTATGAAAGTAAGTGGGGCTCTAGAAGCAGACCACATGAAACGTACAGGTACTGCATATATATGTTTGTGATGCTTTGTATGTATGCCACTTCAAACCCTTATTCAAACCCTAGCAACTTTATTTACAAATGGGAAACAGGCGCCCATGCTGAAAAACAACAGAAGACTGGAGCGGGCGGGGGGGGGGGGGGGGGGGGGGATTAGGGAACAGTATGGTTGTTAAATTAGTCTGTGTTAGAGCTATTCTAAAGCCGATGGAAGTGCTATCCGGCTTTTGGCTGATGAGTTGCAACAAATACATTTGTTTTGACGTTCACACAATTTGCATTTGTTTGCCAAATTAATTAATTTGCACTTTGTCAAGGTCTCCCCGACATTGCAAAGCTTCAAACGGGCACTAAAAACCCACCTATTCATCAGAGCGTACTCCTCTAACCCCCTGCCTCATGCCTTGAACATCTCTGCTTTGCTTACATACTGCCAGGGGTTAAAGTGAGCTGGAACGGGGCGGAACTGCGTTCCGTCAGTTCCACGCAGTTCCGCCTCCTCTGGCTCACCTAACCCGATGTGTGCCGGCGCCGCAAGGAGATGCCGGGCGCCCGCACAGTGGAAGCCTGGCAGCAGGAGCTCACTACTGAGCTCCTGCTTCCGGCTCTAGTGTGCGCTATGAGAGAGACGTCATGACGTCTCTCTCATAGTGCAGGGAACCGGACGCCGGGAAGATCACAGCTGTCGGATGCGGGAGCGGGGCTTGGTAAGTATGGTGCTTTTTGTTTTGTTTCTAAGGCATATCTGCTGGGGGCAAGCTACACGGGGCAAACTACAAGGGGTAAACTACTGGGGCAAACTACAGGGGCGCATTACTACTGGGGGATTACTACTTGGGGCACACTACTGGGGGCATAACTACAGGGGCTAAACTACTGGGGACATTACTATTTGGGGACTAAACTACAGGGGGGCATTACTACAGGGGGGCTAAACTACAAGGGGCATTACTACAGGGGGGCAAACTATAGAGGGCATTACTACTTGGGGCAAGCTACATGGGGCTAACTACAGCGGCGCATTACTACTGGGGGCATAACTACAGGGGCACATTACTACTGGGGGCATAATTACAGGTGGGCTAAACTACAAGGGGGCAAACTGCAGGGGGGCATAACTACAGGGGCTAAACTACGGGGGGCATTCCTACTTGGGGCAAACTACATCGGGCTAAACTACTGGGGGGGATAAACTACGGGGAGCATAACTGCAGGGGCTATACTACTGGGGGCATTTCTACTTGGGGCAAACTACATGGGGCTAAACTACTGGGGGCATTACAACTGGGGGGCTAAACTACTGGGGCGTAACTGCAGGGGCTAAACTACAGGGGGCATTATCGCTGGGGGCTAAACCACATGGGGCAAACTACATGAGGATTAAACTACAGGGGCTAAACTACTGGGGCATTACCACTGGGAGGCTAAACTAAAGTGGGGGTAAACTACTGGGGTCATAACTGCAGGGGCATTACTACTGGGGGCATAACTACTGGGGCTAAACTACAGGGGACATTACTACAGGCAACATTACTACTGGGGGCAATACTACACAGGGCCATTACCATTAAGGGCATTACTAATGGGGGCACTACTAATGAGGGCATTGTAAAGGGGGCACTTCATAAGGGGCATCACTACTGGGGACATAAGGGGCACTACTACTGGGGGCATTGCATAAGGGGCACCACTACTATGGGCTCTATATAAGGGGCACTACCAGTACAGTGGACATTGCATAAGGAGCACTACTACTGTGGTCATTGTAAAAGGGGCGCTACTGCTGTAGGCATTGTGTATTACGGGGTGCTACTACTGTGGGCATTATGTGTATTAGGTGTGCTACTACTGTGGGCATTATTACTATTGTGTGACCACGCCCCTTTCGGTTTAAGATCACGCCCCTATTTGGGGGCTTTATTGCATGGGCGCCGGGGGAAGGGGGGGTGAGTTCCACCACCTCTCTAGGACCACTTTAAGCACTGCATACTGCCATCAGGCTACCTCCCGCTTGCTTGCACCTCATGTAATCTGTCTGTCGCCCCTTCCCACTAGATTGTTAGCTCTTCAGAGCAGGGCCCTCTTTCCTCTTGTTTTCAATGCCCTCTTCTCGACATATTTCACTCACAGCTCTCCCCTACTCAATGACCATCTTTACCTGCTTTTTCTCCTGCTGGTAAAGGCTCATCTCTATCTATGGCCGTCAGCCCCAAGTAGTACGATGATTACTCCCTCGCTACTTACATCTTAGCTGTATTATGTCTTGAGAATTGTGGTGCTCTTTGTTACCTGTACTCGATTTTTGTTATTTATTTACTGTAATGCTAAGTTTTGTCTCCCTGCACTGTCCTTTGTACGGCGCTGCAAAACACTTATGGCGTCTTATAAATAAAATGTAAAAATAATAATAATAATAATAATAATATTCTTTTTTTATCCTCCTTCCACAGTCATTTGTTGCTGATTTTCTATAGTGTCTAGCACAGTGGTTCTGAAATGTTTTTCTGCTGTGACACACTGAAGCGTAACATCCAGGTATGTGACACATATAAAAATAAATGTAAATGAACCTTATTGTACCCAGAGCACACACACCTAGCAGTTCTTTACATATCAAACACTTCCCCAAATACACACACCTCCACATTCTCTTTATCCATTGCAGTTTACTTACCTTAGAAGGACTCCTTTCCTCTTCATCTCCTCTGCCAACCTACTGAGTCTGCGACTGCCTGCTTTTAGCTCCTCTCTAATGCTGCAGGAAGCCAATGGGTGGATGCATACCTCCCAACAATCACAATTTTTGCGGGAAAGTCCTGTTTTTTGAGCACTGTCCTGCTGTCCCTGCCACGGGCCACAGTGTCCCTCGGTGGGCGGAAAGTTGGGAGGCTCCCTGTTACTGAAGCAGGAGGAGAGCAGGAAGCACACACTCCTCCCCTTGCTCTGCTGATTGGCTGCAATGTGTCCTGTGGTACCTGGCCTGTTTTGTTTGTTTTTTTGTCCCAGCCACGGGCCACAGTGTCCCTTGTGAGCGGGAAGTTGGGAGGCTTCCCGTTACTGGAGCAGGAGGAGAGCAGGAAGCACACACTCCTCCCCTTGCTCTGCTGATTGGCTGCAATGTGTCCTGTGGTACCTGGCCTGCTATTTTTTTTGTCCAGGCACGGGCCACAGTGTCCCTCATGGGTGGGAAGTTGGGAGGCTCCCCGACACTGCAGCAGGAAGCACACACTCCTCCCCTTGCTCTGCTGATTGGCTGCAATGTGTCCTGTGGTTCCTGGCCTTTTTCTTTTTTCTTTTTGTGTCATCCCACTGTCATTGTGCATGACACACCACAGACCAGCTTGGGACACCCTAAGGTTTTGTAACACATGGGGGGGAAAAGTAATAGGGTCCTAGTTTGCTGACCAGGTTGGTTTTGCCTTGTTAATGATTGCCGCTTCAAAAATACATGCAATCTCGGCCGAAATCCCAGACCTCTGCAAACTCGAACCCTATTACATTTCCCCCATAGTTTGGTATTTATATGGTAGTATAGGCTACAAGCCAAACATATTGCATTACACTTCACAATTGTCAATACTGTATGTAGTTATTTTAGTGCATTTATGAAACCTGGTACCAAATAAATAGTTGGTTGCCCATGGCAACCAGTCACATTGTAGTCCTTGTATTTTAAATGCATCTGAGGAAAGGGAAGGAAACTTCTGTTTGATTGCTGTGGACTAAGCCACCTGTTTACTTGTCACCAGTTTTCCTCTGTCTCACACTCTCTGCAGGTGGCGGCTACAGGTGGCTAGCTGCTGTAATACGATCCTGTGCACAGAAATACATTACAGCTACAACTTTGCAATATAAATTTAGTGACCCGTGACCTAAATAATTACAGTAGCCCATCTTTGGTGATTCTGCAGATGAACGGCTTCCGTAGAAAAGATACTGCAGTGGTGTGCAAATTGAATGGGACAAAGCTTATTGGCCCCCATTTAACAATGAGTTTCCTTTGCTGGAAACCCATTTTTGGAGTTAAATGGGACCAATCGCTATTTAACAAGGCTAATAGCGCTGCCTTTCATATTCCCCATACTGCGGCACTCTAAACTGTATTTAAGAACGAGCGCTATTTCTGAAATAGCGCTCGCTTACCTGTAATGGTCTCGTCTGCTCCGGGCAGACGTTAGGACATTGCTGCAACGGAGTCCGTCCTGCGCTCCGGCTCCCCCCTCCCGCAGCAATCCCGGCATGCATTACGCCTGTCGGGTTGCTATAGAGACAGGAAGTCTGAGGAGTCCCAAATGGCCGCCGCGTCTGGAAATCACTACTGCGCATGTGCCGGAAATTACCGTATTCCGGCATATGCACAGACTCTCCCTACACAGATCATTTGTCAGCGCTGATGTAAGGTAAACCAGCACTGACGTGGCAAATACCGCATTCACTCGCCGTGGCATAGGCTCTTCTTAAATAGAAGAGCGCGATGCCACTATACCACGGCGGGGGAAAACGGTATTTTACAATTCGGATTTTTCATAATGATAAATGAGGGCCATTGTTTTTATGGTGAATAATTTACATATTTTTAATATGACCTCTTGCAATTCCTCTTCTGGTTGCGTTTTTTTAAGAAGTATTGAAACACTAGATTTATTACCTCCAGCAATATCACAAACTGGAGTTCTGGACAAGAGGATAGGTGCATGGGACTGGAGTGCAGAGCACGAGGATAGGACACATCACTGGTGTATGGGAGTGCAAAGCACGAGGATAGGACACATTACTGTTGCATGGGGCTGCAGAACAAGGAGATAGGACACATCACTGGAGTATGGGAGTGTAGAGCATACGGACAGGACACATCACTGGAGTATGAAGCTGGAGTGCTGAGCAAAAGGATAGGACGCAACACTGATATAGGGCACGAGGAAAGGACACTTCACTGGTGTATGAGAGTACAGAGCAAGAGGATAGGACACATCACTAAAGTATGGGAGTGCTGAACAAGAGTATAGGACACATCATTGGTGTAAGGGACTAGAGTGCAGAACAAGAGGATAGGACGCAGCACTGATATAGGGAACTGGAGTGCAGAGCACGAGGAAAGGACACTTCACTGGTGTATGAGAGTGCAGAACAAGAGTGTAGGACACGTCATTTGTGTAAGGGACTAGAGTGCAGAGTACAATGGGGGTAATTCTGAGTTGATCGCAGCAGGAACTTTGTTAGCAGTTGGGCAAAACCATGTGCACTGCAGGGGAGGCAGATATAACATGTGCAGAGAGAGTTAGATTTGGGTGGGTTATTTTGTTTATGTGCAGGGTAAATACTGACTGCTTTATTTTTACACTGCAATTTAGATTTCAGTTTGAACACACCCCACCCAAATCTAACTCTCTCTGCACATGTTATATCTGCCTCCCTTGCAGTGCACATGGGCCCTCATTCCGAGTTGTTCGCTCGCTAGCTGCTTTTAGCAGCATTGCACACGCTAGGCCGCCGCCCTCCGGGAGTGTATCTTATCTTAGCAGAATAGCGAACGAAAGATTAGCAGAATTGCTACTAAATAATTCTTAGCAGTTTCTGAGTAGCTCCAGACCTACTCACAGATTGCGATCAGCTCAGTCCGTTTAGTTCCTGGTTTGACGTCACAAACACGCCCTGCGTTCGGCCAGCCACTCCCCCGTTTCTCCAGCCACTCCTGCGTTTTTCCCTGACACACCTGCGTTTTTTTGCAAACGCCAGGAAAACGCTGAGTTACCACCCAGAAACGCCCCTTTCCTGTCAATCATTTACCGAACAGCAGTGCGACTGAAAAGCGCCGCAGAATCCACAGCAAATCTGCTAAGTTTTTAGTTAAATAACTAAGCGCATGCGCCCTGCGTGCCTTGCGCATGCGCAGTTTGCAACAAATCGCAGCATAGCGAAAATCGTCAACGAGCGAACAACTCGGATTGACCCCCTTGGTTTTGTCCAACTGCTAACAAAGTTCCTGCTGCGATCAACTCAGAATTACCCCCAATGATAGGACACAACACTGGTGTATGAAGCCGTAGTGCTGAGCTAGAATATAGGACACAACACTGATGTGCAGAGCCACACATACCACTCCATTTCCCTCTGCTCGTGATGGAGGGGGTCATTCCGAGTTGTTCGCTCGCTAGCTGATTTTAGCAGCATTGCACACGCTAGGCCGCCGCCCTCTGGGAGTGTATCTTAGCATAGCAGAATTGCGAACGAAAGATTAGCAGAATTGCGAATAGAAATTTCTTAGCAGTTTCTGAGTAGCGCCAGACCTACTCACAGATTGCGATCAGCTCAGGCCGTTTCGTTCCTGGTTTGACGTCACAAACACGCCCTGCGTTCGGCCAGCCACTCCCCCATTTCTCCAGACACACCCGCGTTTTTTCCTGGCATGCCTGCGTTTTTCCGCACACTCCCAGAAAATGTCCAGTTTCCGCCCAGAAACACCCACTTCCTGTCAATCACACTCCGATCACTTCAACGATGAAAATTCTTCGTTCGGACGTGATTAAATCTACTAAGTTTTATGTTAAAATACTTACCGCATGCGCGCTGCATACCATGCACATGCGCATTTTTGCCTTAATCGCTCCGTTGCGAAAATCGGCAGCGAGCGAACAACTCGGAATGACCCCCGGTGTTCATTCTGCATCCAAATAAACATGAATTAATTGTACATGAGTACAAGCCAATGCACATGCTGCATCTGTGACCTGTCCTGTATTTACTGTACAGGACTGCGTGTACTGCAGCCGTGTTCTTCACAGTCTAATGTGTCCCATCTCCACTCAGTGAATGCTGACGCGGAGTCAGTGCCCACATGTACGAGCCCACATATCAAGATATATGTGTGAACAACGAGATGTCGCTAATGAAATCTCAGCATTTCTGTGCCCAGTGTTTACACTTGTTATCTCACGTTCCTCTTACAATTAATGGTTTGTCCCCAGGAACTTTTTTCAATAGAATTCCCAAAGTGCTATCATAATGTACATTATGCAGCAGTGTGTGCTGAGCAAACCTTCAGTACTGAAAAGAGGGTCGTTGTACAAAATAACGTGTTTAATGCAGATAGAGTAACTACAGATGTTCACGACTCTTCCTTCTCATCTCCATGTGTGATGATGTAACACAGGGACTTGTAGTCAATATTTCCAGCTACATCAATTGGTGTCACAGCAAACATTTGTTCCACCTGGAAAATAGTAAAGATTATTATTAGGAGGTGACATGAGCATCAGTGGTGATGTAGGCGGTCATTCCGACCCGATCGCTCGCTGCAGTTTCTCGCAGCGCAGCGATGGGGTCGGAACTGCGCATGCGCCGGCACAGAAATGCGCCGGTGCATGGCAGCCGTCGTTACCTAGCGATTGCCTCTGAGGCAGAGGCGGTCGCTGGGCGGTCCGGGGCTGGATGGCGGCGTTAAGCCGCCGTTTAGGGGGAGTGGTCCAGCCAACGCAGGCGAAGCTCCCGGCCAGCACGCTAAACCTGCGCTGGTTGGGAGCTACTCTTGAACTGCAAAGGCATCGCCGCTGTGCGATACCTTTGCACTTCTATGGGGGGGAGGGCGGCACTGACATGCGGGGCGGACTAGCCCTGTGCTGGGCGTCCCCCCGCATGTCAGTGTGAATTATCGTAGCTGTGCTGAATTTAGCACAGCTACGATCAACTCGGAATGACCCCCTTAATCGGAGTTATTGCTCACCTCATCTGCTGTGAATCTGTCTGCTTGTGTCATCAGGAGATTCTTTAATCTGAAGGAAACAACATAATTTTAATCAAATTGTTTGGAAGCCCTACACAGAATGACGGGTGCAGGGCCATAAAAATAGCCAGATGAACCTGGGTCTGAAAATGATCAAGGGACAATTGTGAGAGGCTAGTGAGCTGTCACCAGCGCTGTGTGGGTGTGGCCAGTGCTGTGTGGGTGTGGCCAGTGCCATGTGGATGTGTACATTCCCATTTTTATGAGCCCCAGTGTCTCCCTAAATATGTAAAAAGTAAGGAAATAGAAATAAAAAAAATTAACTCATGATTTATGTCTGGCCGTCTGAACAGCCGGGCGTCTGGTCATCCTGACATAATGATGGGCATTTTTTTAATGTGGAGCTGTAGTCCCATCTGCCCCATTGTTAATCTGGCCCTGGATGGGGTGTGCCATGTCTAATTGGAACAAAATTGAGCCCTAAGGGGGAGATTTATCAAAGCTTGGAGAGAGATAAAATATTAACCAATCAGCTCCTTTCATTTTTAAAACACAGCTTGTAAAGTGACAGAAGCTGATTGGTTGGTAATTTATCTCTCTCTGCCTTATGGATAACCACGCTTTTATAAGTCGAGACCAATAGAGAGTTCCAGTTCAGAATATTAGAGCCTAGGCTGGAAAGAGCTGTCAGGACCTTCTTCCCAAGACCTTGCCTCAGGGCAGCGATATGTAAGTCCCGCTTCTGATTTGTAATGCATCCAATAAATATACTGTGATGCTTCCCCTTTTAATTAAAATGAGACATACTTAATGGCTTTCTAGGCGTATTTAGAGAGCACCTGACACACACAGTGGTGGTGAATATGTGTGACTTGAACCAAAAAATGTAGTCAGTTAGTAACATCATGAGCAGTGGTGCAAGTAGAATTTTTTTTTTCTTAGTGGTACTGATAGTAAAAATGGGTGTGGTCGCGTGTCATGAGGGGGCATGGTCACACAAAACTCGGGGAGTGGCTACATGAATATAGGGGCATGGCCACATTATGCCACACACCGTAATGCCCATTACACATTATGCCAGACACCGTAACATCCATTACACATTATGCCACACACCGTAATGTCCATTACACACTATGCCGAACACCGTAATGCCTTTTACATATTATACCACACACCGTAATGCCTATTACATATTATGCCACACACAGTAGCGGATCTTGCTACGGGCACGTAAGATTTTTGCCCTGGGCGCCGCTTTCCAGGGGGCGCCACCACCGTGGCAAGATCTGCTACTGTTGCCCCCCGGTGCTCGGTAGATGCGGTGCTGTGCGGTGCGCGATGAAGTCATCACACACCGCACTGCATTGTAGGAGCAGCACATAGACACTAGGGGTCATAATTGACCTCTAGTGTCTATGCGGTGGTATGGGAGAGACGTCATGATGTCTCTCCCATAGATCAGAGGAGCAACACTGGCGGCCGGAGACGGAGGGCAGCAGCGGTTGGAAAGCAGGAGCGGGAATTGTAAGTATTTGTTTTTTAAGCGGCGCAACTAAGGGGCACAACTCTGCATGGGGCACAGTACTGTGGGCACGGTGCAACTAGGGAGCACAACTCTACAGGGGGCACAGTACTGGGGGCATAGCTAAACTAGGGGGCGCAACTCTACTGGGGGCACAACTCTACAGGGGGCATTACTGACCACGCACATTCTCCGTGAAGCCACGCCCCTATTTTTTCGCCTGGGGCGCCACAAAGTCTAGATCTGGCCCTGGCCACACACAGTTATGCCACTTAATCCCCAGCAGTGGGCTGGTGGTACTGCGTACCACCACCATATTTATTAATAGTACTCTGTACCATTCTGTACCACCCTACTTTCAGCACTGGACATGAGGCACATAAGGTCTGATTCAAAGGTGGATGCAAGTAAATCATTAGGCGCCAGTGCCTGTTTTACATATGCGTATGTTCTCCCAATGGTCACTGCTGATGTACGCACTTTGGAACTGCATGGAGATCCATGCAGTTCCAGTAGGCGTGACAGGAGGGGTGGCAGGGTGTCAGTGGGCTGTTGGTTGGTGTGTCAGGGGGGGGGTGTAGGGGTTAGGAACTGCTTCGGCACCGACAGCCAAATACCATTGGCCATTCTGAGCAAGCATACGGTTGCCCAGAAGTCCGCTGGTGCAGCCAATGGTAGCGGATTAGAGCTGCAGCTGGTGGGAGTCTCAGTAGATGGCGCATTGACTGTAGCATTTGCATAATTACTCAGTGGAGGCTGCAACAAAAACTGCAGCTGCTGCTTCTTCGCGTCCACCTCTGAATCACTCCCATAGTGCCTAGTAAATAAATAGTTTGCATCATTCTCATGACTATTGGTTCAGCCCCAAAATGGCTGTCACCACATAGCATAGATGACAGGCACACTTTAAGTTAAAGCTTTTTCATGCATCATTTCAACAGGACTCCTAAAGCTCAAATATAGTTTACATTTTATGTGTAGCTATATAATATAGTGCAATTTGTAGTCTAATTAGTCCTTATTAATCTGTGTTTACAATGCTGGATCACGCACTCATCTTTATGGACGTTCCCAGTTCCATTGGGGTCCAGGAGTTTGAAAGCGCTAACGATAGAATCTTCCGGGTCCGTTCCTGGGAAGGAAAATTGAGAAAATGGTCGGCTGAAACACATAAGCAAATATATGAACAACTAATACAGACGTAGTGGGAGCTGGGCCATGGGGGTGATTCAAAGCTGATCGTAGAAGTTAGGACATCTACAATCAGATTCTCAGACATGCGGGAGGACGCCCAGCACAGGGCTACTCCCCCCCCACATGTCAGGCCCTGCACCCCCCTCATGGATACAAAAGCATCGCACGGCAGCAATGCTTTTGCACCCACTGAGTAGCTCCCTGCCTGCGCAGACTAGCTGCGCTGGCAGACGGCTACCCGCCGCATCCCGAGGAGCATCGGCTGCGTGTGACCTCACGCAGCCACCGTGGCGCCCCCCCACAACGATCCGGACACGCCTGCGTTGTCCAGACCGCGCCCCACCAATGGTGTTCAAATGCCATTGGCACGCCCCCTCCCGCCCCGCGAGCACCTCTGCCTGCCAATCAGGCAGAGGCGATCGCAGCACTCCACAAAGGGCTTCAGACTGCGATCGCTGCCGTTGCAACGATCGGATCTGAATTATGCCCCATATAAGGCCCTCTGAGACATTTCTAGAGCCCTTCTGTACAACCCACATAGTGTGAAATAATGTTTTAATAGCATCTGGCCTATAATACTTTATTTATATCTTATGTGTGTCTAAAATGAGATAATGAAGCTGGGCACAGAGCCTTGCTGCAGGAGAGCCCCGGGAATAGAGCACAGCACGCCATGCTGACGTACCATTCAGCTTTTCCCCAAACAGTGACAAGAATATAGTGAAGTTGATGGGTCCTTTCCCTTCCTTCAGCATTTCATCCAGCTCATCTTCATTCACATTAATTTTACCTGAGAGAAAAAGAGAGACATTAAAAACTTTGTCGTGATCGTAAAACCCATATTCTTATTTTCTGGCTTCTTCTAAAATATTTGATTGTATAAAATGCACTATTCATACTTTTGACCATCCTGCCTCACAATCAGGTATAGGACAATGGCTCTCTCAACTCAGGATCTCCTCCGAATCCTAACCATCACATGCAAACTCCTATCCCCAAGTATGTATCAAGAACTGTTTTACAATATAATACATAGAACATGTCTCTCTCCCAGTAGACAATTCCTCATGGGTTTAGCACCCTCAGATAAATGTCTTAAATGTAATCGGAAAATGGCGGATTTGTACCATATATCATTTAGAATGTTAGCTCTCACGAGTAGATACCGTTATTGTATCCAAGTCCAATTCTAATAATAAACTGTATGCCAATCGTGTACACTCAGCGTTTCTCCGTTATAACATTAGAACGATTTCATCAGAAGGTATGATAACACCGTTCTAATGTTATAACGGAGAAACGCGTTAAGGACACCCGTATATTTGGCTTGGGAACACCTATATACTCAGGACGGCTGTATCCACTATCCTGCCAGAGCTATACCAAATCACCATCGCGGCGAGAAGCTTTTTAAACAGCACCGACAAAGAGGAGCTGAGCGTCGTGCTGCCGCAGCTCAGTGCCGCTCCCTCGCCCTCTAACCAGAAATATAGAACCGAGGCCAGAGTGAGAAGACTCACACACTCCGGAAATCAGGCGACTCCAGCAAGGGAACAACCAGCGGCGTGCTGCGGCAGCCGGGCACTGCCTTTTTCCGGAGCTCAATAATTCCATCACTGGTCACGGCGAGGTGAGATATATTAATTGCACCGAACTTACCGACAGGAATCTATATAAACTGTGGTATATAAAAGTTCAATATCAGCCGTTGCTGAGTGTACACAAGTGGCATACAGTTTATTATTAGCAGATCCGGCCATAGCTATAGGCAAACTAGGCAATTGCCTAGGGCATTTGATATGCCTAGGGGCATCTGCAGCTGCTGCTGATTAAAATGATATGCGGCCTGCCTATATTCTGTATAGCATTTCATATGCAGATACAGACACACTCTCACACAGTATATAGACATGCTGCATATCATTTTAATCAGCAGAATCTGCTTGTGCACCCTAGCCACATAGCAATGCAAATAAGATGCATTTTCATAAAAAAAGGTGCCCGATGTTAGCATTGAGGCAAGATTATGAGGACACATCTGTATCCAAGCAGAGGCAGAGGTCACAGTGTTAGTGGAAGTGTGAGTGCTGTGTGCATGTGAGTGGGTTGGTTGTGTAGTAGTGTTCAGAATATGTGTAAGGAGCATTATGTGTGTCATGTAAAAATGCATTAATAATGTGCAACACATGTGTAAGGGGCACTATGTGTGTCATTATGTGTATAAAGGCATTAATAATGTGTGGCTTATGTGTAACAGGGTACTACTGTATGTGTGTCATTATGTGTATAGGGGCACTAATAATGTGCAGCAAATGTGTAGGGGGCACTCTGTGTCATTATGTGTATAAGGGCATTAATAATGTGCGGTATATATGTAAGGGACATTATGTGTAAAAGGGCATTAATAAAGGTTGTCATAATGTGTAAGGCACATTATGTTTATAACGACATTAATAATGTGTAAGGGGCATTACTGTGTGGAATTATGTGTATAAATGCATTACTAATGTGTGGCATTATGTGTATAGGGTGCTCTACTATGTGGCGTTGCGTATAGAAAGGGCACTACTGTGTCATCTAATATGAATAAAGAGCAATAGGGTGTGGTGTAATGTGAATAAGGAGCAATTCAATGTGATGTTATGTGAATAAGGGGCTCTACTGTGAGGAGTAATGTTTATAAGGTAAAGTAATACTACTGTGGGATGTAATATGAATTATGGACACTATTGCATGATCAAATGTGAAGAAAGTTGCACTACTGTGAGGCGTAATTGGAATTGGGGGTACTATTGTGTGGCCATGCCCCTTGCCAGCAAAAACACACCCTTTTTGTGCTGTGCGCCAAATGTGCGAACTGTTCCTATTTAAAATATAGGGGGTACAAACACCAAAATAAGGACTGCTATGGGTGAGGGGTGATGGTGCTGGGAAAGAGGTGCAACCAGTGGTGGTGCTAGGGGGCACCAGCCAAAATCTTGCCTAGGGCATCATATTGGTTAGGGCCGGCCCTGATTATTAGAATTGGACTTGAATACAATAATGGTATCTAGATACAATATAGCGGTCCATAGATACAAAACAACACTCTATCCACTCAAGTGGCATATACTGTATAAATTCTAAGCAACACTGCAGTGGACAATATCTTATTTAGCCACAATAATGGAAACATAAACTGTGGAAGAGATGTGGGAATAAGGACTGCTATATAAATAATCTGGATCAACAGAGTATTGCCATATATTGTATTGCTCTTTTGGGTGTTTCCATGCATATGAATAAGCAATTAATGAATTAAGCTCGCTAAAGTAATTCTTCAGTTTTTTATGTGTAATAAATTGTTTTTTAATTGATGCGCTGTTTTATATATGTACATGGTGGCATTGGAATTCATGCGCTCTCTTTAGATATATATCTATTGAATAGATGTTTTATGATGTATAAATATGACTTACTAAGTACCTTAATATTAATATCGTCTATTTGTATACTTTTTTACTTCATTCTGTTCAAAGGAAAGATCTAATGCTTTGATATGAGACTAAAGAAGAATCATATTGCATTAATGTCACTAAAGTAAATGTATAAATATGTACAAACGCTTTTTCACAATGTATACTGTAACACTGTAGGGGTGCAAGGCGCCTTTTCCTGGGGAATATGGCCGCACGCAGCAGCTGAGGAACAACACAAGTCCAGTTTCTGGTACAACTGACCCCGGCCAGTTTTATTGAAACAGAAAATAAAACAAACCCCAAAATAAAAATACCTTGCCTGTCCGGCACTAACTAAACATAAGATATTCCTAACTGTCACTAAACAAAACACAGAGTTCGTCAGTACATACTGTATAGCTTACTTGCATCAGAAAGCGTGTCTCTCACACACAGATCCTGCAGCCTTCCCAGGCAGTCTGCCCATACTAATCAGGTTAGAAGCACTATAACACTCTTACACAGCTGAAACCCTGATTAGCCCTCTGTGAGGCCAAAGACCCGAACTGGGCCCAATGTCTAGAACTCGCCTTATCTCTCTCTCAGAGCCTTTACCCAGCTTTTACAGCAAACTGAAAAGGTTCAGACAAAACAAAAAGCATTTTTCCTAGAAGTTAACATTTTCTAAAACATGTAAGACAAGAACCTGGGACAAATATACCTGCCCTCAAACACTATCCCAGTGTTCTTGTCACATATCCCCCTCCCCTGTTTCGACCTAGGGGCCGGAACACTTGTAGCCCCCAAACAGAAGATGCGAGACAATGCATCTGCGTTGGTCAATTGTGTTCCCGGTCTATGTTCGACAGTAAACTTAAAGTCCTGCAACGCTAGAAACCATCTAGTTACACGAGCATTCTTGCCTCTATTTACATACATCCATTTTAAAGGGGCATGGTCTGTCACTAGTCTGAATTGTCTACCCAAGAGGTAATATCTCAAGGTATCTAGTGCCCACTTAATGGCCAAAGCCTCCTTTTCCACAATGGCATACCTTTTTTCATGCTCATTGAGTTTCCTACTCAAATAAATGATAGGGTGTTCGTCCCCATCTCTGGTTTGGGACAGCACAGCACCTATCCCTACCTCTGAGGCATCTGTCTGTACCACAAATTCTTTTGAAAAATCTGGTGTTATCAACACCGGTTGTGAACACAAAGCCACTTTTAACGCTTGGAACGCCTTTTCTGCATCAGGGTTCCATTTCACCACATTTGACTGCTTCCCTTTGGTAAGGTCTGACAACGGCACCGCTGTGGTCGCAAAATTAGGAATAAACCGTCTATAGTACCCAGTAATTCCCAAAAAAGCCCTTACCTGTTTTTTATTCACTGGACGAGGCCAGTTTTGAATAGCATCAACTTTATTCAATTGGGGCCTAATCAGACCTCTGCCTATGGTGAAGCCCAAGTATTTGACCTCCTCCATTGCGAGGCAGCACTTCTTTGGGTTAGCAGTTAACCCTGCCTCTCTGATTGAGTCCAGTACTGCTTGTACTTTAACCAAATGTGACCCCCAGTCTGTACTGTGAATTACCACATCATCCAAATAGGCAGCTGCATATTTTCTATGGGGCCTCAAAATTTTATCCATCGCCCGTTGAAAGGTTGCTGGAGCCCCATGCAACCCAAAGGGTAACATCTTATACTGGTACAGCCCCTCCGGAACCGAAAAGGCTGTTTTTTCTTTGGCGCTATCAGATAAAGGTATTTGCCAGTAACCTTTGGTCAGGTCCAATGTGGTGAGAAACCTGGCTGTTCCCAGCCTTTCTACAAGCTCATCCACACGGGGCATGGGGTATGCGTCAAACTTGGACACCTCATTTAACTTACGAAAGTCATTACAGAAGCGTATGCTACCGTCGGGCTTCGGGATGAGCACTATGGGACTGGACCACTCACTGTTAGACTCCTCTATGACTCCCAGTTCTAACATGGTTTTAACTTCCTTAGAAATAGCTTCTCGCTGAGCTTCTGGAATCCTATATGGCTTTAAATGAACCCTGACCCCTGGTTCTGCGACAATGTCATGTTTTATTATGGTCGTTCGGCCAGGCAGCTCTGAAAATACCTCCCTATTTTGGATGAGAAATTCTTTAACCTGATTGTTCTGATCAGCTGATAATGTCTCTGACACCTTCACTGCGGGAAGCAACCGGGGTGAAGACACCGAAGGGCAAGGCTCCGCTGACAGAGACAACCTATCTTTCCAGGGTTTGATTAAGTTAACATGGTAGATCTGTTCGGGTTTTCTCTTTCCCGGCTGGTATACTTTGTAATTAACCTCATTCACTTTTTCCCTAATCTCAAATGGACCCTGCCATTTAGCTAGGAATTTGCTTTCCACAGTGGGTACCAAAACAAGAACTCTATCGCCAGGAGCAAATTCCCGTATCTTGGCACTCCGGTTATAGACCCTCTGTTGAGCACTTTGGGCCTGTTCCATGTGCTCTCTGACAACAGGTACCACGGCTGCAATCCTATCCTGCATTTGTGTTACATGCTCAATAACGCTTCTATAAGGAGTGGGCTGTCCTTCCCACGTCTCTTTGGCAATATCCAACAGCCCTCTGGGGTGTCTACCATACAACAAATCAAATGGAGAAAACCCCGTAGAGGACTGAGGAACTTCTCTGATGGCCATTAACAAGTAGGGCAACAAACAATCCCAGTTTTTCCCATCTCTCTCAACAACCTTTTTTAACATACTTTTTAATGTTTTATTAAACCTTTCCACCAACCCGTCAGTTTGGGGATGGTAGATGGACGTCCTGAGGTGAGTGACCTTAAATAACTTGCACAACTCTTTCATGATCCTTGACATAAATGGAGTACCTTGGTCAGTCAAAATTTCTTTTGGTATTCCCACTCTACTAAATACCTGCACCAGCTCCCTAGCTATCGCCTTGGTTGTGATAGTGCGTAAAGGGACAGCCTCAGGATATCGAGTGGCATAGTCCATAATTACCAGGATATACTGATGGCCCCGAGCAGACTTTAACAAGGGCCCCACGAGATCCATGGCTATTCTGTCAAACGGGACCTCTATAATAGGCATGGGAACTAGTGGGCTCCTGAAATGGGGTCTAGGGGCATGACACTGGCATTCAGGACAGGAAGAACAATATTCAGACACTTCTTTATAAACCCCTGGCCAAAAGAACCTTTGTAAAACTCTTTCAGTGGTTTTTTCTGCCCCTAAATGTCCTGCGGTAACGTGACTATGAGCTAAATCTAGTACCGTTCTCCGATAAGGCTGGGGAACTACCAGCTGTTCCACCACATCCTCACCCCTTTTGACAATGTGGTACAAGAGCTCATTACAGATGGCCATGTGGGGATACGTAACCCTGTCACCTGGTACCACAGGTTCCCCATTAACAATCTTAACATTCTCTCTAGCCTTTATTAAGGTAGGATCCTTTAACTGTTCAGACGCAAACAGATCCTTCTTTACCTCCAGGTCAGGCACGCTTTCAGTTCTAACTACTATGTCTCTGTTCCCGGCAAGAGGGTCCTCACTGGACTCCCCATCTGTCACTTCCCCAGCCAAACTAGCAAAAGGCAAAGGGCCAGAAAGTTCCGAAGACCCACGTACATCCATAAAATCACCGGTATTATCAACTGGCTTTTTACTTCTCACATCTGTTGATAACCGTGATTCCCACAGTTTCCAAAAATGAGGAAAATCCCTCCCTATTATGGCCTCATGCACCAAGGTAGGGACCAGTCCCACTTTAACCATTGCTGACCCACAACAAGTTTCTATATTCACCTCAGCAGTGGCATAATGTTGGGTATCCCCATGTATGCAAGTTACCCCAATAGGTATTTGCTGGACCTTTAAGGGGTTCACTAACCCAGCTTTCACGAGGGTAACTAAACTTCCTGAATCTAGCAAGGCCTCTACCCGGTTACCCTCTAAGAACACATCACACATTTGTTTTTCCAGCTCAGGTGAAGGTACCACAGTACAGGCTAACCTAGCAAAGAAAGACATTCTGCGACATTCAAAGGCAGCATCACATTGCATGGGTTCTTGCGTGACTGGGCAATTGGCAATAACATGACCTGGCATACCACACCTAAAACATTTAACCACACGATTATCAACCCGTTTGGGCAGCATAGACCGTTCTAGCCCCATTGGCCTGTCTCCAGGGCCAGTGTTTACAGTCTCTCCAGCCTTGCGTTCTCTTAACCGCCCAGCAACATTTTCCCACGGAACAGTCTTACCAGTCTTTACTGAAGGGCGCTGTCGAGGATCTATGGGTTGCTGGGTGGTCATCAGTAGTTCCTCTGCTGCCAAATACCTCTCTACCATGTCCACTAACTGGTCAGCAGTACCCGGGTTTCCATGGCTCACCCACTTGCGCAGGACCATGGGCAAAGATCTCAAGTAGCGGTCCATGACGACTCTTTCCACCATCTGGGGACCAGTTAATGTCTCTGGCTGTAGCCATTTTTTTGTTAGCTGAATAAGGTCGTGCATCTGGGAGCGCGGAGGCTTCTCCATGGCGTACAGCCAACGGTGCACCCGTTGTGCTCGTACTGACAGCGTGACTCCCAGGCGGGTCAGGATCTCAGTCTTTAGTTTATCATAGTCCCGAGCCTCAGCAGGGCTTAAATCAAAGTAAGCTTTTTGGGGCTCACCTGACAGGAAAGGTGCCAGCAGACTGGCCCACTGTGCTTTCGGCCAGTTCTCACGCTCGGCAGTCCTTTCAAACGTGGTCAGATAGGCCTCCACATCATCAGCCTCTGTCATTTTCTGCAGGAAGTGACTGGCCCGTATAGAACTAGAGCTGGTTGGAGCACTGACGGCCACATCTCCAACCCGAGCTGCAAGTCTCTGCACCACTTCTGCTAAGGCCTCTCTATCCTGACGCTGTTGCCTGTAAAGTTCATCAACAACTGCCTGCTGTTGTCTCTTATTTTCCTCCATTGCCACCTGCTGCTGTCTTATATTTTCCTCCATTGCCACCTGCTGCTGTCTGTTGGCCTCCTGCTGTAGTCTCCAATTTTCCTCCATTGCCACCTGCTGTTGTCTCCTATTTTCCTCCATTGCCACCTGCTGCTGTCGGTTGGCCTCCTGCTGAGCCGCTGTAGCTTGCAGCAAGGCTTTAAGCAGATCCTCCATGTCGACAGATTTTTCAGGCGGCTTTGTAGCTGCTTTCACCCAAGACATATATCAAACCCTCAGGGGTGAGTCTCAGTAACTTCACACTGGGCTGTATCTGCATAAACCACCGTTTTCTGCAGGCCTCACAAAGCTGCTGCTTTCACTTATGCGCAGAACGGCATGCTCGCATTCTCCACCAAGTTGTAACACTGTAGGGGTGCAAGGCGCCTTTTCCTGGGGAATATGGCCGCACGCAGCAGCTGAGGAACAACACAAGTCCAGTTTTTGGTACAACTGACCCCGGCCAGTTTTATTGAAACAGAAAATAAAACAAACCCCAAAATAAAAATACCTTGCCTGTCCGGCACTAACTAAACATAAGATATTCCTAACTGTCACTAAACAAAACACAGAGTTCGTCAGTACATACTGTATAGCTTACTTGCATCAGAAAGCGTGTCTCTCACACACAGATCCTGCAGCCTTCCCAGGCAGTCTGCCCATACTAATCAGGTTAGAAGCACTATAACACTCTTACACAGCTGAAACCCTGATTAGCCCTCTGTGAGGCCAAAGACCCGAACTGGGCCCAATGTCTAGAACTCGCCTTATCTCTCTCTCAGAGCCTTTACCCAGCTTTTACAGCAAACTGAAAAGGTTCAGACAAAACAAAAAGCATTTTTCCTAGAAGTTAACATTTTCTAAAACATGTAAGACAAGAACCTGGGACAAATATACCTGCCCTCAAACACTATCCCAGTGTTCTTGTCACAATACTCTTTTGGTCTAATGCTTCAATCAAAAAAATATATATAAAAAAATGCACTATTTCATAAGATAACCATACTACAGTATCTCTTTTAACTGTATCTATATATTTATGCAGCAGCGAAAAGATGACACTGGATTATGGCCTGATTCTGATTTAGGAGTAAAGCAAAAAGAGCAAGTAACTTTGTGTCTGGAACAAACCATGTTGCAATACAAGGGGAGTAAATACATTTATATTTTTTCTGTGTAGGGTAAATACTGGTTGCTTTTGCATGTAGCCCACAAATGTGAGACAGTACTATTTTTACACTGCAGTTGGTACTGTATGTCAGTTGGACACACCCCACCTAAATCTAAATCTCTCTGCACATGTTACATTTGCCCCACCTGCAGTGCACATGGTTTTGCCCCGGGGGAACAGTTACTTGCTTTTTTTTTTTTTACTTTACTTCATACTTAGAATCATGCCTTTGTCCCAGCTGTGTTCCTGTGCATGCCCTTAGCTGAGCACACAAAGAATACCTCTTTCTCCTTTATCAGAAGGCCATCGTCCCTATACGGGATTATGGGAACAGCGGTATTCTGAAGGTGCATGGGTTTAACAAAGGAGATATCATAAGTACCTTAATGCATACTTGCCTACTTTTGAAAAAGCATATCAGGGAGATTGTGAAAGTAACACCTACCAGCACGGACGTGCACTGCTACATCATGAAAATGACATCCAAATGTAAATGAGCCCCAAAGTTAGTAATAGGCCCTACACACTGGCCGATCCGCCGCCGAGCTGCCCGACGGCAGATACGGCCGACGGGCGACCCGGCGGCGGGAGGGGGGGGCAGTGACGAGGGGAGTGAAGTTTCTTCACTCCCCCCGTCACCCAGCTGCATTGAAGTGCAGGCAAATATGGACGAGATCGTCCAATTTGGCCTGCATGTACAGCTGACGAGGCACCAGCGATGAACGAGCGCGGGGCCGCGCATCGTTCATTGCTGGAGCCTCCACACTGCACGATATGAACGTCATCTCGTTCATTAATGAACGAGATCGTTCATATCGTGCAGTCATGTCGGCCAGTGTGTAAGGCCCATAAGACCTACTTGTTGAAGAAAAGACACTGATACTTTGCAGGATTTGTTTTTGTATTGTGTTTTACCAGAGATTCCATATACTGTAAGTGCCCACTAGAAACCTTGTTTAAAATGCATGTAGCCATAGGGATCATTGGGGGATCATTCCGAGTTGACCGCTATCTGCATTTGTTCGCAGCGCAGCGATCAGGCTAAAAAACCGGCAGTTCTGCACATGCGTATGCGGCACAATGCGCACGCGCGATGTACGGGCACAACGAACGATGCAGTTTTGCACAGGGTCTTTTCAGGGAGTGTTCGGATAAACGCAGGCGTGCCAGGGAAAGCGCAGGCGTGGATGGGCGAACGCTGGGCGGGTGTGTGACCTCAAATCCGGAACTGAATAGTCTGACGTGATCGCAAGAGCTGAGTAGGTTTTGAACTACTCTGAAACTACACAAAACATTTTTGCAGGCGCTCTGCGATACAACCGTTTGCACTTCTGCTAAGCTAAAATACACTCCCAGTGGGCGGTGGCATAGCGTTTGCATGGCTGCTAAAAACTGCTAGCGAGCGATCAACTCGGCGTGACCCCCATTGGGCCTTATATTCCCCAATGCAGGGAAATGGTGCTGATGATTCCATTTGAATGTATATATCTCTGATTTATTCCCCCCCCCCCCAAGAATGTAACAGCTGCATAATGGGGGTAAGGTGCAATCAGGGAGATTGCTGGACTATTCAGGGAGTCAGGGAGATTGCTACTGTTTCAGGGAGTCTCCTGCAGAATGAGGAAGGGTAGGCAACTGTGCCTTAATGTAAGGTATCCATATGAAAAGTTACAGAATGTTGTTGTTTTTTTGTTAAATATATTCTTTTTATTGAGAGACTCAAACAGTGTAAAATGGGGGTAAGTCAAACCTGATCGCTGCTGTGCATTTTCACACAGCGGGCGATCAGGTCCAAACTGAGCATGCGCCGCAATGCGCAGGCGCGTCGCATGGGTTCAAAGCGGATCGTCGCTCAGCAATGAGTTTGTGCAACGGATTCATTCACATGGGCGTTTGTGGGTGTCAACTGACCGTTTTCAGGGAGTGGCTGGAAAAAGGCAGGTGTGTCCAAGCATTTGCAGGGAGGGTTCCTGACGTCAGTTCCGGTCCTGGACAGGCTGATGTGATTGCAGCGGCTGAGTAAGACCTGGGCTGTGCAGAGACTGCACAAGATCTGTTTCTACAGCTCTGCTACACATGCGTTCGCACACTTGCACAGTTAGAATACACTCCCCCTGTAGGCAGCGACTATCTGATTGCAGCAGTGTAAAAATCACTTGCTAGCGATCAGGTCTGAATTACGCCCAATGTCATAATAATAAAATCATAAAAAAAACATAAATGATATGAATTGCAGCATACTTGTCCATTCTCCCGTAACTGCCAGGAGGCTCCCGAAAATCGTGTGGCACTCTCTGCCCCCAGGGAAAGTGGGCATGTCTCCCACATCCCGCTTTCCCCCCTTTCATTTGCTCACCTCCGCTCACACAGGAGAAGTGGGGGGAGGCGATGATGTAATCTGCATGAAATCGTGTCATTGTAGCCCCGCCCTCACTTTAAAATTCTGGTGATGTGGCATTGTAAAGCAGGGGGCAGGTCTACAATGACGCAATCGCATCTCCACGCCCCTCAGACTGCCTCCTCCATGCCCTCTCCAGTGCGACCTGTCTTATCTCTCCCGGAGGGAGCAGCCATTAAGTAGGTACTGTAGGTGTCCTGTAGAGTTATTAAACATATACAGTGGAATGTAATGCCGCCCGAGTCCAGAGGCTGTGCGGAATGCCGGCCAAACTTGGACGTTTTTTTTAAAGGGGCAATCACTTACAAGGCATGGTTTTGCCTTTTAAGTGATTACCCCTTTAAAAACAAGTCAGAGTTTGGCCGGCAACCCGCACAGACGCCGGACTCGGGCGGCATTACATCCCGCTGATAATATGAGAACAAACAAAAAATCAAATAAGTTGGCCACCTAGGTAGTTAAGACAGAAAAGTGACAAAAGACAATTCAAGCATGCCCTCTGCCAGTTCCCCATAGCAGGACTGCCCAGCCCCTGACTGAGCAAGCTGCAGTGCCCACACTCTGTATAAGCCAGCAAAATAAACAGTGGGTGTTTACCCTGCAAGGTTCCCCTGTACAGAGTCTTTGATAGCAAATACTATACATTGAAATCATCTCGGGGATCAGAGTCTTGCAGAGAGACTACAGATCAGGCGGCTGAGTATCTTGGCTGGTTGGCTGTAAGCAAATGCTCGTCATCATCATAATATTCTGTTACCATCCTTTATACCAAGTGGCCATCACATTCTACCATAAAGGTGCTTTGTACAGGCATTGTCAATTCTTCTGGATGCAGCAGCATAAAATTATCTATTGCCCTATTTTTAAAATAGAAGAAAGCTATACACGTGGACGGAGCCATTGCCTGTTTATGCAGCACAGTTATGCTTGTTATGCTCCACTCCATTTGCAACTGACAGTCTGGGTGTGCGTGCTTACGGTTTCCACTGCAAGGAATACAGGACAGATTTAGGAGAGGACAGGCTACCAAGGTAAGTATAGGAGCTGGCCAGAGAGGCGGTGTGACTGAGTGGGCAGAGACTGACTCCCGAAAACATGAGAATTGCTCTGCGTCCTTTGCCATCAGATATCACACAGATTTTATACTCAAACTATGCAGAGAACCAAATAGGAATAAAGCAACCTGCTCCCCCAACCCAGAGGTATCATTTCTGCAGGCAAGGAGAATGGCAACAGAAGATAATTCAGATCAAAACCAAATAAACAAAGGCAGAGAGATGAACATAGCTAGGAACAAGAAAAGCACAAACAAAATGCTATGAGCTTAGGAAAAAAAATCCCAGAACTAATTGCTATAATGACAAGGGATGATCTAGATATTGTGGCAATTACAGAGTTATGGTGCAATGAAAATCATGACTGGGACTTACTGTAGCTATACCGGGATATACTATATTTAGGAAGGACAGAATGGGAAGAATCGGAGGAGGGGTAGCAATGTATGTAAAAAAAAGCATAAATACTATCTTAATACAAAGTATTGAAGAAAAACTGAGGCCCTTTGGGTGACCATAGAAACAGGGGAGAAGTCGATTATTCGTATTGGCGTGATATACAGGCCACCAGGTCAGGAAGAGGAACTGGACAAGAACCTATTGCAGGACATAACTAAAATGGCATTAGAAGAAGAGGTAATAATCATGGGAGACTTTAATCTTCCTGATGTAAACTGGGAGGTGTCTGTTGCTACTTCTACTAGAAGTAGGGACATTTTAAATTAACTGCAGGGAACATCCCTCCACAAATTGATGAGGGAGCCCACTTTGAAAAACGCAATATTAGACTTGATACATACACATGGAGACAGAATATCTGACGTAAAAGTGGGTGAAAACCTGGAATCGAGTGATCATCAAGCAGTATGGTTCAGCATAAAGACAGAGACTGATTCATCCCATACAAAAACAAAGGTGTTAGATTTTAGGAAAGCTGATTTTGTAGGGATGGGAAAATGTGTAAGCAATTATTTGGCAGAGTGGAGGAACTTGGAAGCAGTGCAGGAGAGGTGGGAAACATTAAAAGGTGCAATATTAAAGACCTTTGTATCAAAAGTGTAAGGAAATCACAAGGAAAAGGAAGCCAATGTGGTTTGCGAAAGAAGTAGCAAGTATTGTGAAAGCAAAATAGATGATTTTTAGGAAATATAAGCAGACACAAAATAATGAAACAAAGAAATATATCTTGTTAGACAGGAGGAGAGTAAAAAGAAGGTAATCAGATGTGCAAATGCACAAGCTGAGGAGAAAATAGCCCAGTCAGTGGGTAAAGAAGGCAAAACTTTTTTTTAGGTATATAAGCGAAAGGAGAAAAACAAAAGGTGGAATAATAAAACTAAAGACAGAGACTGGGAGTCTTGTTGAGGGAGAGAATGTAATAGCAGTTCATCTTAATAATTAGTTTTGCTCAGTATTCACTACTGAAAGAGAGGGGAAGGGGCCACAGTTAAGTTGCAGGGATATTCAGGAAAATTAAACAAGTACGTTTACAGAGGAGAAGGTCCTAACAGAACTCTCAAAGCTGAAAGTGGACAAATCTATGGGGCCAGATGGGATACACACAAGGATACTAAAAGAGCTTAAAGAGGTGCTGGTAGCACCATTAACAGAATTATTCAACAAGTTATTAGCTACAGAAGTAATTCCAGAGGACTGGAAAAGAACAAACGTAGTCCCACTGCACAAAAGTGTAAGCAAGGAAAAGGCAAACAACTACAGACCAGTGATCCTTACTTCAGTAGTAGGGAAATTGATGGAAACACTCTTAAAATAAAGAGTTGAAGATTATCTGAAATCCAGCAATTTACAGGATCCCAAACAGCATGGATTCACTGGGGGGAGATCATGTCAAACAAAACCTTATTGACTTTTTTTGACCATGTGACTATAGTGATGCATTAAGGTGGATACAGCTTATCTAGACTTTAGTAAGGCGTTTGACACTGTTCCACATCACAGACTGCTAGATAAACTCTAAAGCTTTGGATTGGATACTAAGATTGTTGAATGGATAAAATCTTGGTTGCAGGATGGAAAACAGAGAGTTGTAGTAAATGGAGTGCATTCACAGGAGGAAAATTATACCAGTGGAGTACTCCAGGGATATGTACTTGGACCAGTGCTTTTTATTATCTTTGTTGGTGACTTTGCAAATGGCATTAAATGGAAAGTATGCCTTTTTGCAGATGACACAAAGTTATGCAACATTCTAGACACACCAGGAGGGGTAAACAAATGATCGAGGATCTAGGTAGACTAGAGGAATGGTCAAGAGTGTGTCAATTACAGTTTAATGCCACAAAATGCAAAATCATGCACTTGGGTCTCAAAAATCCAAAGGCTAAATATAGTATTAATAGCACTAAACTGGAAACTACTGAGGAGGAAAGGGATCTAGGTGTCACTATTTCAGGTGACTTAAAGGCAGGTAAGCAATGTAACAAAGCAATGAGGAAGGCTAGTCAGATGCTTGGCTGCATTGGGAGAGGTTTCAGCAGCAGCAAGAAGTAATAACGCCACTATATAGTAGAGATGTGCACTTGAAATTTTTCGGGTTTTGTGTTTTGGTTTTGGGTTCGGTTCCGCGGCCGTGTTTTGGGTTCGACCGCGTTTTGGCAAAACCTCACCGAATTTTTTTTGTCGGATTCGGGTGTGTTTTGGATTCGGGTGTTTTTTTTAAAAAACACTAAAAAACAGCTTAAATCATAGAATTTGGGGGTCATTTTGATCCCAAAGTATTATTAACCTCAAAAACCATAATTTCCACTCATTTTCAGTCTATTCTGAATACCTCACACCTCACAATATTATTTTTAGTTCTAAAATTTGCACCTAGGTCGCTGGATGACTAAGCTAAGCGACCCTAGTGGCCGACACAAACACCGTGCCCATCTAGGAGTGGCACTGCAGTGTCACGCAGGATGGCCCTTCCAAAAAACCCTCCCCAAACAGCACATGACGCAAAGAAAAAAAGAGGCGCAATGAGGTAGCTGTGTGAGTAAGATAAGCGACCCTAGTGGCCGACACAAACACCGGGCCCATCTAGGAGTGGCACTGCAGTGTCACGCAGGATGGCCCTTCCAAAAAACCCTCCCCAAACAGCACATGACGCAAAGAAAAAAAGAGGCGCAATGAGGTAGCTGTGTGAGTAAGATAAGCGACCCTAGTGGCCGACACAAACACCGTGCCCATCTAGGAGTGGCACTGCAGTGTCACGCAGGATGGCCCTTCCAAAAAACCCTCCCCAAACAGCACATGACGCAAAGAAAAAAAGAGGCGCAATGAGGTAGCTGTGTGAGTAAGATAAGCGACCCTAGTGGCCGACACAAACACCGTGCCCATCTAGGAGTGGCACTGCAGTGTCACGCAGGATGGCCCTTCCAAAAAACCCTCCCCAAACAGCACATGACGCAAAGAAAAAAAGAGGCGCAATGAGGTAGCTGTGTGAGTAAGATAAGCGACCCTAGTGGCCGACACAAACACCGTGCCCATCTAGGAGTGGCACTGCAGTGTCACGCAGGATGGCCCTTCCAAAAAACCCTCCCCAAACAGCACATGACGCAAAGAAAAAAAAGAGGCGCAATGAGGTAGCTGTGTGAGTAAGATAAGCGACCCTAGTGGCCGACACAAACACCGTGCCCATCTAGGAGTGGCACTGCAGTGTCACGCAGGATGGCCCTTCCAAAAAACCCTCCCCAAACAGCACATGACGCAAAGAAAAAAAGAGGCGCAATGAGGTAGCTGTGTGAGTAAGATAAGCGACCCTAGTGGCCGACACAAACACCGTGCCCATCTAGGAGTGGCACTGCAGTGTCACGCAGGATGGCCCTTCCAAAAAACCCTCCCCAAACAGCACATGATGCAAAGAAAAAAAGAGGCGCAATGAGGTAGCTGTGTGAGTAAGATAAGCGACCCTAGTGGCCGACACAAACACCGGGCCCATCTAGGAGTGGCACTGCAGTGTCACGCAGGATGGCCCTTCCAAAAAACATTCCACAAACAGCACATGACGCAAAGAAAAATTAAAGAAAAAAGAGGTGCAAGATGGAATTGTCCTTGGGCCCTCCCACCCACCCTTATGTTGTATAAACAGGACATGCACACTTTAACCAACCCATCATTTCAGTGACAGGGTCTGCCACACGACTGTGACTGAAATGACGGGTTGGTTTGGACCCCCACCAAAAAAGAAGCAATTAATCTCTCCTTGCACAAACTGGCTCTACAGAGGCAAGATGTCCACCTCATCATCATCCTCCGATATATCACCGTGTACATCCCCCTCCTCACAGATTATCAATTCGTCCCCACTGGAATCCACCATCTCAGCTCCCTGTGTACTTTGTGGAGGCAATTGCTGCTGGTCAATGTCTCCACGGAGGAATTGATTATAATTCATTTTAATGAACATCATCTTCTCCACATTTTCTGGATGTAACCTCGTACGCCGATTGCTGACAAGGTGAGCGGCGGCACTAAACACTCTTTCGGAGTACACACTTGTGGGAGGGCAACTTAGGTAGAATAAAGCCAGTTTGTGCAAGGGCCTCCAAATTGCCTCTTTTTCCTGCCAGTATAAGTACGGACTGTGTGACGTGCCTACTTGGATGCGGTCACTCATATAATCCTCCACCATTCTTTCAATGGTGAGAGAATCATATGCAGTGACAGTAGACGACATGTCCGTAATCGTTGTCAGGTCCTTCAGTCCGGACCAGATGTCAGCATCAGCAGTCGCTCCAGACTGCCCTGCATCACCGCCAGCGGGTGGGCTCGGAATTCTGAGCCTTTTCCTCGCACCCCCAGTTGCGGGAGAATGTGAAGGAGGAGATGTTGACAGGTCGCGTTCCGCTTGACTTGACAATTTTGTCACCAGCAGGTCTTTCAACCCCAGCAGACTTGTGTCTGCCGGAAAGAGAGATCCAAGGTAGGCTTTAAATCTAGGATCGAGCACGGTGGCCAAAATGTAGTGCTCTGATTTCAACAGATTGACCACCCGTGAATCCTTGTTAAGCGAATTAAGGGCTCCATCCACAAGTCCCACATGCCTAGCGGAATCGCTCCGTGTTAGCTCCTCCTTCAATGTCTCCAGCTTCTTCTGCAAAAGCCTGATGAGGGGAATGACCTGACTCAGGCTGGCAGTGTCTGAACTGACTTCACGTGTGGCAAGTTCAAAGGGCATCAGAACCTTGCACAACGTTGAAATCATTCTCCACTGCGCTTGAGACAGGTGCATTCCACCTCCTATATCGTGCTCAATTGTATAGGCTTGAATGGCCTTTTGCTGCTCCTCCAACCTCTGAAGCATATAGAGGGTTGAATTCCACCTCGTTACCACTTCTTGCTTCAGATGATGGCAGGGCAGGTTCAGTAGTTTTTGGTGGTGCTCCAGTCTTCTGTACGTGGTGCCTGTACGCCGAAAGTGTCCCGCAATTCTTCTGGCCACCGACAGCATCTCTTGCACGCCCCTGTCGTTTTTTTAAAAATTCTGCACCACCAAATTCAAGGTATGTGCAAAACATGGGACGTGCTGGAATTTGCCCATATTTAATGCACACACAATATTGCTGGCGTTGTCCGATGCCACAAATCCACAGGAGAGTCCAATTGGGGTAAGCCATTCCGCGATGATCTTCCTCAGTTGCCGTAAGAGGTTTTCAGCTGTGTGCGTATTCTGGAAAGCGGTGATACAAAGCGTAGCCTGCCTAGGAAAGAGTTGGCGTTTGCGAGATGCTGCTACTGGTGCCGCCGCTGCTGTTCTTGCGGCGGGAGTCCATACATCTACCCAGTGGGCTGTCACAGTCATATAGTCCTGACCCTGCCCTGCTCCACTTGTCCACATGTCCGTGGTTAAGTGGACATTGGGTACAACTGCATTTTTTAGGACACTGGTGAGTCTTTTTCTGACGTCCGTGTACATTCTCGGTATCGCCTGCCTAGAGAAGTGGAACCTAGATGGTATTTGGTAACGGGGGCACACTGCCTCAATAAATTGTCTAGTTCCCTGTGAACTAACGGCGGATACCGGACGCACGTCTAACACCAACATAGTTGTCAAGGCCTCAGTTATCCGCTTTGCAGCAGGATGACTGCTGTGATATTTCATCTTCCTCGCAAAGGACTGTTGGACAGTCAATTGCTTACTGGAAGTAGTACAAGTGGGCTTACGACTTCCCCTCTGGGATGACCATCGACTCCCAGCAGCAACAACAGCAGCGCCAGCAGCAGTAGGCGTTACACGCAAGGATGCATCGGAGGAATCCCAGGCAGGAGAGGACTCGTCAGAATTGCCAGTGACATGGCCTGCAGGACTATTGGCATTCCTGGGGAAGGAGGAAATTGACACTGAGGGAGTTGGTGGGGTGGTTTGCGTGAGCTTGGTTACAAGAGGAAGGGATTTACTGGTCAGTGGACTGCTTCCGCTGTCGCCCAAAGTTTTTGAACTTGTCACTGACTTATTATGAATGCGCTGCAGGTGACGTATAAGGGAGGATGTTCCGAGGTGGTTAACGTCCTTACCCCTACTTATTACAGCTTGACAAAGGCAACACACGGCTTGACACCTGTTGTCCGCTTTTCTGTTGAAATACCTCCACACTGAAGAGCTGATTTTTTTGGTATTTTCACCAGGCATGTCAACGGCCCTATTCCTCCCACGGACAACAGGTGTCTCCCCGGGTGCCTGACTTAAACAAACCACCTCACCATCAGAATCCTCCTGGTCAATTTCCTCCCCAGCGCCAGCAACACCCATATCCTCCTCATCCTGGTGTACTTCAACACTGACATCTTCAATCTGACTATCAGGAACTGGACTGCGGGTGCTCCTTCCAGCACTTGCAGGGGGCGTGCAAATGGTGGAAGGCGCATGCTCTTCACGTCCAGTGTTGGGAAGGTCAGGCATCGCAACCGACACAATTGGACTCTCCTTGTGGATTTGGGATTTCGAAGAACGCACAGTTCTTTGCGGTGCTTTTGCCAGCTTGAGTCTTTTCAGTTTTCTAGCGAGAGGCTGAGTGCTTCCATCCTCATGTGAAGCTGAACCACTAGCCATGAACATAGGCCAGGGCCTCAGCCGTTCCTTGCCACTCCGTGTGGTAAATGGCATATTGGCAAGTTTACGCTTCTCCTCCGACAATTTTATTTTAGGTTTTGGAGTCCTTTTTTTACTGATATATGGTGTTTTGGATTTGACATGCTCTGTACTATGACATTGGGCATCGGCCTTGGCAGACGACGTTGCTGACATTTCATCGTCTCGGCCATGACTAGTGGCAGCAGCTTCAGCACGAGGTGGAAGTGGATCTTGATCTTTCCCTAATTTTGGAACCTCAACATTTTTGTTCTCCATATTTAAATAGGCACAACTAAAAGGCACCTCAGGTAAACAATGGAGATGGATGGATACTAGTATACTTATGGATGGACTGCCGAGTGCCGACACAGAGGTAGCTACAGCCGTGGACTACCGTACTGTGTCTGCTGCTAATATAGACTGGATGATAATGAGATGAAATCAATATATATATATGTATGTATATATAATATCACTAGTACTGCAGCCGGACAGGTAGATAATATATTTATTAGGTAATGATGACTGATGACGGACCTGCTGGACACTGTCAGCTCAGCAGCACTGCAGACTGCTACAGTAAGCTACTATACTATACTAGTAGTATGTACAAAGAAGAAAGAAAAAAAAAACCACGGGTAGGTGGTATACAATTATGGATGGACTGCCGTGTGCCGACACAGAGGTAGCTACAGCCGTGGACTAACGTACTGTGTCTGCTGCTAATATAGACTGGATGATTGATAATGAGATGAAATCAATATATATATATATATATGTATGTATATATAATATCACTAGTACTGCAGCCGGACAGGTAGATAATATATTTATTAGGTAATGATGACTGATGACGGACCTGCTGGACACTGTCAGCTCAGCAGCACCGCAGACTGCTACAGTAAGCTACTATACTATACTAGTAGTATGTACAAAGAAGAAAGAAAAAAAAAAACCACGGGTAGGTGGTATACAATTATGGATGGACTGCCGAGTGCCGACACAGAGGTAGCTACAGCCGTGGACTAACGTACTGTGTCTGCTGCTAATATAGACTGGATGATTGATAATGAGATGAAATCAATATATATATATGTATGTATATATAATATCACTAGTACTGCAGCCGGACAGGTAGATAATATATTTATTAGGTAATGATGACTGATGACGGACCTGCTGGACACTGTCAGCTCAGCAGCACCGCAGACTGCTACAGTAAGCTACTATACTCTATAGTAGTATGTACAAAGAAGAAAGAAAAAAAAAACCACGGGTAGGTGGTATACAATTATGGATGGACTGCCGAGTGCCGACACAGAGGTAGCTACAGCCGTGGACTAACGTACTGTGTCTGCTGCTAATATAGACTGGATGATTGATAATGAGATGAAATCAATATATATATATATGTATGTATATATAATATCACTAGTACTGCAGCCGGACAGGTAGATAATATATTTATTAGGTAATGATGACTGATGACGGACCTGCTGGACACTGTCAGCTCAGCAGCACCGCAGACTGCTACAGTAAGCTACTATACTATAGTAGTATGTACAAAGAAGAAAGAAAAAAAAAAAACCACGGGTAGGTGGTATACAATTATGGATGGACTGCCGAGTGCCGACACAGAGGTAGCTACAGCCGTGGACTAACGTACTGTGTCTGCTGCTAATATAGACTGGATGATTGAT
This sequence comes from Pseudophryne corroboree, assembly GCF_028390025.1. Taxonomy (NCBI): domain Eukaryota; kingdom Metazoa; phylum Chordata; class Amphibia; order Anura; family Myobatrachidae; genus Pseudophryne; species Pseudophryne corroboree. The sequence goes on from NC_086449.1 coordinate 139,293,573, forward strand.
AATGAGATGAAATCAATATATATATATGTATGTATATATAATATCACTAGTACTGCAGCCGGACAGGTAGATAATATATTTATTAGGTAATGATGACTGATGACGGACCTGCTGGACGCTGTCAGCTCAGCAGCACCGCAGACTGCTACAGTAAGCTACTATACTCTATAGTAGTATGTACAAAGAAGAAAGAAAAAAAAAAACCACGGGTAGGTGGTATACAATTACGGATGGACTGCCGAGTGCCGACACAGAGGTAGCTACAGCCGTGGACTAACGTACTGTGTCTGCTGCTAATATAGAGTCTAGACTGGATGATAAATTATTGATAATGAGATGAAATCAATATAATATCACTAGTACTGCAGCCGGACAGGTACTATATATATTTATTATGTAATGACTGATGACGGACCTGCTGGACACTGTCAGGTCAGCACAGCACCGCAGACTGCTACAGTAAGCTACTATAGTAGTATGTATAAAGAAGAATGAAAAAAAAAAACCCACGGGTAGGTGGTATACAATATTATATATATATATATATATATATTATATACAATTTTATATATATATATATATATATATATATATATATATTAAACTGGTGGTGATTGATTATTAAACTGGTGGTCACTTCAGGTCACGTTGCAACTTGCAACTAGTACTCCGAGGCCTAAGCAGACAATCACAAAATATATTATTATACTGGTGGTCAGTGTGGTCACAACAATGGCAGTGTGGCACTGACTCTGGCAGCAAAAGTGTGCACTGTACGTTATATGTACTCCTGAGTCCTGCTCTCAGACTCTAACTGCTCCCCACTGTCAGTGTCTCCCCCACAAGTCAGATAATACACTTACAGTCACACTATCTATTATCTAATCTAGTATAAAATATCACTTCAGCAGCAAGTAGTATACAGTATAGTAGTACTCCTCCTAATAATGCTCCCCAAAATACTGTGTCTCTCTCTTCTCTAAACGGAGAGGACGCCAGCCACGTCCTCTCCCTATGACTCTCAATGCACGTGTGAAAATGGCGGCGACGCGCGGCTCCTTATATAGAATCCGAGTCTCGCGATAGAATCCGAGCCTCGCGAGAATCCGACAGCGTGATGATGACGTTCGGGCGCGCTCGGGTTAGCCGAGCAAGGCGGGAAGATCCGAGCCTGCTCGGACCCGTGTAAATAACCTGAAGTTCGGGCGGGTTCGGATTCAGAGGAACCGAACCCGCTCATCTCTACTATATAGGTCATTGGTATGGACTCATCTAGAAAACTGTGTTCAATTCTGGAGGCCATATCTTCAAAAGGATATTAATACATTAGAGACTGTGCAACAACTGAAATGGTGCATGACCTACGTCACAAAACAAACCCAGAAAGACCAAAAAATCTCAGTATGTATAGTTTGGAGCAGAGAAGGGAAAGGGGGGGGCACATAATAGAAACTGTCATATAGATCGAGGGTTTTAACAAAGTCCAGGAGGGAAACATTCTTCAAATGAAGAGAAGCAATAGGACACGAGGACATGCACTGAAACTGGAGGGAGGTAGGTGTTCAGGGGAAATATGAGGAAAAATTATTTCACAGAAAGGGTAGTGGACAAGTGGAATAGCTTCCCATCAGAGGTGCCTGATGCTACAGTAGAGCAATTTAAACATGTATGGGATAGACATAAGGATATCCTTACAAAGGAATAAGAATCAAATAAGGTTTGAGATAAAAAAAATATGGTAAAAAAGGGGCAGACTAGATGGGCCAAGTGGTTCTTGTCTGTTGTCAAAGTCAAATTCTATTATCATGAGTTGAGGTCTGCTAGCTCATAGGCTTTATGAGACAGATACAACCCCGAGCATAAGTATAAAATCTGTTATACTTGATGGCAGGGGATTCAGAGCAATTCTCTTGTCAGTCAACGTAGGGACTGGCCAGAAGGGAAGACTTTGACGGAGTGTATAGTTTAGAATACAGGTTCTCAAACTCTGTCCCCAGGACCTCACACAGGTCATGTTTTCCAGGTTAACTGTAGAATTTTAAAATGTGACAGCTGGTGATACACAGTGCACCTGCCCAGTGACCTGGAAGATGTGAACTATGTGGGGTCTTGAGGGCTGAGTTTGAGAACCACTGGTTTAGAACAAACATTCCCTGAATCTACATTAAATATAGTTTGGAGTGTAATAGGTGAGTGCAGAGAATGTATGACTTCATATATATAAAATATATAATGGGGTAACTCACCCAGCTGCATGTAGGTCTCTTTGAGGTCAGATTTGCTTATAATCCCATCACGGTTCTGGTCTATACAGCTGAAGGCCTAGAAATAGGAGATGGTACAAAATTGTTCTCCAGCGGTATCACATAGGTGTGATCATGAATTCCCTGTACAGTAGTAATACTTAGGGGGGAATTCAAATAGCCACAGTAAATTACGGCAGCTAATTGATCCCTCGGAGGTTATTCAGTTTTCCCTAATATCCAGCACTATCAGGGATTTTTGTTTCACCTGCCCAGAGGCAGGAGAAAAAAAATCCCAGATAACTGACCTGTGATAAAGGCCACAAAATCACATGGATCCATGGAACTTATCCCGGAACTATATAAATTTTCTCGCAAATAAAAAAAAAAGGGCTGCAATTGGATTGCCCAATAAAACCATTGTGCAAAAAAATTGCGGTAACGCCTGTATTTTTGGCAGAAAATGTATCGGGCACAATTGAATTTTCCCCTAGTAGCACATGAGATATCAATCGGTGTACAGTATATGATTTGCATTACACTTTTTTACTGTTGCTTTTGTGGCCTATTAAGTATGTGTGATAGATATAGTCTTGGTCGCTCCTGAAAAATGTCTGTCATATAATATAATCTGTTGTGGTTCTCAAGGCCAGGGAAAGATCACCATCGGCAACCATTTATACCCCTTTCACACCACACAAATAACCCGGTATCGACCTGACATATTGCCGGGTAGACAGACACGGGTAGCTGTGCGGTGTGAAAGGGCCAATGGCGAATTCCCGGGTTGCCTGACCCGGTAGTTCAACCCGGGAATAAAGCAGTGTTATTCCTGGGTTGAATACCGTGTCAGTGGCAGTGTGAACAGGTTGTCGGATCGATGCGACCCGGGACCCGTTCACTACACAGGGAGAGGCGGCACTGAGATGAGCTCATCTCCACGCCGCCCCTGCTTCCAATGACGCCGCAGTTCCGACCCTGTTTAGCAATCCGACCCGGCAATGGGCCTAATTCAGACCTGATCACAGCTGCAAATTTGTTAGCAGTTGGGCAAAACCATGGGGGTAATTCTGAGTTGATCGCAGCAGGATTTTTGTTAGCAGTTGGGCAAAACCATGTGCACTGCAGGGGAGGCAGATATAACATGTGCAGAGAGAGTTAGATTTGGGTGTGGTGAGTTCAGTCTGCAATCTAAAATCTTGCAGTGTAAAAATAAAGCAGCCAGTATTTACCCTGCACAGAAACAAAATAACCCACCCAAATCTAACTCTCTCTGCACGTTATATCTGTCCCCCCTGCAGTGCACATGGTTTTGCCCAACTGCTAAAAAAATTCCTGCTGCGATCAACTTGGAATTACCCCCCATGTGCACTGCAGGGGGGCAGATATTACATGTGCAGAGTTAGATATGGTTGGGTTATATTGTTTCTGTGCAGAGTAAATACTGGCTGCTTTATTTTTACACTGCAATTTAGATTTCAGTTTGAACACACCCCACAAAATCGTCTTGCGCTAATTTTTTTTTTATAGCAGATTTTTTTTTAATTTTGTTTTTGCCCACTGTGTATGCAGAGCGATGATGTGAGTTTCGCTGGCAGGAAAATTGCTCAGTGCATACACACTGAGCGATTTTCACCTGCCCAGCAATGTTCACGGGGGTGAACCACTTTCCAAGGTAGGAGACCCTGGAAAGTGGTTCACTCGGCCAGTAAAACAGGCCGACGGACCGCGCCAGCCAGTGCTCACCGCAGGGACGGATCTAGACTTTTCTTAAGGGGGGGCGGTTTACTGTTTAATCTTGACTCCTCCCTATACAGTCCCAACTCCTCCCGTCTGCAATCCTAACTCTTCCTCTCTCAATTCTGACTGAACTTTTTGAGTGAGTCTGAGATAGAGCTTTGTGATTGTTCTATGTACATGTGACTGTGCTATGGGGTAAATGTATTTATTAGCCTTAGTACCCACACACCAGCAATTGAGGGGCAAATGCTCTGTAACCCTTGCTCTCCTGGCTCCTCTGTGCTGCTGTGGTATAAGCTGCAGCACATCATTCTGCCTCAGGCTCTCCCCGGAGAGCTCTCTTCTGCTCAAAAGTGGGTGTGGCTATGACTGTGTTAGGGGGGGCGGTCGCCCCCTTCACCCCCCACCCCCACCCCCACCCCTAGATCCGGCCCTGGCTCACCGCTCATCATCCAGCCATATACACAAGGAGGTTTTGAGGTCAAAGTAGCTCAAAACACCAAAAGTGAACTACTCTGAGCTCAAAATCTACTAGTGTGTATGCACCTTAATAAAAACTTTTACTTTAGTCATAGTGGCAGAAAAATACTGTGAAGTGCTTGGACTAATCCTTGGAATGTTTTCACCTCTTTAAATTCTTGGATTTGCGACTGCTCAAACATAGAGAAGACGTTGGAGGAGCCTCGCTGGGCTTGTTTTGCGGCCGCCTTGCCTCGCGTCACTGCTTTTCTGCTGGCCTGTGAAATAATACATTCAGGAGAGGGTGAGATAGTAATGCAGCTTTGTGCTGGGACCGGGAGAGCACAGGTAGTACAGCTGGAGAGTGAGGAGGTTGTGGATAGGTGAGTAGATTAGTAGGCGGAGAGTATAAGTCAGGGACTCCCAAGTTCTGTGTACCCTGACTAGGAAAAGTCATTGGGGGTCATTCTAAGTTGATCGCTCACTGCCGATTTTTGCAGCGATCAGGTAAAAAGATGGCAAAACTGCGCATGCGTATGCGCTGCAATATGCACGTGTGTCGTACGGGCACAAAGAGCATCTCTGCTGTGCACTGGATCTAGCAAAGATTCCATTTGCACAGCCGATCGCAAGGAGATTGACAGGAAGAGGGCGTTTATGGGTGTCAACTGACCGTTTTCTGGGAGTGTTTGGGAAATTGCAGGCGTATCCAGGTGTTTGCAGGGCGGGTATCTGACGTCAATTCCGGGACCTTCGTCGCTGCAATCATCGCACAGAATAAGTAACTACAGAGCTGGTCTTGTTTTGCACAAAATGTTTTTGTACACGCTCGGCAGCTCAGGCGTTCGCACTCATGCAAAGCGAAAATACACTCCCCGGTGGGCGGCGACTATGCGTTTGCACGGCTGCTAAAAGTAGCTAGCACGTGAACAACTCGGAATGACCTCCATTATCAGAGCAGAAAGATAGTGAGGGAAGTAGCAATGTTGGGACAGGGTGTCAATGAGCTAAAGGAATACGTCACTGGTAGACTGAAGCAAGGGCATAGATCAAGAACTGTGTGGGTCATCCCGAGTTGATCGTAGCTGTGCAAAATTTTGCACAGCTACAATCATCTTTCCTGACATGCGGGGGGACGCTCAGCACGGGGCTAGTCCAACCTGCATGTCAGTGCCGGCCCCCCGCAGAAGTGCAAAGGCATCACACAGAGGCGATGCATTAGCACTTGAGGAGTAACTCCCGGCCAGCGCAGATTTAGCGTGCTGGCCGGGAGCTACTCCTCGCTCCCTGGGCCACAGCGGCTGTGTATGACGTCACGCAGCCGCTGCGGCCCGCTCCCCGTTCGGTCCAGCCACGCCTGCGTTGGCTGGACCGAGCCTACGAAAAGGCGGCCAAATGCCGCCGTTTCGCCCCCTCCCACCCATCGATTGCCTCTGCCTGTCAATCAGGCAGGGGCGATCGCTATCCTGCTACGGCCTTCGGCCGTAACGCATGCGCAGCCGCACTACTGTGCCGGCGCATGCGCAGCAGGGACCCGTTCGCTCTGCTGCTTTAAAACGCAGCAGGCGAACGGGTCGGAATGACCCCCTGAATCCTAGGGAAAATTAGTTGACATATGAGCATTGTGGGCTAATAATGAGAAGATAAATAAATTAGAGAATGTGTGGTTTAATAAAGGCAGAAACAGCAATATTACATAAACATATATAACATATCTGCATGATCAGCAATAGCATGTCTTTATCAGTGGGAGTAAAAGTGGAATGTTTTTCATCAGATAATAAATTTGTATATTTAAACATCAGGAACTCGGTAAAGTAATTGTCTTTTTGAAAATATTGTTGAATGAAGAAAATGTCAGACTTGACTACTTTACAGGGATTGTCAGGTTACAGGCTGTGTCTGAGAAATGACAGGAGCTGATTGGTTAGTGCTTTATCTCTGTCCACCTTATCTCCAACCAAGCTTTGATAAATATCCCCCTTAATGACCGTTATTTAATGACAGATACTGAATGTGCAGGAAGCAGATCACCAATCTATCAGCAGCGTTGATGACCAGAAACTCAATATGGACAAATGGATTGATAATCTGTCTCCGGTAGCACATTTTCATCAGGTGATGGGATTGAAGTGTGTATTATACAAGTGATCAACAAAAGATCTCTCTGCTCTGTCAGAAGAAAATTGCAATCACCTGTACCTTTATGAACAATCAGGTTGTAAAAGATCATATTGCTGTAAAATGCGATTGTAATGTGTATGTCAGTTATTTTTATATGCTGTACAGATAATCAATACTTTATTCAGTAACCCCATAAATGTGTGAGTCTTTGTTTTAAGGGGGTTATTCAGAGTTGTTAGCAAACCAAAGAAAAATAGCAATTGGGCAAAACCATGTGCACTGCAGGGGAGGCAGATGTAACATGTGCAGAGAGAGTTAGATTTGGGTGGGGTGAGTTCAAACTGAAATCTAAATTGCAGTGTAAAAATGAAGCAGCCAGAATTTACCCGAAACAGAAACAATATAACCCACCCAAATCTAACGGTCTCTGCACATGTTACATCGGGATGCCGTTCATTTACCTACAATCAAAATCCAGACGATACCGAGAACCATTGACCGACGGTCAAAAACCCGACAAGGTCAAAATCCCAACATGGTCAAAATCCCGACATTTAAATTACAGACAAGGTCATAATCCCGACATTTAAAATACAGACAAGGTCATAATACCGACATTTGAAATGTCAACAGTTCAAAAAGTCAACATGAGTTTTTCATTGAAACCGACTTGTTCATACTTTACCATCCCAGTGGATCTGGAGGGGGAATATAATAGTGTGTCGAGCGCAGCGTGGCGAGTGGACGCGGTACACTTATACGGTGCCCATGTCGACCTGTGTCGACATACACACACAAAAAAACAATGGAAAACTTGTTGACTTTTTGACCTGTCGACATTTTAACTGTCGGTATTTTGACCTTGTCGGGATTTTGACTGTCGGTCAATTGTTGTCGGGATTTTGATTGTAGGTATTTCATACTGATCCCATTACATCTGCCCCCCTCTTCCCCTGCAGTGCAGCATGGTTTTGGCCAGTTGTGTGCTTTTCTGCTTTGCTAACAAACCTGAATCAGGCCCATTGTTTGTTGCCTAAGAATAATTAATTTTACATTTTACAAACTTTATCATATCATTTACAGAATTCTTTAAAAATAAACAGATCACTGTAAAGTCAAGGTGAGAGAACAACTAGCAATCTGTTATTGCATAATATCCTCCTCCCACAAATACACTGCAGTATGATTGCATCACTCATGGGGAAATTTACTAAGTTGGGAGTTCTATTTAAGATGGGATGTTGCCCATAGCAACCAATCAGATTCTACTTCTCATTTATCTAGCACCCTCTAGAAGATCATACCAGGAATCTGATTGGTTGCTATGGGCAACATCCCATCTTAAATAGAACTCCCATCTTAGTAAATGTACCCCACAGGGTTAGTTTAGGAGCAGCAGCGTTATGGCTCATACAGTAATAAGCGAGCAGTGACAGTAACTGCAGAACTATTGGTAGATGCGTACAAGTATGTGCACTGCACTAGTACAAGGAAAGGATATTGGGTGGACATCTATCGGAGCCAGAATATATTTGATCATATAATATACAGCACACACGGTTTGCTTACCATTTCTTTTGTCTTCTTTTGTCTCCTGCCCCTCTCCTCTCAGACCCCCACTGTTTTATACTGCTCTTTATCTCAGCTACAGTGAAAATAGCACTATGTCCAAGGCACAGAACCAAAGATGGCCCTGCCGTGCTGGCAGCAGATAAGGGCTTAAGTGTCCAAATTCCAATCTACCCTGCTAATATACACCCTACACAGGAACTCCCTGCACACTCTATAACGGTATCTTATACCTAATCGTGTACCACTGTCCAACTCAGACTGTCCCTAATCACGTTATATCAATATTTCATTATCCCATATTACTATCCCATCCAGGATCTCCCTGTATATATTATGACAGTATCGTATACAGTAACAAATCTTGTATTGCTGTCCTAATCAGAAGTGGTGTAGCAGAGGTAGCAACCCCTAACAGGCCCAAGGGCCCCTAAGGCTTGGGTACCACAGCAATATGCTGCTCTGGCTGGGGAAAGAGCAGGCTAGGCAGGATGATAAAATAACTACACTGACGCAAAGAATTTCTGGTTACTAAGGATGATGAGGTACCATGTAATACAAGTAAATATAACGGGGCACAGAGATCAGTGCTGCCCCATAATATCATGTACTAATATATAGTCTTCTTGTACCATATCCTGTGTCCAGGGTCAGAGGAACCAAGGGGGGAAAGGGGTGGGGGTTTAAGGGGGCAGTTGGCTTCCAATGATTTCTGTTGGGTGGGCAAAGGCTGTGTTCTGCACAAAAGCGAACGGGAATTAATTAAATTAAAATGAGGATAAAGCATTGATAGCTTTATTTGAACTCGCCAACTGTTGTCGTTACTGTTTACCAATGATTGCGGCATGTGGACAGTTTCAAATGTTAGAGCGGTCTCATTGTCGCCAGATCGTAGGGTAGACATTGGCTGCCTTCACAGAGGTGTACAGCCATTGCACCTGGAGCAGACTCATGTCACTCCCCCTCCCCCATATACACATTACAAATCAATTAGCACCCTATGAAACCATTCCCTCAAACACCCATCAATCCCCCCCTCCCCTGAGAATCCATTTACCTATTCACCCTCCCAGTACCATATTCATTTTTTATCCACTCTGTCAGCTCACATAAATTTCTCCCCACACAGTAAAATGTAGATTTTTAAGATGAAGAATTTAATTTATCTATCTTTCTAATAGCTATTGTATTAATTGGTAGTTAATAATAATAATAATAATATTTATTTAATAATAACATAGGAGTGGGAGTCTTTGTTTATCTATAGTCACTGTTACAACTGTCATAAAACGAGATAGCAAACTTGAAAAATAGGGGCTTTAAATTTTTGTTCCTACACCTCTGCCTGTGTTGTAAAGTCTTGTACCACACAAGGCTTTGGAATCTCCTGTGTCTATTTATATTACTTTGCGTCCTATACTATGGGTATGTAAAAAGAGTTTAAGTTTGCAATGTCTGTCTATGGCAGTGATGGCTAACCTTGACTCTCCAGCTGTTGTTGAACTACACATCCCAGCATGCCCTGCATCAGTTTTAGCATGGCCAAATAGCAAAACTGTAGCAAGGCATGCTGGGATATGTAGTTCAACAATAGCTGGAGTGTCAAGGTTAGCCATCACGGGCTATGGAGATAGCTATTAAATGTAATAAGTGTAGTGTGGTGCCTTTGCAATGTCACTGGTTCTTAGTCAACTGATTTCTCATGACAAAATGGCTGCATTAACGGGCCTGATTCATATGTAGACGCAGCAGTGATGCAAACTTATGCTAATGCAGCAGGTCGGGTGTAACCAGACCCCTCCTTCATGCACGTGTGATCCGCTGCTGCATCCAAGGACCATTTGCCATCTGCAGGACTATTGGCTATCAGAGTAACCTTCAGGTAACAACGAGAGGCCGCCACAGCTCTGTAAACAAGGCCAGGAAGTCTGCATCAGAAGAGACAGGGAGATATTTAATGATCATAATTACCTCATAAAAGTTGGAAATTTTATATTTATGTTTTCTGGAGATGGCGATAAGTTGTTGTTTAAAAAAAAAATTAAAAAAAATATCTCTCCTCCAGTGGCAGTGGCAGCACAGTCCAAAATTCAAATAAAGGAACCACCCCAACTCCCAGTGAGTCCTGGACGGCATTGCTTGGCAGCGTTTCGGGTGGCATTATTTTGGTTGGACTCTCCTATTTGGATTTTGGACTGCACAGCAACTGCCACTGAGAAGAGATTTTTATCTCTTAAAAAAAAAAAACATCTCCAGAAACATAAATATCACATTTCCCAGCTTGTACGACATAATTATGTTTATTAAATATCCCCCTTGTCCCAGGCTGACACCCCGCCCCATCACCCCCCAAATAGCCGCAACCTGTCAATCAGGCTGTGGCTGTCATGCACTGCGACTGTGATTACAGGACCCGTTCTGCACACGCTCGAAGCGGGTCCTGTGCATGCGCAGATCACCCATCATCGGATTTGTGCGTACAGTAAACCATCAGGTTTCCATACAAATCTGAACCAGGCCCTCTATGTATAGGCCACACGTATGTACACTTTAATGACTTCAGTAAGTACGGAGTTCATCTCAGTTATCTGGAGTTCTACAAGCTACACGTTCCTTTGAATGGAGATAATGTATTTCCATGTAACACGGAGGTCAATCATAAAACACACTTGAACCCGGGCTGGTTAATAACTACATTACTTTAATACTTATACAACAGCTCAGTGACATCTTAATGGTACAACACAATGATAGATAGAATTATACAGGCTTCCCGCTGAAAGTAGCCAATAGATTAAAATATGGAATTAAATAAAACTATAAACATAGACTACTTGATTGTTTTGTCATTAGAAAACACAAGACTATATATAGAAGGTCTGTATAACAGTAGATTTACTAGAACTGATAAATTATGTACGTACAGATGTAAAATGATGTCACAGAAAACATAGGAATATAATACACCTTGTTGGAGGGCTCTGCAGCCATAAAAGAAGTTGAATAATTGTCTTTGAAATGTGTGATATCTCTTATTGCTCTCCTGTTTCCTTACTTAATTGCTTTGTAAGAGCTACTAGAACCATTCACAAACATATCTGTAACTCCGGCCACTTACCTGCTGTTATCCCCAGCAACATCAGAGTTTTCTCAATATATCGCTATATAAATGATCCACTCACTGTAAATAGGACTATCACTGTCACCATCACACCAGCTAGTAGTACCAATTTTATACCAAAAATCCAGATTCGACCAGGGTTTCTGGACACAGTACCATCCGGGGTCAGACCAGGATCAGACCCTGTTTATACCCCTTTCACACCGCCAATGCCGGATCCCACCCGGGAATTGGAAACGGGTCCTTCCCGGGTGGGATCCGGCATTGGACGCTGCTGCTGGCTTTTCTGACCCGGCAATAAGCCGGGTGGGTTGCTATAGCAGCGGGGGGCGGAGCCGGCAGCGAGGGCGGAGGCGGCGTATCGACCCAGGAAGCCCATTTACGCTGCCATTGACCCTGTATTCAACCCGGGAATAATACTGCTTTATACCCGGGTTGAATTGCTGGGTAAGGCGACCCGGGATTTCAGCTATAGCACTTTCACCCCGCACGCTGACCCGTGTCGACCCGACAATATGCCAGGTCGATACCGGGTTATTTGTGCGGTGTGAAATGGGTATTACACAGCACATTGGACCCGGGTTATTCCCGGGTCAGCCCCAATTACACTGAACCCGGGTCTACCCTGCATGTCACTCACAGACCCTCCCTTGATAATCATCTCCAAGCACCACCTCCTTCTATGCAGGGAACGGGTTCCGGGTCGCCTTGATCCAGCTTACCCGTTCACACTGCAAGCATACCGGATCGATCCCGGCTTCAACCCAGGTTGTCACACAGGATGAAATGCCGAGACACTCGACCCGGGATATTGCTTTAGGACCCTTTCAGACTAAGCAAAATCCCGGGTTGATGCGTGTTCACGTGCAATAACGAGGGAAAGGGGTATAAATGAGGCCTATAAATTGCTATAATGACATTTAGGTTCTGAATCGGAGTTGGGAATAAAACATGAACGAGCAAATAATACCCTCCTGCTCATGTGTGGGCCCCCGGAGCATGCATGTGTGGTGTGGAGAAACCCTCTGCTGACTAAATATGCGAGGTATAGCTCATAGGCTACAACAGGTTAACGCCATTGTCACACAGCGTTAGCTACAGCGACCAAGCTCACAAACGTTTTGCATTTCGGAGCCTGGTAAATCTGGTGTCGTTGCATCCTCCATCTCCGATATCTGTTGCAGTCCCTCAGTATACATTAGTTACGTGATCCTAAATATTTGCAGCTACCCCTCCCACCCCCAAAAATGGGTGTAGCTTTGCAAATTGCTGACAATATGGACACTATTATCTTTTAGTGAAAAGTTGCTGCAAATGTAATCCAATAAGTTCTATATAGAGGTGCAGATGGTGATTCCAGAGAAGCAAAATGGCTGCTCAGTAATGTTTTACCTCACAGTCAGGAGAAAGTACATAATAATCACTTGTTTTACAGACTTATTTTAATGGCTGTAGATCACCATTCACAGTTGATGAATAACCATGACAGTTCCCAGAGGAATGTTACACATACATGACACAGCACTGTGTGTAACACACATACATGTCACAGCACTGTGCGTGATACATCACAGCCCTGTACGTAATACATACATAACACAGCACTGTGCGTAATATACACACATGTCACAACATTGTACGTAATACATACATGTCACATTGCAGTATGTAATACACATACATGCCACAACCCTGTGCGTAATACACATACATTTCACAGCACTGGGCATAATACACATGCATGTCACAGCACTATGCATGATACACATACAGGTCACAGCACTGTGCGTAATACACATACATGCCACAACCCTGTGCGTAATACACATACATTTCACAGCACTGGGCATAATACACATACATGTCACAGCACTATGCATGATACACATACAGGTCACAGCACTGTGCGTAATACACATACATGTCACAGCACTGTGCGTAATACACATACATCGCACAGCACTGTGCGTAATACACATGCATGTCACAGCACTGTGCGTAATACACATACATGTCACAGCACTGTGCGTAATACACATGCATGTCACAGCACTGTGCGTAATACACATACATGTCACAGCACTGTGCGTAATACACATACATGTCACAGCACTGTGCGTAATACACATACATGACACAGCACTGTGCGTAATACACATACATGTCACAGCGCTGTGTGTAATACACATACATGTCACAGCACTGTGCGTAATACACATACATGTCACAGCACTGTGCGTAATACACTTACATGTCAGAGCACTGTGTGTAATACACATACATGTCACAGCACTGTGTGTAATACACATACATGTCACAGCACTGTGCGTAATACACATACATGTCACAGCACTGTGCGTAATACACATACATGTCACAGCACTGTGCGTAATAAACATACATGTCACAGCATTGTGCATAATACATACATGTCACAGCACTGTACGCATTGATTGTATGTGCATATTAATATCTTACATTGAGCAGCATAATGTATAAGAGGTATAGCCTGCAGTCTGTCCCCAGTGGATGCACCTGGCTGATCCTGTAAGATACAGTTACTACAGTTAGCAATAACATCATCATCTGTGAGCAGAGGGGAAATGGATGGTGAGAAAGACAGAATACATTGGTTTCCTAAAAATAAACAGATTGTTATAGGACTATTAACTAACTGGGCAAACCAACAAAAATATCCACAAAGCTTCAGCCTGCCTGGAAACTCCAAAGCATATGACAGGAAATTAAATTTTGAATCTAGAACATTTTTATAATACGTCAACCTCATGCAAGACTCGAGACTGACCGGATACTTAACATCCATGTATTGACCTATAGCCAACCCCTCACTCGGGATGTAGTTATGTGACTGGCGCCTTCACTCTGCCTGCAACAAAGTCCTTTGTAGTATGAGAGTTCCTTAAACATACTGGAGGACTTTGCATAATAGGTGCGCTAACATATCTTATCATTGCAAAAAAAAAAAAAAAAAAGTGGGGACAAAATAAGCCCTGCAACAAGCTATACAAACCCGCGCCTATAGAGCCCCCACCTCCAAGGCACAGAGCCACACACACACACTGCACAGACCCTTTAGCAACTTTTCTGCAGACAGTAGTTCCCTGGGCCCCCATTTTGAGAAATAGCCTCTGTTTATTACTTTTAGTCATGAAAATTTTTTTTTTTTTTTTACATTTATTAATCTTTTGCTACTGCATGTTTTATTCTCATTTATTCAAATACATGTCTAATACACATAGCTACAATTACTGCTTCATGTTTTACTAGAGTCACAGCTGGCACTGACACTGCTAAGACAAAGTTCGGCATCGTAGACATCATTTATTTGTTATTGGTCCTCAGAAGAAAAGGTATCTTGTTACAGTGCACGAATGCTCAGATCTTTGCCTGTGAGACTATGCGCCATTCATGTTCTCCTCGTACTGTAGTCACAGTAACCATGGCTGTACGATGTCCTGTCCAGTCTCCAGGCTGGATGTTTGTAAGACTGTCCATGTCTGTAATCAGGTTGTTCCACTCTGCCTATATCCCCATTATTAATACATCACACAGCAGACACGCTGTAAGTACTTGAATGAGAAATGTTATTAGGAGAAGAACCATTGCTTTCTGGGTCTTTATTGGACTGGCATTTCAGAATTCCCTGGAACTGAGAGAAGGGAAACAATGCTTTGCTCCCTGTCTTTGCACATTTTGCCATACACTCGCACTGAAATGGCAACTAAACTAAGGGGTGAGTTATTGGATCAGGACTATCTTCCCTAGAGCTCGTTCAGTGGCAAATATGCGTCACCACAAAGATGCATTGGGAAAATGCCTCTGACTTCAGTGCTCCTCAGAAAATCTGAATGACAGTGCTCTGCAGGTGTATGTACAGTAGATGCTGGAGCTGTGGAGAGATGTTCTGTGCCTCCTGCAGATCATGATAGCTTAATAGCCGTTCTCCAGGGTTATGGGACAGTGTGGGCTTGTGTGACCTGCGCAGGTAATTGTCCTTGTCTGCTGTAGCTCAGAAGCTGAGGAAATAGAGTGAGATGGTTGCTAATGACCAATAAGAGAAGCCATCTTGTATGCTACTGCGGATATCAGCGCAGCGCCTCGCCCGCTGCCTTCCTCTGATTGGATGAAGATGATGTCGCACTTTGGTAATAGTTTGTGTACTGCAGAATGTAACTTGTCCTTGAAGCTAAAAGGAGAAAAGAAAGTCATTAAACCAGCAGATTTGCCTGGGCAAGAAATGGTATAAACGTAGAACATGTTAGTGATAAACATAGAACAACAGGAGCTAACCTAGGGTGCAGTTTGTAAACAGATCCATCCACTCCCACTGTGATCTCCAGAAAGTCCTCTCCTCGGTTTTTATGCATGCGGTTGAGTACCCCAGCAAGGCCGGCAGCACACATGACCGCTGCTCGCGTGGACACGCTCTCACAAGCCATGCGCACGGCCTGGCAATCCTCCGGTGTGTACCGCACCCCCAGCGTTCGCAGGATGTTGCTGGTTTGTTTGAAATCTGAAGAGTCTCTGTAAGAAGCAGGAGAAGAAGCATAAAACGGAGGGTTGTAATGGAAGGAAGGTAAGCAGGGCCGGCTCTAACATTAGGCAGGGGCACCGGTCTCTGGAGGGCACCACTGAATTCATCTAGCAAAAAAGGATGTCTCTGTATGCGACCCCCTCCTTATACACTGCGCTGGCTACTGCTGCGGGTCTAATCATATGCAGCTATCTCTATTAGGCTGTACCACATAGTACCTCAGCGCTTCCTCTGTGCCGACACGTGTAACATCCATTCATGTGACGGCACATAGGAGGCGGATGTACCTATGGCTCCTGAGGTGCGACCCCACGGCGGTTCCTCATAGCTCTGATGCATCTCCTCCAGGCCCCTGTAATGCTGCTGCCGCCTGCAAGAGGTTTCCTGCCAATGCCGAGGGGAAAACAAGATAGCAGCTTAAGGTAAGTAACCCATGGGGGATCTGCGGGACCACAGACAGTACACATCTTACAGCCTGATGGGGGGTTTACACTTGTAAACAGCATAATAAGGAAAACACAGGCACTGCGGCACAACACAGTACATATGGAGGAGAGGGGTTAGTAATGGACTTACAGATGGAGGGATGAAACACAACAGGGAGCATACAAGTATATGTGTGTCTGTGAGTATACTGTATATGTATGTATACAGCACACATACAATTAAAGGGATGTAGTTGGCATCCTGGTGGATGGGATGCCGGTGTTCAGAATCCTGGCGCCGGAATCCCAACACCTGTCACAATGCTGACGCCAGAATCCTGGCAGCCGGCATCCTGAATGTCAGTATGCCAGGGAGGGTTAGGCTTAAGCTGTGGGGAGGGAGGGTTAGGGGAAGGGTAAAGGGTAGGGTTCATTTATTTTATTCAATGTTGGGATTATGGTGGTCTGGAATGCCGCGGTTGGTATTCTGACAGCTGGTATTCCATACCCAATCCCAATTAAATATCCCCACCAGATCCCATATACAGTATATATAAAAATAAGTGAAAATGGCCTCAGTGTCCTATACGATTCCTAACATGCCGGCTAGTGTGTATACATTAAGAATAGACAACACTCAGGGGATTTTAAAGTGACAGTATATTGTCAGCAAAGTCACAAAACAAAACTTTGTGACTTTGTTTACAATATACCTTATCACTTTAAAAGTCCTTGAGTGTTGTCCGTTTTCTCTGAATGGGCCAGATATACTAAGCCTGAAAAGTGATACATTTCACGGTGATAAGGTACCAGCCAATCATCATCTAACTGCCATGTCACAGACATAGGCCCAGATTTATCAAGCCTTGGAGAGTGATAAATAGCATGGTGACCAATCAGCTCCCAACTGTCATTTTACAGGTTGTGTTTCAAAAATGACAGTTAGGAGCTGATTGGCTGGTACTTTATCACCGTGAAACTTATCACTCTCCAGGGATAGTACATCTGGCCCAATATGTATAATAAATAATACAATCACCCAAGTTCACCTAGAGACCTCATAAAATTTGCACAAGTCTGTGGCCAACTAGGCATCGCTGTTCCTTCCATGAGGTGAGGAGAGAAGCTCAGGTGATATCCTCTAGTGGAAGGCCATTGTTTCTAATATTTTTTTTAAGTTAATGATGTTCCACCTTTATCTCTGTAGGGAGGGCGCCAGTAACGGATGGAGAAGAGAAGGACTGAGGATAATCAGAAAAGCTGGTGACAGGCCCCGGAATCAGTCAAACTAAATATTAACTAGTGATCATTTCATTTTTGGGTGGTGGTGGCGGGATCTCCTGGGCTAGGAATTGGCAAATTCAACACAAATCCAACCATTTGGTGATCACCAGTGGTGCAGAGAGAGGGGGGGAAAGGTACAAATTACCCAGGCCCCCATTCCCTTGCCTGGCAGCAGCAGCGCTTCTCCTCAGCCCAGCACACACTGCTATGTGCTGGGCTGCAGTGTGGTCATGGAGGCGCTTAAAATACAATTTTTTTCAGTATTTTTTTTCAAAGGGTGCATGACCACACCTCCTGTGATTAGACCACGCCCCCTGAAAAGAACCTGGGCCTGGCCAGGTTCTCTACTGCCCTGGTTATCACTGGGATCTAAACTTATCTGGCTTATTTGTCATTCTTAGCATGATGACGCACATGGGCACAGTGTTGGGAAAGTATCAGTACATGCAGCGGGAACATCTTGGTCTCTTTACCCTTCTATCTGTGACACAAACTGCGTTTCAAAACTTCCTCTTGTTTTCAGCTTCTCAGAAGCTTCTCCTCCAAATAGCAGATTCTCATTGACCATCTTCATCAGGACCAGCCTGACCAGCTCTCCCATGTACTTCCCACCAATCATCTTCTCATAGCTGTGCCAGGAAAAATATAAACATGAGAACGGGCAGCGGGTTAAAACTATATCACATAGGACCAAACAAAGTGCAAAATATAGGAAACATGGCAAGGCCCTCCTAACGCCATGACGTAACGTAGAAGAAAAAGTATTTCTGGGGATCCTGGTCCCCGTCTCTGTGCTGGGTGCTCGTGAAACGTGTTAAAGTCATTGTAACATTCCATCTTCTATATTAGGGGTGGGCAACATGCGGCTCGCGGACCGATCCTGCCTGGCCCGCTGTGCCCCAACAGAGTGCAAAGACAAGCGGCCCGAAAGGACGCTTGTCATTGCACTGCTCTCAGACGCGGGGCCACTGAGGAAATCCCGGTCACGTCACAGGGTCAGCTGACCGGGATTTCCTCTGTTATTATGCGCTGGGCAGCGCTGCGGCGCTGGGCGGCACGGGGGGCGGGCACTGCAGTGAGCAGGATCGGCGGCTGAGAAGCGGCGGCTAGTGAGGAGAAGAAGCGGCGGCCAGTGAGGAGAAGCGGTGGGCAGCGAGTGGGAGAGGCCACATCAGCAGTGACTCCGGCCGACAGCAGCAGCAGCACGGATCATCGGACAGTGGGGATCGTCTGCCACTGTGACAAACAGGTAAACCCCCTGTCCAGCCAGCCCCTGGATCAGTGCTTATGATGCCATATACTGTAGGTTTAGGGGTGGGGAGGGAGGGGTGTTAAAAACTGCAATATGGGTTTAGGGGAAGGGGGGTAGGGACTGTCTGCCTTAATGTGTAAAAAGGGGACGCTGTCTGCCGTAATGTGTAAAAACGGGGGCGCTGTCTGCTGTAATGTGTAAAAAGAGGACGCTGTCTGTCGTAATGTGTAAAAAAGGGGATGCTGTCTGCCGTAATGTGTAAAAAGGGGAACGCTGTCTGCCGTAATGTGTAAAAAGAGTACGCTGTCTGCCGTAATGTGTAAAAAAAGGCACGCTGTCTGCGTTAATGTGTAAAAAGGGCACGCTGTCTGCGTTAATGTGTAAAAAAGGGGATGCTGTCTGCCGTAATGTGTAAAAAGGGGATGCTGTCTGCCGTAATGTGTAAAAATAGCACGCTGTCTGCCGTAATGTGTAAAAAGGGGGACATTGTCTGCTGTAATGTGTAAAAAGGGGACGCTGTCTGTCGTAATGTATAAAAAAGGGGATGCCGTCTGCCGTATTGTGTAAAAATGGGTACGTTGTCTGCCGTAATGTGTAAAAAGGGGGACGCTGCCTGCCGTAATGTGTAAAAAGAGCACACTGTCAGCCGTAATATGTTAAAAGGGGACTCTGTCTGCCGTAATGTGTAAAAAGGGGACTCTGTCTGCTGTAATGTGTAAAAAAGAGGACGCTGTCTGCCGTAATGTGTAAAAACGGGGGCGCTGTCTGCTGTAATGTGTAAAAAGGGGACGCTGTCTGTCGTAATGTGTAAAAAAGGGGATGCTGTCTGCCGTAATGTGTAAAAAGGGGACGCTGTGTGCCGTAATGTGTAAAAAGGGGACTCTTTTTGAGTATTTTGTGTGTGGCCCTCGAATATTCGCTGGAAGTGTTAAGCGGCCCCCCAGCTGAAATAATTGCCCACCTCTGTTCTATATAATAGCCCAGATCTGTGACTTTGTGCCTGTGTGTATAACGCATCTCTCATCGGGTTAGTGGCAGGTCTATCACACCCAGTCCACAGCTGATTGGGCGAGAAACGCCCTCCCACACAGGTTACATCCAATGGGAGGCTCTGCCCTTTGCCTGCTGTGTTTTCACAGAGCAGGATTAGCAATAGGACTAATGGAGCTGCAGCTCCAGCCCCACACCCCAAAATAGGCCCACTGCATCTGCAGCAACATACCCTCCAACAATGTACACATAAAAATGGATACAAATTTGAAAAGGGGGCGTGGCCACGGGTACAGCCACGTGGCCATGTCCCTTTTCCATTACTTAGTTTCAATGGAAGCTTGGAAAGTCAAAAATCGGTACAGACCATAAAAAAAAGGGACTGTACCTGCCAAAAAGGAGCAGCTGGAGGGTATGCCACTGCATCTGCAGCAAGTCTCTACGCTGCAGATAGGGGAGAAAAAAAATATTTTCCTGCAGCATCCTATGTCCTGCTGCCAGTCCACCTGCCCCCTCCAGCATCAACAATCCC
Source organism: Pseudophryne corroboree (assembly GCF_028390025.1). Taxonomy (NCBI): domain Eukaryota; kingdom Metazoa; phylum Chordata; class Amphibia; order Anura; family Myobatrachidae; genus Pseudophryne; species Pseudophryne corroboree. The sequence goes on from NC_086449.1 coordinate 139,313,867, forward strand.
CACTCCCTAGCCGCGGCGCAGGTGGAACAAAAGCTGCTGCAGCCACTGTGTACATACATGTGTATGAAAGCGGCGCAGCAGAAGGCTTCCATAGCCCTCCCTGCGCCGCATACTCTCTGAGCCCCAGAGCCTCCTCTGCGCATGATGTCACAGAAGTGCCTCTCCGCCACAGCCGCACACAGATCCCCAGAGGCCCTGACTCCACAACACAGCACCTGGGCTGCCAGCCTGGAAGCCCCGAGATGGCTAATGTAATGGATAGAGTGGGTGATATCGCGGAGGGTAATGTCTGGACGCTGAATCAATGTAAAAGGTGACAGTGCTGTGCAGTGCAGTGGGTGTGCAGTCAGGGCCGGTGCTAGGGTGTTCGGCGCCCCCCTGCAAACTATAAATTTGCACCCGTGCATACTTTACAAAGGCACAGCGCACATAATACCCCCTGTAGTAGAGACACTTACACATGTAACGCCCCCTGTACCGGTGACGCTTACACATGTAACGCCCCCTGTACCAGTGACCATACACAAGTAACACCCCCTGTAGCAGTAATGCTTACACACGTAACGCCCCCTGTACCAGTGACACTTACACACGTAACGCCCCCTGTACCAGTGATGCTTACACATGTAACGCCCCCCTGTACCAGTGATGCTTACACATGTAACGCTCCCTGTACCAGTGCCACTTACACACGTAACGCCCACTGTACCAGTGATGCTTACAGAAGAAACACCGCCTGTAGCAGTGACGCTTACACACATAATGCCCCCTGTACGAGTTACGTTTACACACGTAACGCCCCCTGTACCAGTGATGCTTACACACGTAACGCCCTCTGTACCAGTGATGCTTAGACACGTAACGCCCCTGTATCTGTGCCGCTTAGACACGTAACGCCCCCTGCACCAGTGACGCTTACACACGTAACGCCCCCTGTACCAGTGCCGCTTACACACGTAACGCCCCCTTGTACCAGTGCCGCTTACACATGTAACTCCCCCTGTACCAGTGCCACTTACACGCGTAACGCCCCCTGTAACAGTGCCGCTTACACATGTAATGTCCCCTGTAGCAATGCCGCTTATACACGTAATGCCCCCTGTACCAGAGCCGCTAAAGCACGTAATGCCCCCTGTACCAGTGCCGCTTACACACGTAATGCCTACTGTACCAGTGACGCTTACACACATTATGCCGCAGTCACACATACACACCCAACAGACACATAAACACACATACTGTACATACATTACACACATACACAGTCACACATATATACAGTATACACAGACACTGTATACACACACACACACACACTCACTCTCTTTGCAGACACTTACCTAATGACGTCTGGCTGGCCGAAGCTGTAACAGCTAATTCTCCTGCTGCAGCATGGTCCCGTCTAGCACCGCCCCTTATTCCCATCTAGCTCAGCCCCCTTTGGCTCCCGCCCGGCCACTGAATGTCACACAGGGGAGGGGGAGAGGAGGCTTTGTGCTGCCGGCGCCGAGGGGGAGAGGAGGTTTTGTGCTGCCGGCAGCAGCAGCAAGGATAACAGCAGCAGCTCAGCACAGGGGGAGAGGAGGTTTTGTGCTGCCGGCAGCAGCAGCAAGGATAACAGCAGCAGCTCAGCACAAGGATGCAGAGCAGGGAGAGCGCCTCTCCTTCCTGACGCCTCCCTGCACTGCATCCCTTTGCTGAGTGGCTAGCGCCGGCTCCTGTGTGCAGGGTCACTGACAGGTAACGCAGTGTCACTGACACTGCACAGCACTCTGACCTTCTACATTGATTCAGCCAGTCAGTCAGTTCTGCCAGCCAGTCACTATTGTTAGCACCAGTGTCCCAACGCGCCGCATTACAGGGAAGTAGACACACTAAATAAACTGCAGCTCCCAGAAGCCCTTAGTGCCAAAGCATTCCGGCCCTTAGGGCTGCTGGGAGCTGTAGTTTATTGAGTGCATCTTCTTCCCTGTAATGCGGCGTGTTGGGACACCGGCGCTAACAATAGTGACTGTCTGTTGTGCGAGTCTCCGGGAGAGCCACTGCCAAAGGGAGGACAGCAGCTTAGCTACTGACAGGAGGAGAAGCATGAGAAGCATTATCTGCCCCTCCCCCACTCGCAGTACCTCCGGGCCCCATCCGTGGCACCCCCACCCCACCCCCCTCCAGCACCCACGGTAGCTCCGGACCCCCTCCCTCACCTGCAGCAACCCCGCACCTGCCCCTCCTGATGCACCACCGCATTCGCCCCTCCCCCACCCGGGGCACACCTGCAACTGCTCCTCCCCCACCCACGGTGGCTCCGGACCCCCACCTGTGGCATCATTGCACCAGCCCCTCCGCCACCTGCGGCACCACCGCAACCGCCCCTCCCGCGGCACCCCAGGATCCCATCCGCGTCTTCCCCGCACCCGCCACTCCCCCAACCAAAGCACCTACTAGGTGATTCATCAGGCCCTGCGTGTGCTGTTCACCCCATTGCAAGGGGCTTAACCATTGCACGCCCTTTGTCCATGCAATATTTAACCACTCACACAATTATGATTGGAGGTAATACTCCCATATAATAAAAATATTGAATCACCTAGTACTATAATATTTGATATCCCATAAGGAGATATTTATAGTGTTGTCGCACAAACTGGAGGGACGGGGACTAATGATTAGTTCTACCAATGACACATATAGGATCTATGTTTTGTGTACTTACAGCTGCTGACCAGGATTTAGTGATCCTTCATCCACAACTCGGTCATACTCCAGTCGAAAGTCTTCCAGTTCGCCCGTGTCCCCAAACGCACCCCATTCTGTGTTTACGCACATGCGACCCTCTTCTCCCTCTACCAGCTCCACATTACACATCTCTTCCATGTAACATGCATTGCAGCCAGTACCTGGATGTACAAGTAGAGAAGAAATGAGATGCAAGATGTTAATATGTTTAGTATTTGTCCATATATAAGGTCATTCCTAGTACTGGTAACGGAAATGTGTGTGTCAGAATGCCTGTATTGCTGGAATTCACAATCTTTACACTGCATCGTTTGTCATGTTGCAGTCTCAGGCTGCTTCTTTGTAGTGTAAATGTAGCTTCATCTGATGTAATCACAGGCTTTATTGATAGGTACAACAAACACTTCATTATATCACTGGCATTTCTCCAAGTACTGACTGGACAGGACGTGCGGGGAGCTAAATAGCTCAGGAGGCACTGGCTAGCACCAGAGCCAGATTTACATGCAATATACTGTATGAGCCAAAGCGTACATCTGGGCATTATACACAGGTGCAGCAGTATAAACTCCTGGAAATTTTTCAAGCCGATGGGAGGTAGAACTCCATCAACCATTTAGTTATCCAGAAGCCCATACTTTTACTTGTCTGCTCTGCTCCACAAATTGGTTCCGGGATCCCAGGTCTAACTTTCTCATGCCCCACTCTCCTCTCCTGCATGGACTGTCTGTTTGAAATAAGCCAATCGGCTCCCATGAACTCTTCATGATGCATGAAGAAGGGAGTGGAGAGTGGTTTGAGACCGTTAGACTGACTGGGCACACTGGCAATTCCAGCTAATTGGTATAGCAGGCAAATATTTAAAATCTCTGTAGTATACCCAAAGCAACAAAAAAATTTTGGAGGGTGCATGTATCCTTTATAATTGCACACGATCAGCCATACAGATAGAGGTCAATATAAGTAATACTTACCTACTATCATGCCAACTTCACAACGATGATCTTCATAATAACAAGAGATCATTGTAGCAACAGTGTCATTCACCATGGCAACAACATCCATCTCAAAATCCTAGAGAGGGCCAAGATGAGATAGCCGTAAATTCAGGCGTCAGAGAGGGACAGCATCATCTTGACCAGTATATATACAGTATAACTCATAGTAATTGTAATATATGACCTTATTCAGATTTGTCACCAAACCAAAAAAGTTAGCAATTCGGCAAAACCATGTTGCACTGCAGGTGGGGCAGATGTAACGTGCAGAGAGAGTTAGATTTGGGTGGGGTGTGTTCAAATTGAAATCTAAATTACAGTGTAGATGTCACGATCCGTGTATCTGGACGCCATTATTTACCTTTCAGGTGTCTCCTAAGGCTGTCCCAGCGTCCTAGGCCCGGTTCCCAGCTGTGATGCAAGCATTCATACGTCATATCTCATCTCTGCTGATCCGTGGATATTGTTCCTCAGTGCCTGGGCGACTGGCATGGCTTCACCTGCCGGCGGGGCCTCGGGCATCATCTCCATATTCCTAATACATACAGGGTATGTGGCACTCCTCACCTACTGCAGCCGCGGCCGTCCATGCTGAAGGTTGAGACGCAAGTCGGCGTTCTCTATGTTCACCGCCGCCATTACAGAGGAATCTCCATGTGGTAAATACAAACAGCTTTCCCTCCACAGGCCGGTATGGGCGCAGCCATCTTAGTTCCAGTCACATGATCCTGACCTCCAATCCATAGCTCTGCTGAAGTCTGCATAATTAAGTCATCCAATCCCTTTACACCTAAGGGTATAAAGGACTGAGCCTGCACCAGGAAATCGTCAGTGCTTTGGTTGTCAAACCTTGTTTCCAGTCTCTCTCCTGTAGTTGTTTTGTTCCAGGTTTCCAGCTCCTGTCTCCAGCTACCACTTAGAGACCCGCACCAGTTTACCACCTTGCGGTGCAGCCTGACTCTGCAGTCCTCCGTGACTACTCCAGCTTCCAGCTACAGATCCATCTGCTTCCAGCGGTCAGCTTCCAGCAGTGATCAGCATTTCTTAAAGTGCCGGTGCTTCCCCAGTGGATATCTACAAATCACCGGTACCAGCATTTCTACGCTCTCTAGCTTCATTCTACCATTTGGCTGGTTCCATCCAGCATCCACTCCATGTTAACACCTGACTGGTTCCAACCAGTACCCACAGCAGCTACTCCAACAGCAGCGTTACCAACTTACAGTGAAACATCCGCTGGTGTGTTCCTTGGCTATTCTCACTACTACGGACGGGTCTGGTAAGGACATTCCATCTCTGGGACATTAAGAACTGTACCTTTTATTACCAGAACCCTGTGGCCATTGCCAACCCGTAGTACCCAGGAACTGTGATATAATCTACTGCTGATTACATTACTTATTTTACCACTGCTGTGATACATGGAGCTTTGTTTAATAAACCGTTATTGACTTTTACTCTGGTTGTCATGGTCACGCCTTCGGGCAATCTTCTTACGGGTTACTTACATGTCTAGGGGTCTGTGATTCAACCTCCCAGGTTTAACTACATCTCAGCCCCTACAACTGAGGCTTCCTCCCGTCAGCTCAGGCCCTCAGTTGTGACAGTAGAAATGAAACGGCCAGTTTTTACCCTGCACAGAAACAATATGACTCATCCAAATCCAACTCTCTCTGCACATTATATCTGCCACACCTGCAGTGCAAACAGGTTTTGCCCAATTGCTTACTTTTTTGGTTCGATAACAAACCTGAATAACCCCCATAGCCTAGCAATCTTACCTGGTATACAGTTGTGCCACAGACTTTACAGTTACAGGACATAATAAGGTTAAATGATCACATAGGTCCGATAAGGCAGGGAAGCAACTTTCAGGTCTTATTACCAAGGATTAGGTGCCTGATGTATAACTCAATAAATAATAATAACCATATGTTAGTAAAGACATGGCTTATTGGCTTATACAGTAAAACGTAGATGGCGTATGTCCTGTATGTTGCACGCATAAAATGATCTTCCAGTGTCAGGTGATTTCACCACTTTGCTGCTACTTTAAGGAAGCCAACAGCGCCAAATGTGCTGCGCAAAGCGTAAAACTGAAAGGATCTGCTTTACCCCATTGTTACCAGATGTCACACTCACTGCACTGTGCTGTGCCTGCTTCAAAGTTCTTCAGTCCGGTGACACAAGGGAACATGTGTGTATCCGTGTTCAGGAAGATCCCACACACACACTGTGTATTACTGGTATGCCTTTATCACAGCAGCACTGTTTTACACCGGATTCTGCTTTATTTTATATACAGCAACAGAAGCCATGGACCATACGCACCTCCCATGCAGCAATGCATTCCCCGCTCACCAGTAAAACCTTACTCTATAATAAGTAATAAGTATTTGTGATGGACTGTCACCCTTACTGTGATGTAACTAATTGCTGATAACTCTGACTAATAGTTGAAGGGCCCAAGATTAAGGTCAGCAGAGAAAACAAGGGTTTGGTGTTTAAAGTTCTGTCTTTTAGAAATTATACTGCAATGTAGCAAAATCCCAGAGTGCTTAATGACAATTTGATGCGTTCTACGTCTGTATGCTGGGTATATCCCAGTATCATCTCAGCGATTGTGCCCCTGTACCAGGAACCCTATATCTTTACTGATAGAATCTGCCAATAATTGCCAGACTTGCTCGTCCCTGAAACGGTTCTGCTCGTTCATTACACTGAATGATACTGTTACTTTGAACAACATTGTGCAAATGGTATCTCACCCCTCTTCTCTTGATAGCATCTCTCAGCAGTCCAACCACATTGTTCCCCTCCGCTCCTGATGCTTTGAAGCCTTTGGTCCAGTTCAGAAGGATCCCCTGTGTAGGAAAGATGATTAGTGACATGCCCAGTCTGTGGCGTGGAAGGCCTGTAGTACTGCCACTATCCCAGGGTCCCAGCTGATATTCTGCTGCTCTGACGGTAGTTCCCTGCATTCAGTGATACTAATAGGAAATCATAGCTCTCCTCTAATACATGTCAGATTATAACACAGGAGGTCATATACCAATAGCAAAGCCATGGCTCCATAGTACAGATACAGCATTGGACCTACTATACATCTTAATTTGCACATATGCCTTAAGATTTTCCTTGTGGTTCATAGACATGTGGGGCAAATGGCCACATTTGTGGATGAGGTTTCCAGAGGGAGAATGGTAGATTGACGTTTCCCACTTACTGTAAGCATGGAAGCGGGCATTGAGGAGAGTACAGAAATAAAATTGTATTTTGCGGACCAAGATAACTGGGGGGGACGGGGCACATTTTCAGGGGCTTTCCTTGCCAAGTTTGACAATTTCCCTTTCACAAAAGGAGCTGAATTTGGCACCAGGAACTGTTGTAAATTGGTTCCTGACTCTTCTGCAATAGTTGTAATGAATCGAAACTTCCCATACACAATGTAATGTGTAATAAAAATAAGTTCATATTAAAAAAGAGCAGTACCCCCTCCCCACCCCCCCAGCCCGTAGCAAGCTACAAAACCTGGACTTTCTTCACATATACCTACTATTTGGACCTCCTATTTAGGAAATCTCTGTGGGGAGAGGTACAAGGGAAAGTCCAGGGGGTCGTGATTTGCACCACCATGGACTCACCATAAAATGCTGGGAATCACATTAACACGCAGCAAGGGTGCGAGCCAGGATGGAGCAATTCTGAAGTGGCCCCTGCACACTTCAAAAGAAGTTTGAGCGGGATCCAGCAGAATGGTGACCTACTAAATTCAGTCTCTGTAACCAAGATTGGCATTCTTCCACTACAACAGGGCAACCACAAGGGTCTCGCCTCATTTATGGGGAGATGTATCAAACCTTGGAGAGAAGTAGAGAACGATAAAGTACCAACCAATCATCTCCTAACTGTCATTTTTCAACACAGCCTGTAAAGTGAGTTAGGCACTGATTGGTTACTACAGTACTTTATCTTTCTTCAAGATTTGATCCATCTCCTCCTTAGTGAGAACTACCCCTAGACTGGTAAGCACAGGGCTAGTTGCCTTACGATAGGGGGCACAAAAATAGCACATGACCCCCTCCTAGTTGCTAATGCAGACAGTACCATGTCCCCTCACTGTCATCAATTAAGACCTAAAGCGACCCAACTTTTTAGGAGAAAAACAGAAAAGTTTCTTCCATTGAAAGAGGTGGTTCTATAGTGGAAGGTTGTTGGTCTTTGAAGTAATGTTTACACTTTTGCGCAGTGCACCTCTGTGGAGAGGCAGCATATACCGTGATGTGTGCTTGTTGGGAAATCGGTGTACAATCACAGTGTTTGTAGTGCGCCCTTTAAATGAATTCCACAGTGTTTTGTGAGCTAATTAATTTCTCTGAGCATGTATAACATAGACATGGTAGGGGTGGCGTTATCCTCTCAGGTAGTCACCTTGTCAATCTCTTCATGTCTGACTGGAAAGGAGAAGGTGAATCCCAGGGGCAGCTTCTTGTGTTTCATATTTTGCTGGTCCAGATAATCAGATATACATTCAGCAATGTAATCAAACAGCTGCAGAGAGAAAGCAGGGTCACTTTAAAAACTTTTTGGGGCACAGTTTGAAAACACATCATATTGCTATATCACTGATATATTTTTATATTCATCTTATTTCATTCACTTTTCTGGGCAGGCGTATTTATTAATGTCAGTGTTTTATTGTCACCATATATTGGTCATGTAGCTGCAGTGTCACCCTGTTTTCTCACCATTTCCGCAGTTCCGGTCATGGCGTCCTCAGGTATGCAATACATTTTGTGTTTCGTATCCACTTTCCACAGTCCATCCAGATCCTCCCCAACTTTCACCAGCATTACACGGAAGTTAGTACCTCCGAGATCCAAGGCCAGGAAATCTCCAACCTCTATAGGAGTCAGACAGGGAAAGAGGCATACTCAAATATATGGATTCATTTAATAATGTGACGCAAAAATGGTAGTTCACCTCATTTAGCCCTGACCCCACCATACTGCGCTGTGATTCACGGCGTTATCTCCCCATCCTGCTTACTTCATTTGTAAGTGGGTGGGATGCTGGGGATGCACCTACTTTTGAGGGGGTGCAAGGGACCACCCGAAAAAAGTGAGTTTCCCACTACTTCCAGGAGAGTAGGCAAGTATGAGTTGTAGCTTGTAACGCTTGTTTAAAATGCCTGCTGGTGTTATTACTGTTAGGTGTCTCAGTCTTTGATTAAATATATTGCCTTAACCTAATACTGAGATTGAGAGCAATGTGCGTCCCTTTTGCCTGTTACGGCCAACCATGTGACTTCTGAAGTGCACCAGGTTGTCTATCACTAACACATTATGGAAACCGGGTTTTATGTCATATGTATACAGTTGCAGTAACAGCCATATTACATGGATTATTTTGTGTAACCTCCATCCATTACATAATGATTCTGCATCTTTTCCTAAACTACAATACTGCATTCCCCCTAAAATGAATATTTGTTCTATAGAAACCCTACATATCACATAAGCCTGCCACATTGCCTGAGGTCAGGGATGCCAGACTGTTAGCGGAGGGCAGGCATGAGATGGGCAGGCAATAGACCTGTGTCTGCCATTCTGACAACTGTCAGGAGGGCCATAGTTTCTAACTAGCGCACAGTGGGGGTAATTCAGAGTTGATCGCAGCAGCAAATTTGTTAGCAGTTGGGCAAAACCATGTGCACTGCAGGTGTGTCAGATATAATATGTATAGAGAGAGTTACAGTTGGGCGGGTTATTTTGTTTCTGTGCAGGGTAAATACTGGCTGCTTTCTTCTTACACTGCAATTTAGTTTTCAGTTTGAACACACCCCACCAAAATCTTACTCTCTCTGAACATGCTATATCTGCCCCCCCCCCCCTGCAGTGCACATGGTTTTGCCCAACTGCTAACAAATTTGCTGCTGCGATCAACTCAGAATTAGGCCCAAAGTCCTTAAGTTATTGTAACTACATTATTAGTTGAAGATCTGTCCAACTGGTGGTATCGTCAATGCTTTTCCGAATGTATCTGTTCTTTCATGGTGAGGCTAAAGGTGTCCTCTCTGGAAGCATGTACTGTATATATAACATGCATATGTCCCAACACAGAATAAAAAGGTAACTAAGGCATCCACTGATCTTTAATATGGCTGTTGTATGGAAGATCGACCACACTTAGGTTGACAGTGTCTAGGTCAACCACTATTGGTCAACAGTAACTAGGTCAACAGGGATTCTAGGTCAACAGGGTCTCTAGGTCGACAGTTCAAAAGTTCGACATGTTTTAAAAAAAATGTTTTTTGGTGTCGTTTTTGCCATACAGTGACAGGGAACCCCAATTAGTGCACTCGGCACAGGTTACTGTTCCCAATCGTAGCCCACGTGGATCGTAAAGTATGAAAAAGTTTAAAAAAAGAATAATTTTTTGAAAATCTCATGACGACCTTTTGACCTGTCGACCTAGAACATGTCAACCTACAAAACCCTGTCAATCTAGTTACTGTTGACCAATAGTGGTCGACCTAGACACTGTCAACCTAGTTACTGTCGACCTAGAGATTGGATACCCTTTAAAGCTAGCCAATACACCAAGACGATATCTTTCCAACCAGCCAACTAGTTGGCTGGTTGGAAAGATAATCTGGCAGTGTGTGGGAGCAAACGATTATCAGCCGTTTGCTCCCACACGCTGTAAAACGGCCAGAAACGGTCTGTCCAACTAGTTGGGAAAATCAAACTTGTTTGATTTTCCCAACTAATCGTTCAGATGTAGGGGGAACATTCCCCCCAACTGAACGATAAGTAGGCGGACACTGGCCAGCAGTCTCCGCCTACTTCTTTCACCATCACTGCCTGCGGGCAGCACTGTGTGGAGAAGGAGCCGGGAGGAAGTGCAGGGGCAGCTGCGGCAGTCTATCACTGCTGCCGGGCTGCCCCTGTCACCCTGGCAGCAGCAGAAGTAGTGTGGGAGCCGGGAGGAGATTCAGGGGTAGCCGCGGCAGTTCATCATTGTTGCCGGGCTGCCCCTGTCACACTGACACCTCCAGAAGCGGACGCGGCAGAGGGGTGAAGAAGTGCAGGGGCAGCTGCGGCAGTCTATCACTGCTGCCGGGCTGCCCCTGTCACCCTGGCAGCAGCAGAAGTGGTGTGGGAGCTGGGAGGAGGTTCAGGGGCAGCAGCGGCAGTTTATCATTGTTGCCGGGCTGCCCCTGTCACACTGACACCTCCAGTAACGAACGCGACACCTCCGCCGGCCGCCCCATCCATCCCGCCAGCCTCCCTCAGCCCTGCTCAGCCCGGCACCGCAAATTTACACCCCGCCCGCCAGCCTCCCTCCGCCTGCACCGGCTGCCACACCGGTAATTCACCGGCCGGCCGCCCGCCCGCCCGGCCGCCACCATCCCACCCCCGCACCGCTAATCAGCTGCACCCCCCCCCCCCGCACCCGCACCGCTAATTTGCCGCACCCCCCCTGCACCCTCACCGCTAATTCGTCGCACCCCCCCCGCACCCGCGCCGCTAATTCGCCGCACCCCCCCTCCGCAACCGCACCGCTAATTCGCCGCCCCCCCCCGCACCCGCACCGCTAATTCGCCGCACCCCCCCGAACCCGCACCGCTAATTCGCAGCACCCCCCGCACCCACACCGCTAATTCGCAGCACCCCCCCGCACCCGCACCGCTAATTCGCCGCCCCCCCCCCCCCGCACCTGCACCGCTAATTCGCCACCCCCCCGCACCGATAATCAGACCCGCACCGATAATTTGCCGCACCCCCCCCAGCACCCTCACCGCTTATTTGCCGCACCCCCCCCGCACCCGCACCGATAATCAGACCCGCACCCGCACCGCTAATTCGCCGCACCCCCCCGCACCCGCACCGATAATCAGCCGCACACCCGCACCGCTAATTCGCCGCACCCCACCGCTAGTTCGCCGCATGGGACCCCTTTCAGTCCGTTTGGTCCGGGTGTTCGGTTTGTTGTTTTGCCAAGTACGTGGATTATAATCTGGACCCTGGATCAGGTGAGTATAATTATCTTTTATTTTCAGGTACCCGTGGATTCTACTTGGAGAAGAGGACCGACTGCTTCGTGTCAACATAGGTAAGTATGTGTGTGTCGACATGTGTGAAATAAAGTTTTACTGTCACGGTGTGTGTCTCCTGTTTTTATTTGGGTATTTTTTTCCTATTAGAACTACAGGTACCAGCGGGCCCATTTTTCTCCCGCATGCTGGTACTTGTGGTTCTCCAAGTACCAGCTTGCGGGGGAGGCTTGCTGGGACTTGTAGTACTACTGGAAAAAACAATATTCTTTTAATTTTCTCAAGGCTATCAGCCCCCCATCCGCAGCCTTTGGATGGGGGGGACAGCCTCGGGCTTCACCCCTGGCCCTTGGGTGGCTGAGGAGGGGAACCCCTTGATTGAAGGGGTCCCCACTCCCCCAGGGTACCCCGGCCAGGGGTGACTAGTTGGATATTTAATGCCACGGCCGCAGGGCACTGTATAAAAGTGACCCCCGGCTGTGGCATTATCTGTCCAGCTAGTGGAGCCCGATGCTGGTGTAAAAAATACGGGGGACCCCTACTCTTTTTGTCCCCCGTATTTTTTGCACCAGCACCAGGCGCAGAGCCCGGTGCTGGTTTTAAAAATACGGGGGATCCCCTGTCCGTTTTTCCCCCGGATTTTTAGAACCAGGACCGGCTCGAAGAGCCCGAGGCTGGTTATGCTTTGGAGGGGGGACCCCACGCAATTTTTTTTCAGGTTTTTCCCATTCCATTTAAAAATAATAATAATAATAATAATAATAATAATAATAATCTTTTTAAAAATATATAAATAATACTTGTGCCTCCAAAAAAGACAAACCAAGTACCTAATCCCTTCTAATATAAATATTACCCACCCCAAAAAACACAAAAAAAAACATGTTTTTAACATTTTTTATTAGATTCCGCCAGCAAAGTGTGGCGGATTGAAAATGACCGAAACCGAAACGTTAAGCTGTCAGAACAGGGTCACGTATGTTCTTGATTTTTGAAAAGTCCTAGAGTGCCGCCTATCGTTTGTGATATGTTTGCTTTTTGAAGCTCAGGAGGGCACCAGGCAAGCTGTACATTTTACTACATTGGGAGTGCCGAACATCTACATCTGGTATATATATATATATATATATATATATATATATATATATAATTTGCCTTGGCAGCCCAACTATGCTGGTATCCATAGTTCAGTATAAAAACAAGTAAATCTAATAAATGTATGGTGGTGAAAGAAAAGCCCAGTTTCACTGAAAAAAAGACAATTCTGCATGTTTTGAAATGAAAAGAAACAAAACAAAACTGAAGAACTGTAGGAAGGCACTGTCCGCCTACTTCGGTGACATCACAAGTTGGACAGAAGTTGGAAGGTTGGTTGATCTGATGAAAAGTTGGTTAGATGTGTGGAGCACTGGTAAAAAGTTGGTGAGATGTATGGGGCACTGTTTTAGTTGAACAGACAAGTTGGATGGTTGGAAGTTTGGAGTGTTGGAGAAAAGTTGGTCTGATGTATGGCTAGCATAATATATACTAGCTGTCAATCCCTGTATTTCACTATTTACAAACTACTTCTGTGTTTACTGTAGAGGCAAATCACACATGACACTGTATAACCTTGCGTTACTGGCTGCCATCCCACTGCACGGCTGGGCACTTTTTAGGTAAGTAAATAAAAGTTTTGTAAAGAAAATATAGGGCACAGGGATCATTATTCCGCTGCGTTGAGGTGAAGGACACGGGGAGAAGTGTAGTAAGGAGCCACTGTTTGAACAAGGCTAATATTTACTTTCAGAGTGGTTCCAAATCCTGCACCTAGTGACCACGGTCTAATGAGCATATCGGACCATCTCTTCAAAGCTGAACCCATAAAATTACATGACTACCTGCCTAATCCACTTTAATCTATCCCTCCTCACTGAGCAAGGTCCTTCTGTGCACAAATACAGCCTTGCTGCACAGTGGATTAGCTGCTATTATCAGGGTCAATACTTAGGTCCTAAAAACATCCTGTAAAACATTTCCTATTTTATGGCAATCTACGGCTATACACTTTATATTTCTGATCAGGTTCATTACCATATCAACACAGTTTAAGTAACACTTCCAGAAGAGATGGGCAACCTGTAGCCCCCCCCCCCCCCCCCCCCACAGCTTTTCTGTTACAAGTCTGGCTGGGCAGGCTGGGACTTGTAGCTCCACAAAGTTCCATAGTAGCTAAAGCGCTGACTGCAGTTTGGGAGGAAGAACTGGCTCTCATCATTTTAAACTAAGGCCCTCATTCCGAGTTGTTCGCTCGCAAGCTGCTTTTAGCAGCTTTGCACACGCTAAGCCGCCGCCTACTGGGAGTGAATCTTAGCTTCTTAAAATTGCGACCGACGGATTCGCAATATTGCGATTAGACCTCTCTTAGCAGTTTCTGAGTAGCTCCAGACTTACTCGGCATCTGCCATCAGTTCAGTGCTTGTCATTCCTGGTTTGACGTCACAAACACACCCAGCGGTCGCCCAGACATTCCCCCGTTTCTCCAGCCACTCCCGCGTTTTTCCCAGAAACGGTAGCGTTTTTCGCACACACCCATAAAACGGCCAGTTTCCGCCCAGAAACACCCACTTCCTGTCAATCACATTACGATCACCAGAACGAAGAAAAAACCGTGAGTAAAATACCTAACTGCATAGCAAATTTACTTGGCGCAGTCGCAGTGCGAACATTGCGCATGCGCAGTTAGCGGAAAATCGCTGCGATGCGAAGAAAAATACAGAGCGAACAACTCGGAATGACCACCTAAATACTGACATTGCTTCTATCTCTTGTAGCCATGACCTCACTAATCACAGGAGTGGACCAGAAACTGCCTTCCACAAGATTAGGAAGCACTAAGCAGGAGATACAAGCAAACTGAATACATTAAGGTAATCAGGGGCCTTTTTATAAAATAATATTTGCTGGATATCCCCTGCAACCACCCATTTTGCGGGGTACCCACATATATTTATTATTACCCCAATGTACCATATCTGCCACAGTCCCTCTATTACCGACAGCAGAAGCAGCCCCCATTGGTTCAATGGGGGCTACTAGGCTTCATATTTACCAAGCTCCAGAATGTGAAGCATTCCAGAACATGGCCCAGCAGCTAACGGATGACATTAGCCCGTTGTAGCCTTCGGGTTGCACGCTAACAGGAAAGGTATCCTTCTGCTGCTCGCTTGCACTTGTGCTGAGCGAAATATAAGGTAAAATGATTACGGTTGTGATCACTTTACTTGCATTGAGCTAATAATAAAACGTTTAGGCGAATAAGGGATCCTTATTGACGCACGTTGCGTTGATAAGTAATTGTTATTATTGGGGTCTAGCAGAATCTGTTAATAAATATACCCCTTGTTTCTTTAAAGCTGCTATAGTACTTCACTCTATAGAGGAGAAAATAGCTGCAGAACGGGTATGCACAAGAGGGCCAATGAGAAGCTGGCAATGTTTATAAACCATGCTTCTCATTGGTCCTTTTGCTTACACACCCCTTTGCCCACAGATGGTTTACACACTGGTGCCATGAGAATGACCCTTACCCCACCGACTTGCCACATGTGAGATCAGGACAAACAGGCACACTAGAATCTAGCAAATTGCTGAATGCGTCTTTATCCACCCATAATGTGATCCCACATGTATCATGGCCGATAATTGCAATCACAAATGTATTGTGGATGAATAATGACCATCTAGGTATCTGGTGAAGCTGACTGTTATTTTACTTACACAGGTTTTGTACCATCTTAACATATCTTTGCTGTGCCTCTATGTATCTCAGTATACACAAGAGCCACTCAGACCATGACTGGCACATCCCCTATCTAGAACATGGAAAGTACTGTGGTGCCTATATGATCTACAGTATATGCCTTCAGAAAGTGTGTGTGTGTGCCGTGTGGCACTAACCTAGACAGTACTCTTACCGGAGCCATCAGGTGTGGATCGCACATAGGTGGGCAGCATTTTAACACTAGCCTCCTCGTTGGTCTCCAGATGAAGACCTCGGTCCATCTCTGCCTGCAATCTGTCCATCAGGACCTGCAACTCTTCTTCATGAAGCTTGAACTCGGACAGCATCTGTTCCACCTGCAAGTGTAGAGGAAGCCATGGGAATAGGTAACTTTCTGAGACACAAGCATCCAAAGGTTATAAAAGCCTGAGGGGGAGATGTAATAAGCAGTGAAAAGAGTGGAGCGGTGAGCCAGTGAAGAAGTTGCCCATGGCAACCAATCCGCATTGTAGTAGCATTTATAATTTGCATACTATAACATTATACAGAGCAGCTGATTGGTTGCTATGGGCAACTTCTCCACTGGCTCACTTCTCCACTTTTTTCACTGCTTACTACATACATAGAAATATACAAACATAGAATTTGATGGCAGGTAAGAACCACTTGGCCCATCTAGTCTGCCACTTTTTT
This sequence comes from Pseudophryne corroboree, assembly GCF_028390025.1. Classification (NCBI taxonomy): domain Eukaryota; kingdom Metazoa; phylum Chordata; class Amphibia; order Anura; family Myobatrachidae; genus Pseudophryne; species Pseudophryne corroboree. The sequence goes on from NC_086449.1 coordinate 139,330,113, forward strand.
ATCCTTTAGGTAATCTCAAACCTTTTTGAACCTTAATTCTTTGTAAGGATATTCATATGCCTATCCCAAGCATGTTTAAATTGCTCTACAGTCTTAGCCTCTACCACCTCTGATGGGAAGCTATTCCACTTGTCCACTACCCTTTCTGTGAAGTAATTTTTCCTTAAATTTCCCCTGAACCTCCCCCCCTCCAGTTTCAGTGTATGTCCTCGAGTTCTAATACTCCTCATGCTTTGAAGAATGTTTCCCTCCTGAACTTTATTAAAACCCTTGGTATATTTGAAAGTTTCTATCATGTCCCCCCTTTCCCTTCTCTCCTCCAAACTATACATGTTAAGATCTTTTAGCCTTTCCGGGTAAGTTTTGTGATGTAGGCCATGCACCATTTTAGTTTCCCTTCTTCGTAAACTCTCTAATGTATTTGTATCCTTCTGGAGATATGGGCCCTCATTCCGAGTTGATCGCTCGCTGCCGATTTTTGCAGCGCAGCGATCAGGTAAAAAAACTGCAAAACTGCGCATGCGTATGGGCCACAATACACACGCGCGAAGTACTTTCACACAAAACTATGCTATTTTACACAAGGTCGAGCGACGCTTTTCTGTTGCTCTGTTGATCGGAGAGTGATTGACAGGAAGTGGGTGTTTCTGGGTGGTAACTGGCCGTCTTCAGGGGGTGTGCTAAAAAAAAACGCAGGCGTGACAGGTAAAAACGCAGGCGTGTCTGGGGAAACGGGGGAGTGGCTGGCTGAACGCAGGGCGTGTTTGTGACGTCAAAGCAGGAACTAAACTGAGTGAGGTGATCGCAAGCTAGGAGTTGGTTTGGAGCTGCTCAGAAACTGTATGAATAATTTTACGAGCAGTTCTGCTAACCTTTAGTTCGCACTTCTGCTAAGCTAAGATACACTCCCAGAGGGCGGCGGCCTAGCGTGTGTACTGCTGCTAAAAGCAGCTAGCGAGCGATCAACTCGGAATGAGGGCCGTGGTCTCCAGAACTGGACACACTATTTTTGAGACCCAAGTGCATGATTTTGCATTTTTTAGCATTAAACTGTAGTTGCCACGTTCTTGACCATTTCTTAAGCCTAGCTAGGTCATCAATCATTTGTTTTACCCCTCCCGGTGTGTCTACCCTGTTGCAAATCTTTGTATAATCTGCAAAAAGGCATACTTTCCCTTTAATACCATTTGCAATGTCACCAACAAAGATAGTAAAGAGAATTGGTCCAAGTACAGATCCCTGGGGTACTCCACTGGTAACATTTCCTTCCAAAGATTGCACTCCATTTACTACAACTGTCTGTTTCCTATCCTGCAACCAGGTTCTTATCCATTTAACTGTTTTATAATCCACCCCCATGCTTTCAAGTTATTTAGCAGTCTGCGATGTGGGACAGTGTCAAATTCCTTACTAAAGTCTAGATATGCTACATCTAAGGCCCCCCTTAATCTATTATTTTCATCAGAGTCAAAAAAGACAAGATTTGTTTGGCATGATCTCCCACCAGTAAATCCATGCTGTTTTGGATCCTGTAAGCCTATCGTGTCTGAGTGACTAACTGAAAGCTGTGAGACACATATTTATGTGTGCAGACGGGATGTAGTTAGAATGTCAATATTCAAACTGTGGGCACTATACTGTCGACAAGTTCATAATGTCGGCATTTAACATGCCAACATGAGGTTAGGGTTAAGTTGCAATTAGGGTTAGGCTAAAATAGGAGTGTTGACATGACTGTTGACATTCATAATATCGACATAATGAACATGTTGACATTTTGGCCACGTCATCATTATGGTGTAAACATTCTGAATGTCAATATGCCATAATACACATGTGCAAACATAGGAGCAGAGCTGGCCCCAGGCATAGGCAAACTAGGTAAATGCCTAGGGCATTTGATATGCCTAGGGGCACAAGCAGCTTCTGCTGATTAAAATGATATGTGGCATGCCTATATTCTGTGTGTGACTGCGGCTGTATTTGCATACGAAATGCTACAGTGTATTCATAGAAATCATTGTAACGTAGCATTTCATATGCAGATACAGTCACAGTCGCACATAGAATATAGGCATGCCACGCATAATTTTAATCAGCAGAAGCTGCTTGTGCATCCTAGCCACATAGTAATGCAAATAAGACGTATTTTCAACAAAAACAAAAAGCGCCCGGCATTAGCAGAGCTGCCAGCTGACATACGCCAGGCATCTCCTGCTGCATGGCATAATGAGGCAAGATGCATGAGGACACATCTGTATCCAAGCAGAGTCAGAGGTCACAGTGTTAGCGGCCATGATAGTGCTGTGGTGTGCGGGTGGGTTGGTTGTGCAATAGTGTTCGGCATATGTGTAAGGGGCATTATGTGTGTCATGTGTATAAATGCATTAATAAAGTGCGGCAAATGTGTAAGGGGCACTATGTGTGTCATTATGTGTATAAGGGCATTAATAATGGGCCTAATTCTGAGTTGATCGCAGCAGCAAATTTGTTAGCAGTTGAGCAAAACCATGGCTCTCATTCCGAGTTGTTCGCTCGTAAACTGCTTTTAGCAGCATTGCACACGCTAAGCCGCTGCCTACTGGGAGTGAATCTTAGCTTAGCAAAATTACGAACGAAAGATTCTCTAAATTGCGATTAGAAATTTCTTAGCAGTTTCTGAGTAGCTTGACACTTACTCTGCCACTGCGATCAGTTCAGTCAGTTTCGTTCACAAACACACCCAGCGTTCGCCCAGACACTCCCCCGTTTCTCCAGCCACTCCCGCGTTTTCCCAGAAACGGCAGCGTTTTTTCACACACTCCCATAAAATGGCTAGTTTCCGCTCAGAAACACCCACTTCCTGTCAATCACATTACGATCACCAGAATGAAGAAAAAACCTCGTAATGCCGTGAGTAAAATACCAAACTTTTTAGCAAATTTACTTGGCGCAGTCGCAGTGCGAACATTGCGCATGCGCAATTAGCGAAAAATCGCTGCGATGCAAAGAAAATACAGAGCGAACAACTCAGAATGACCACCCATGTGCACTGCAGGGGGGCCAGATATAACATGTGCAGAGAGAGTTAGATTTGGGTGGAGTATATTCAAACTGAAATCTAAATTGCAGTGTAAAAATAAAGCAGCCAGTATTTACCCTGCACAGAAACAAAATAACCCACCCAACTCTAACTCTCTCTGTACATGTTATATCTGCCTCCCCTGCAGTGCATATGGTTTTGCCCAACTGCTAACAAAATTCCTGCTGCAATCAACTCAGAATTACCCCCAATGGCCCTCATTCCGAGTTGTTCGCTCTTTGCCGATTTTCTTTATATTGCGATTAGTCGCTTACTGCGCATGTGCATGGTTCGCAGAGCAAATGCGCTTAGTTATTTTACTCAAAAGTTAGGTATTTTACTCACGGCATTACAAGGATTTTTCTTCGTTCTGGTGATCGGAGTGTGATTGACAGGAAGTGGGTGTTTCTGGGCGGAAACTGGCCGTTTTATGGGTGTGTGTGAAAAAACGCCGCCGTTTCTGGGAAAACGCGGGAGTGGCTGGAGAAACGGGGCAGTGCCTGGGCGAACGCTGGGTGTGTTTGTGACGTCAAACCAGGAACGAAACTGACTGAACTGATCACAGTGGCAGAGTAAGTGTCGAGCTACTCAGAAACTGCTAAGAAATTTCTATTCGCAATTTTGCGAATCTTCCGTTCGCAATTCTGCTAAGCTAAAATACACTCCCAGAGGGCGGCGGCTTAGCGTGTGCAATGCTGCTAAAAGCTAGCGAGCGAAAAACTCGGAATGAGGGCCAATGTGCGGTATATGTGTAAGGACATTATGTGTGTAAGGGCATTGAAGGTTGGCATAATGTGTAAGGGGCATTACTGTGGTATTATGTAAACAAAGGCATTACTAATGTGTGGCATTATGTGTATAAGGCAGTGCCGTTTCTTGCGGCGGGCGAGCCGTGCAACCGCACGGGGCGCCCGGCGCGGCACTTCTTGAGGACTTCGAATTCCCCCTCCTCCCGAGTGCCCAGCTCGGGGGGCAGGGTTTCGCGGAATGACGCGATTGCGTCGTGACATCACGACGCAATCGCGTCATTCCGCAAAACCCTGCCCCCCGAGCTGCACACTCGGGAGGAGGGAGAAGGGGGAACCAAGCCGGCCGGCGGCGGCGCCACACAGACGAGGGAGAGGCGGCTGAAGAGCGGGAAGAACCGCTTCAAATGTAAGTCAGCGCCTCTCCCTCTCTCTCTCTCCCTCCCTCCCTCCTTCCCCCCACCACCACCACCACCTGCCGTACTGTGTAAAATGGGGACACCTGTCTGCCGGAATGTGTAAATTGGGGACACCTGTCTGCCGGAATGTGTAAAATGGGGATGCAGTCTGCCGGAATGTGTAAAATGGGGCACGTGCCTGCCTTAATGTGTAAAATAGGGACACTTGCCTGCCGGAATGTGTAAAATGGGGACACTTGCCTGCCGGAATGTGTACAATAGGGACACTTGCCTGCCAGAATGTGTAAAATGGGGACGCAGTCTGCCGTAATGTGTAAAATGGGGGCACGTGCCTGCCGTACTGTGTAAAATGGGGTCACGTGCCTACCGCAATGTGTAAAATGGGGACACTTGCCTGTTGTACTGTGTAAAATGGAGGCACGTGCCTGCCGCAATGTGTAAAATGGAGACACTTTCCTGCCGCAATGTGTAAAATGGGGGTACGTGTCTGCTGCACTGTGTAAAATGGGGACACTTTCCTGCCGCAATGTGTAAAATGGGGGCACCTGCCTGCCGCAGTGTGTAAAATGGGGACACTTGCCTGCTGTACTGTGTAAAATGGAGGCACGTGCCTGCCGCAATGTGTAAAATGGAGACACTTTCCTGCCGCAATGTGTAAAATGGGGGCACGTGCCTGCCGTACTGTGTAAAATGGGGTCACGTGCCTACCGCAATGTGTAAAATGGGGACACTTGCCTGTTGTACTGTGTAAAATGGAGGCACGTGCCTGCCGCAATGTGTAAAATGGAGACACTTTCCTGCCGCAATGTGTAAAATGGGGGTACGTGTCTGCTGCACTGTGTAAAATGGGGACACTTTCCTGCCGCAATGTGTAAAATGGGGGCACCTGCCTGCCGCAGTGTGTAAAATGGGGACACTTGCCTGCCGCAATGTGTAAAATGGAGACACTTTCCTGCCGCAATGTGTAAAATGGGGGTACGTGTCTGCTGCACTGTGTAAAATGGGGACACTTTCCTGCCGCAATGTGTAAAATGGGGGCACCTGCCTGCCGCAGTGTGTAAAATGGGGACACTTGCCTGTTGTACTGTGTAAAATGGAGGCACGTGCCTGCCGCAATGTGTAAAATGGAGACACTTTCCTGCCGCAATGTGTAAAATGGGGGTACGTGTCTGCTGCACTGTGTAAAATGGGGGCACGTGCCTGCCGCAATGTGTAAAATGGAGACACTTTCCTGCCGCAATGTGTAAAATGGGGGTACGTGTCTGCTGCACTGTGTAAAATCGGGGCACGTGCCTGCCACAATATGTAAAATGGGGACACTTGCCTGCCGCAATGTGTAAAATGGGGACACTTTCCTGCCGCAATGTGTAAAATGGGGTCGCGTGCCTGCTGTAATGTGTAAAATGAGGACTTTTTATTTTTTTATCCTGTGGTGGCCGTAATGATGAGATCAGATGAGGCCACGCCCATCTTAACAAAGCCACGCCTGTTTTAATTAGGCCACACCCCCTTGTCGGGAGCGCACGCGCATGCTTTTACTCTTTATATCTATGGGGGCAGCACATTTTTTTTTTATGTGAATGGGGGGGGGGGGGCGCATTTTTAAATCTCGCACTGGGAACCAAATTGGCTAGAAACGGCCCTGGTATAAGGTGCTCTACTGTGTGGTGTTGCGTTTAGAAAGAGCACTATTATGTGGTCTAATGTGAATAAAGAGGAATATGGTGTGGTGTAAAGGGCACTACTGTGAGGAGTAACGTATATAAGGTAATGTGGTACTACTGTGTGATGTAACGTGAATTAGGGACACTATCACTTGATAAAATGTGAATAAAGTTGCAGTACTATGTAGCGTAATTTGAATTGGGGGTACTATTGTGTAGACGTGCGCCTTACCAGCAAGATCAGACCCCTTTTTGAGCTTTGCGCCGAATGTGCGCACTGTTCCTATTTAATATATAGGGGGTAAAAACATCAAAATGAGGACTGCTATGGGTGAGGGGTGATGGTGCTGGGAAAGGGGTACAGGGTCAGAGGTGAAACTAGCCGTGGTGCTAGGGGCTCCAGCCAAAATCTTGCCTAGGGCATCATATTGGTCAGGACCAGCTCTGCACAGGAGTCACTGCTAAAGAAAAGCTGGCCCAATTTTATAAACATACATAACAGTACATACTGTAGATTTGTTTAACCCTTTCCCTCCTGCCATTGGTACTCTTATGTCCATGCCGGATGGGCCTTGTGCTGACTGGATGAAGATTTGCATCCTATCCAGAACTCATATGTCTGTAAGAATTTTGGGTTACAATGATGTGGTCAGGAACGGTCAATTGCAGTACCTGGCTGTCAGATTACTGTACTTAGTGACCAAAGTGCTGCTTAATATGGAAGCCTGGCCTTTTTCAGTGATCGCTAAAATGCTCTGTGTACAGACAGCCAATCTGTCTGTAGTGTAATATACGTCTCTAGAGTATATGTCATTGGGGGTCATTCTGAGTTGATCGCTCGCTAGCTAGTTTTAGCAGCCGTGCAAATGCATTGCCGCTGCTCACTGGGAGTGTATTTTACCTTAGCAGAAGTGCAAACAGTTGTATCGCAGAGCGCCTGCAAAAATTTTTTTGTGCAGTTTCAGAGTGCCTCAAAACCTACTCAGCGCTTGCGATCACTTCAAACTATTCAGTTCCGGATTTGACGTCACACACCCGCCCAGCGTTCGCCCAGCCACGCCTGCATTTTTCCTGGCACGCCTGCGTTTTTCCGCACACTCCCTGAAAACGGTCAGTTGCCACCCAGAAACGCCCACTTCATGTGAATCACTCTGCGGCAAGCAGTGCGACTGAAATGCATTGATAGACCCTGTGCAAAACTACATCGTTCGTTGTGCCCGTACGACGCGCATTGCGCCGCCTATGCATGTGCAGAACTGCCATTTTTTAGCCTGATCTCTGCTCTGCGAACAAATTCAGCTAGCGATCAACTCGGAATGACCCCCATTATCTCTAGGTTACACTGAGTCAGTACTGACAGAAAGGGTTCATTGGTGCAGATAAAACCCCAAAACAAATAAACGTTAAAATCATTTAATTTTTTTTACATTTTCTTTTTTTGTTAGGTTATGTGTCTCCATTCTATACAACTATTTGAAGAATGGTGGAAGATGGTAAGTTTTGGCTAACATACAGTACTCCATATGAGGCATCTAGAATAAAACATTATTTATTTCATTCTGACTCCAAATAACCCATTCTACAAGAACCCCATGTTATATAGACACGAGTAAACAAAGCAGTTGAAATGAGTCTCTCTCTGTAAACAATGCACACTAAAATTGTGTAACGTTGTCTGGTCAAGAAGGTAAGGAATAACTCAGGTCATGGAGGGGTTAATAATTAATAAAGATGAGACAGGGCCGGCTTGAGCTAGGGACCAGCCAGCAGTGTCCGGTAAGCCCTGGATTACAGCACCGGTCGCAGCAAGCTGGCCCTCACTTGTAATATCTGTGGCCCTGCCCAGCGGATATAGGTCCCTCCTAGTCACTGTGACCCTGAAAGCCTCTGTGCCATGCTCACTGACAGCTTCACATTGACACTAACTCTGTGACCTGACTGAACAGACAGTCATAAGAACATAGTACTTCACTGATTGATGTCATCATAAATAATTCTATATATATTAGGTACAGTTTGTGAGGTAACATGGGGCCTGATTCAGCTAATGTAGCTGCAGTTGCGCATTTGTTCACAATGACCTTGCAAGTCCCTGTGGCTGCATACAAAAACGCCATGTTAGGGGCAGATCAGCAAGTTATCAAACTTCTGCGTATCCCTAAGGACGTGCAGCATGGCCACAGAAGTAAGACGCTGGAGTCATGACAGTTGCACATAGGATCACAGTCACAGGCTGAGACAGGCCCAAAAAATGGTCATGAAATGCCTACGTTTTGCCACCATTCCCTGTAACCGCACCCAAATGGTCCCTAACTGTCAATCACTTGGCCAACGAATCCTCTCTGCGACCGCCATCAGAAGACCAACGCGGCACATGAACACTGAGACTTCGACACATGCGCTGTGGGCCGATAATAGCCCAACTGCATGAAAATAGGGTTTTTGAACAACTATGAATCAGGCCCATGGTGCACACAAGTCCTGAAAAATGTATTGTATGACAAAGCATCACAGTTATGTTACTAGTTCTTCATATGTGCTGTTTATTATTATTATGCTGATCTGGTTTTAAGGTATAAGAAGATGAAAAGACTTTGGGGCTGATTCATTGGTAAATGTGGCCACATCTTTTGGCATTCGCTCATCTGCGACTTTATACACGTGTCTTCCCTGGTGCACATCCGTGCATATGAGTGTGCAAGGACTGAGATGCACACATTGCTTTAATACAGCCTGGTGCACCTGTAGACGCTGTAATACCACCTGGTGCATCTGTAGACACTGTAATACTGCCTGGTGTTCCTGTCGACACTGTAACACCACCTGGTGCATCTGTAGACACTGTAATACTGCCTGGTGTTCCTGTCGACACTGTAACACCACCTGGTGCATCTGTAGACACTATAATACTGGCTGGTGTTCCTGTAGACGCTGTAATACCGCCTGGTACCTTTAGATGCTGTAATACCGTCTGGTGCATCTGTAGATGCTGTAATACTGCCTGTTGCTCCTGCAGACGCTGTAATACCATCTGGTACATCTGTAGACACTGTAATACCGCCTGGGGCACCTGTAGATTCTGTAATACCACCCGGTGCGCCTATAATACCGCCTGATGCATCTATAGACGCTGTAATACCGCTTGGCGCATCTGTAGATGTTGTAATACCGCCGGGCACATGTAGACGCTGTAATACCGTCTGGTGCATCTGTTGATGCTGTAATACCGCCTGGTGCTTCTGTGGACACTGTAATACTGCCTAGTGCGCCTGTAGATGCTGTAATACCGCCTGGTGCATCTGTTGATGCTGTAATACTGCCTAGTGCGCCTGTAGATGCTATAATACCGCCAGGTGCTTCTGTGGACACTGTAATACTGCCTAGTACATCTGTAGACACTGTAATACCACATGGTGCGCCTGTAGATTATAATATACCTCCCGGTGCGCCTGTAATACCGCCTGGTGCATCTATAGATGTTGTAATACTGCCTGGCACCTGTAGACACTGTAATACTGCCTGGTGGATCTGTTGACGTTGTAATATCGCCTGGCACTTCTATAGACACTGTAATATTGCCTAGTACATATGTAATACCACCTGGTGCACCTGTAGATTATAATATACCTCCCGGTGCGCCTGTAATACCGCCTGGTGCATCTATAGATGTTGTAATACCGCCTGGCACCTGTAGACACTGTAATACCGCCTGGTGCATCTGTTGATGCTGTAATACCGACTGGTGCTTCTGTAGACGCTGTAATACCACCTGGTTCGCCTGTAGATTCTAATATACCGCCCGGTGCGCCTGTAATACCGTCTGGTGCATCTGTAGATGCTGTAATACTGCCTGGTGCACCTGTAGATGCTGTAATACCACCTGGTGCACCTGTAGACGTTGGTATACTGCCTGGTGCACCTGTAGATGCTGTAATACTGCCTGGTGCACCTGTAGACGTTGGTATACTGCCTGGTGCACCTGTAGATGCTGTAATACTGCCTGGTGCACCTGTAGATGCTGTAATACCACCTGGTGCACCTGTAGACGTTGGTATACTGCCTGGTGCACCTGTAGATGCTGTAATACTGCCTGGTGCATCTGTAGATGCTGTAATACCGATGGTGCACCTGTAGACGCTGTTATATCGCCTGGTGTACCTGTAGACGCTGTTATACCGCCTGGTGCACCAGTAGACGCTGTAATACTGCCTGGTGCACCTGTAGACGCTGTAATACATCCCGGTGCATTTTTTTATACTCCACCATTGCTCATACAATCAGAATTTGTACCAGCCCTATGGCAGGTGGCAATTTTCCATTGCCCAATAATGTGAACGATCAAGCGTCTGTGTATGCATACACTTTAGCGCCCCGGATGCAACATTTCCCTAACGCCCATAAGACGGACCATCTCTGTGCCTCTGTCTAGCCTCCTCCCAGTCACCACCCAGCACTCTCATACTGTGCATCTCAATCGCAGCTGCGCCTTTGTGCATTCACACTGTTTAATGTTTGTGCAGGGGCATAGGGAGGGCGGTTCCGGTTGACCTCGAGCTCCAGGCGCCCAAGACAGTACAGGGCGCCGCAGCTCAACTCTGCCGGAACCTCCCTCCCGCAAGCAGCACGCAGCCACATCAAGGCTCTCTCTCCCCTCCGCTCTCCTCCCCTCCGCTCCCCGCCAGTCCGTGACTTGCGTGTGACGACACACGTCACACGCACGGACGGCGGAGACGTGGCCAGCAGCAGTCTGAAAGCAGGAGCGGAGTATTTTTTTTTCTTTTTTTTCTTTTGTGTTTGCGGCGCTACCGGGGCATAATTACTCTGGGAAAATCTACAGGGGCACAACTACTCTGGGCAAATCTACAGGGGGCACTACTACTACTGGGGGCAAATCTACAGGGGGCGCAACTACGCCGGGCACATCTACTGGGGGCAAATCTACAGGGGGCACAACTACGTCGGGCACATCTACTGGGGGCAAATCTACAGGAGGCACAACTACTGGGGGCACAAACCAGGGTGCACAATTACTCTGGGCACAGCTACAGGAGGCACGCCTACTGGGGACACACCTACTAGGGGCACAGCTACAGGGGGCACAGCTACTCCGGCCACAGCTACAGAGGGCACATCTACTGGGGGCAAATCTACAGGGGGCACAGCTACAGGGGGCACAACTACTGGGTCCATAACTACAGGGGGCATAACTGTGGCCACGCCCCTTCCCTATGAATCCAGTCTTCTGCTGCACGCCTTTGGCACGCACTATGTTTGACCGGTGTGTGTGTGTGGGGGGGGAACTGGTAGCCACGCCCCCAATACAGTACAGGGGAGGGGGGCACCTAAATATGCCTTGCTCCAGGCACCAAGACACCTTGCCACACCTCTGCGTTTGTGCTGTACAAGTTTTTAAGGATTTTTGTGTAGTAGCAAAAAATGGCTGACCTGCGTACACATCGGTATCGCATGCTTCTCTGAATCAGAATTGTATCATTACATCTGTGGGCAGACTAGATCCTCATAACTAAACAAAGGTTTTTATCTGCACATTCAGAATCTTGAGTATATCATATATGCAGAAGGGTCCGTGTGTATACAAATCATGCAGTGAAAAAGGTTTCCAGAATAATGCAGTTTCATTCACATTCATAGAACCATTGCATCAGTTGCTAGCAGAGAAACGAAATTCCGGTGACCTTTCATGCAAAACTAATTTAACTGCAGAACGACCAGAGATGCAAGTTCTAGCGATACAGTCTCATAGGCCCACTTTTACCTTCTACAGACTTTAAGAGGTAGCAGTAAATTCATTCTGCTGGATGGTAAGACTATGGGGTCTATCAAGATGAAGAATGTCTTTCTCCATTGTTTTTCGCAACAGAATGGGCTTATCTTAAATTAATAACATGATAACACCAGAGAAATCAGGTTTCTCCAGTGCTCAGTTAGTTTGCGCTGCTTACCTCCGCCCCCATAGCTTCCTTTTGCGACCTGAGATGGAATTACTGTGTCTTATACCAAGCAGTGAGGACTTATGAATCAAGAAAGACTTTCATTCATTCTAATGGGTCAAGCGCATGTAGAACCACTGGGCACACATGCGCATTTTACTGTGGCCCTTTGCCGGCAGTGCTAGGCTACCGGCAAGGGAGAGAAATGCCTTGCACAGGAGCTAGATTTTTGCCTATGCTCCATTCGGAGTTCTGGATTAGGAGCCTGCGGCTGTATTGCAGTGAAAAGCGAGTTATACACTTTTTGCTCATCTCTAGTGGCGAGATTTGCACATGGTCATAGCACATAAAAACTCAACAGTACCAACTCTCATACCATGACATGTACACAGGGGATCTGGTTAACAGTTACCATATCAATGTTCATAATGTCAACACCACTATGTTGACACCAGATCGCCAATATGGTTCAAATAGTCGACCAGCACCAGGTCGACATCCTCAACCGGTCGATATCTGAAATATCAACAGTCTGAGAATGCCAATGGTTAGGATTAGGCATCTTTGGGAGAGTTAGAAATTAGGGTTAGGGATATGGGAGAAATATTCACTGAAATGCTGATCCAGGACAGTCCGCAAATGAACGCCGGGACCCAGAACACTCTGGAGCCGCTGCTGCCTCTGGGAGAAGGTAATATACAGCTTGACCACCAGGGATGATTGCTCGAATGTTCATCATGTCGAGATATTATCATGATGAAACATATGCATGCCGACACACTGCTTGTCGACAGTTCTACCCTGTCAATATTCTCATGTCAACCTGATGACTGTCGACAAGTCATACCAGACCTGTACACAGGATGAAATGCAGCACGCGACATGCTGCTGTCCTCACACGTTTTGAATCATTCCGAGATGATCGTAGCTGTGCTAAATTTAGCACAGCTACGATCATTCACACTGACATGCGGGGGGACGCCCAGAACAGGGCTATCCCACCTTGCATGTCAGTGCCAGCCCGCCCCCGCAGAAGTGAAAAGGCATCGCACAGCGGCGATGCCTTTGCACTTCAAGAGTAGCTCCCGGCCAGCGCAGCTTTAGCGTGCTGGCTGGGAGCTACTCATCGCTCCCCGGCCCGCAGTGGCTGCGTGTGATGTCCCGCAGCCGCTGCGGCACGCCCCCTCCCATTCGGTCCGGCCACGCCTGCGTTGGGCGGACTGCGCCCACGAAACGGCGGCCAAATGCCGCCGTTCTGCCCCCCCCCCCGCCCAGCGACTGCCTCTGCCTGTCAATCAGGCAGAGACGATCATAGCGGCCCGACGGCCTTCGGCCACCTGGCATGCGCCGGCGCACTGCGGCGCCGGCTCATGCGCAGCATACAATCAAATCAGAATGACCCCCATTGTACTGCACATGTACCTGCCGGATCTACATCTACACAACAGTCCAGCCACACAGTCATATCTTCTGCTCAACGACCATCACAATGTCTACAATCCATGTCGGCTAAGTAACTAGCGTAAAGTAGAAAGCCAAACAGGCTGACATTTTCTAATAATAACCCCTCAACCTCCATTCCCAGCACTGTATTCACTTGTAAACTTACATCTTGAGGCGCAAACTGCTCCATGGTTCCAGCCTTGTCCTCCAGACAGAGATCCAGCAGGATGCCTAAAGTATGCGAGTCTGTCACACTAAAATCCTCTGTCTCTCCGGCTGTTCCAGTACCTGGATGTTGCTGTTACTGATTATTATAGGAGTATAGGCATGTGATGCAATATACTGCACAAGAGTGTGTGTGTGCATGTCACTTGGTCCTACATGTCCATTTGCCAATCCGCTATATAGTCACCAGAACCTGTCTATGTACTATCCATAGTGTGACTGCAGGTTTGCGTTGTGTCGCTCTAGTAGAGCTGGCGTCAGTCACTGTTGTCTCTTTCTGTCACCTGCTACCTGTCACGGCTACTATTTGCTGCCTGCTATGATCAGCCTACAGCTCACATTGATAAGAGTTCATGTATGATGTAACTTACAGAGGAAAAGAGAGAGCAGGGAGAAGAAAGAGACAGAGAAGGGTGCCAGAGACATCTACAGTAGATGATGAAGGACAGAGGAAATGTGTTGGTGTTTGGCAGTGGATGAAGAGCATGAATGGATGGGAACACGCAAGAGGGGGAGAATGTACAGTATGGGTGTGAATGTTGGGGAGGGGCTGAATAAAATCTTGGAGGACAGAAATGTACAATGATTGAAATTAGAAAACTAGAATACAAGCAATGAATGCTAGATCCTGGTTCCCCTTACAGATATCCCCCCTTTATTGCTGCTTCCTTGAACGTCTGGCAGTGCAGGAGTTAATTAGTAACTCTCTGTGTTAATATGAAATGTGACCTTCTGTTTGAGAACTGCTGAGCACACAGACCAACCCACTCACACATACACATTTATGTAACGTCCATAAGGCAGAGTCACATGGAAAGAGATCTACACATACAGCAAGGAACCTGAAAGTTGCAGCAACATCAACAAAAGCTGTAGTAAGGGACAGTGGGCCATATTCATGTCTGTACACATACGCTTTAACAATTGCGATTTCCTCGGGCGCACAACGCAGTGAGGCTGACACCCAGGAATGAAGAGACACCCGCCTGAGCTATTGCAAACTCATTCATAATTGCGTACACATTCACAGCCTGTACGTACAAATGAGGAACATCAGGTTTAAGGGTAGACCAGGTATGGTTCATAGGATCGACCACACTTAGGTCGACCACTATTGGTTGACAGTAACGAAGTCGACACCCAAAATAGGTCCACAGGACAAAAAGCCGACATGAGTTTCTTTGGTGTCGTTTTTGTCGAAGTCAAAATTATTACATAGAAAGAACATACAGACTACACACATTATAAGTTGCTATGCTTGCAAATACGCGCAGCGAGCACAGCAATATATGGTAACACACGCATTTACACGGACATGCCACAGAGATGGATTCGACACTTATTTCATACAGTACATAATTATAATATCAAGCGCCAGACATCATAATGATTTAAAATTATATAATGAAGTAATGTCATGTATGTGTATTATTTGAACGAAGCAAGATAGACCCGTCATATTTGGTATTAAAGCAAACAGATTAATGTATAGATTCATTTGGTACTTGTTATTAAGTTGTAGGACATTGCAACAAGGAGTTATGATTAAATGTATGAAAGCTAAACTCACTCTTATTAGGACAATAGACATTTACAGAAACAGGTAGTGGACAGGAAGCTCATGCCAGCCCCTTTTGATGTCTTCAAGGCTGAACCTGTTTAGCATACGAACAGACTAGTAACTCATCATGAATGAGATAGTTCCCTCCCCCAAACTAGATAACACATTACAGAGACACACAGTTGCGTGTTGCTGTTTTGTACCAGACGATGGAGGAGATGTTGCCAGACCAGCTCCTGTATTTATTTGCTGAGAGAGATATATATATAAAGAGGAGGATGCATTGAGGGAGTGGTATTGTATGCTGGCCTGTAACTGTATGTATTTTGTATTAACTGATTACTGTATAAATTGTAACCATGTAACTATGTGTATACTGTACATTGTAATATATTGAATCCATATCCTTTTAATAACAAATATATACATCAATGAGCTTTGGAACTCAGTAATGTGTGGGTGTATTTTCTCTTATGGGATGTAGTGTTTTGCGATGTACAGCGCACTTTTATCGTATATGGTAATAAGATGCGCCTGGCGTCTGCAGTATATATTAGAGTGGGCATTTTAAATATTTGTTAGAAAGCAATTTGGTATTTAAATTTTCTCCGTAGAGTGACCGGGAACCCCAGTTAGTGTATTGCTTCGCTCGCCATGCTTCGGGCAAGGTGCCTCGCTCCACTATCACTGCACTTGGCACAGGTTACCGTTCCCAATTGTACTCCATGTGGATCGTAAAGTATGAAAAAGTCAAACAAAATGAAAAAAATTGTGAAAAACTCATGTCGACCTTTTGTCATGTCGACCTAGTACATGTCGACCTAGTGTCCATGTCCACCTATAAACCATGTCGACCTAATGCAAGTTGACCAATAGTGGTCGACCTAATGACTGTCGACCTAGAGACCGGATATCGGGTAAACCTATGGCTACACAGACTGGACACGGCAGTAGCGAAGCAGACGCCATGTGTACGTACAAGCTTGCACCTGACGGCAGATACACATCCCAAATATGGCCATAATGCCTGCATTTTTGCAACCACTCCCCCCGTTAACAGCGCCAGTCGCTTCCTGTCAGTCACTTTCAGTTAAATCCTCATTTCGAGCAGGATCGCAGCAGCTACATTCATGCACAGTGCAATCGCAGCACATGCGCAGTCTGACGATAATCGCTCACTTGTGTGAACATCGGCCATATCGTACAAACGTAAGTTTGGCCCAGGGAATCATTTGCTTAGAACCTATCCTGGTTCTGAAGTGTTTAAAGGGCCTAATTCAGACCTGAATATATATGTTTGTTGTGAGAGGCAGAGAGGTTCCTGCATTAAGAGGAGGTGCAGGCCCTGAAATGCCACAGGGAGCATTATGGGGTTGCTCCAAGGTAGGTAGCTCTTAGCTTAGACATATTGTAGTAAGGAGCCATTATCATGTGGCTCCTTGCTGGTTAAACTTAGACCCAGATTGGGGTAATGGAGGTGTGAGGTGTGGTGCCTCTGGACTGGCTGAGCTGGATGGCCTTAGTGTGGCACACCTTTACATTCTATTAACACTTTTCACTTATTAATTTCTTAACACTATTTCTCTATTTTAATTGCATTTCATTTTTGTATCACTTTCTCTATAGCTTCGGCTTCCTAAATACTAATTTATTAACACTATAGTTTTTTCACTGGTATGCTACGCTGGGCTTTCTGGCTTATGCTGGTGTTTTGGGGTGCCACACCATGCACCTAGATATAGCGCTAGGGACCCCAAATATACAGAGACGCCTTGATGCGGCTTTGGGGCTTATTCACACATTTGCGCAAATATGTGTAACGAAGATCTCTGAATTCTGTTATCATGTGGAATTTATATCTAGTTACGGTTATCATTCAGGGTGCTGGGGGAAACAAATGCTTTTTTTCTTGCTTAGAAATACCCCTCCCTTTCGAGCACCTGAATGATATCACTAAGCTAATTGAGCATCTACCAATATATATGTAGGCTGCGTTTCGTACAGCCTGCGATCAGGTGTAAACTGCTCATGCATATGCACCGCAATGCGCAGGCGCATCGTACAGGTACAAAACAGATCGCTGCTCAGCAATGGGTTTGTGTGAAGAATCCATTTGCACAGCCAGTCGCAAGGAGATTGACCGGTGGAAGCCGTTTGTGGGTGGCAACTAACCGTTTTCTGGGAGTGGTTGGAAAAACGCAGGCGTGTCCAAGCGTTTGCAGGGCGGATGTATAACGTAAATTCTGATCCTGAACAGGCTGAAGTGATCGCAGCCGCTGAGTAAGTCCTGGGCTACTCAGAGACTGCACAAGATCTGTTTGTACAGCTCTGCTACACATGCGTTCACACACTTGCAAAGCTAAAATACACTCCCCTAGAGGCGGCACCTACACAAACGCAGGACTGCATAAAACCCCTGGCGAGCGATCAGGTCTAAATTAGGCCCAATGTTTGCTGTCCCAGTCACAGGTAAATATTATGCAGTGAACGTTGGTGGTGAACTAAACATTGGTTGCCTATATATTGCCAGAGGTTTGGGCAGTAGTTCAGGATGTTAAAATTCTGGAGATATTCAGTGAGTCACAGTTTCTGAAGAAGTTTGCAAAAATTGGGCCAAAGAAAACTGAAAAATAAGAAAAAGAAATTTTGGAAAATAAGAAAGCTGGGCTGAAGAAAAGAATAGTGTAGACAGGGTCAGGCTAATTAAATACTTGCCTACTTCGTACTTGCCAACTTAATTTTTTTTCCTGTGTGGAGATGCGACTTATGACCTTTGGGTGGATGGGGGCACTTGTTATTTAGGTATTACTCTCTATGCAGCGAATCACGGGTTCATGAAGAGGGGGCATGGCCAAGATTATTCAGCTCTCTGAGAATCACATCATCGCAATCCCTGTACCTACCATTTCACTAGTAAGCCTCCCCCCCCCCTTCCCCCCAACTGTCCTGCTTTTGGTGAGGGAACCCTGCTGTTTGAGCACTGTCCCGTGTCCCACATACAGACTGCAGTTTTACGCTTGTGGGGAAGGATGGGAGGAGTACTTCCTCACCTCTGCTCTGCACAACACTCCCATATGTTGTGGGGTATGCACTAGAAAGGGGATGGGATGCAGGTGGGTGGAATAGTTTACATTGGTTTCGTCTGGGAGATTTGGATTTAATCTATGAGAAGGAGAGGCCACTGGATCTCAAAAAATTTAATTTAATTTGATAGGGAGAAGGTTTTTCTTTACATCAATGCCATCTTCATGCATTGGTGAGAAGACTCGATTTGCATCATCACCATGCAAGCAGTCTAGCCCCCTTGCAGAATTTCTAATGGTCGATTGTGATTTGCCCCCATCCATTGCCAGATTTAATTCCAACCAGGCAGATTGGACAGTGTATGCCTAGCTTTAGTAACTGTGAGTACTTTTATTTTTCTGATAAGGGATTTTTCTGTAATCTGGATCACATGACTAAAACATATTACTTCTTTCACCACAATGGTGCTGATTCTAAGTCACACGGATCTCTATTCACACACCAAATGCTCGCCGGTCTCACTCCCTCATACTGATAATGTTGATTATCTAACAGGAATGAAAGCTATACCTTATACACACTTAGAATACACTTTACCATGGAGCCGCTGCGGCCGTTAAACCTAGTACACACGCTACGTACTTTATACACTGTTTGCGTACGGAGTCCCGTATCACTGTACGGACTTAGCGTACAAACGCCACGCTGGGGGTACAAAGTACACACAGCGCGCACACAACCAGAGATACACTTTAAACCTTCACAGTAATGCAATGCAATGATAAAACACTTTAAACCTTAGCAGGGCAATGAAGACACAACACCAATTGTGATTTAACCGCTGGGTTCCGACACCACAGTGCATTATTGCTGAAAGGGGGTTACAATACAAATAATACAATACAATTTAACAGAGTAAATGGCTACATTCAAAGGTACATACTTGAGTGGACAAGCTTGCGCAACCCGGCCGATCCCCGGTCATCTGATAGATAACTTTGTGAGTCTTGTGTGTGACCAGGCTGCAGCAGGCTTTATTTATACAATTCTTCCAAAAGCAATACAATGGATACTGTAATCCCTTTATCCATTGGACACAGGAATGCACTTTTACAGTACAGGAGAGGTCATAGGTTGGTTTGAATAGGTAGGCGATGTCTTTCCCAACTGCTCTTGTGGGTGGTCTCCTCTGGATTCCCGCCGCATACATAATGTACAGTAAATACAGTTTATATCTATATTCTGCTTCTGCACATAACTATCCACAGGAACATGCGATCTTCCTCAAACCAACACCGGAATGTTACCCTTAAAATACCCTACAGCTGGATACCAAACACCACCTTATGACCTTGTTCTGTCCCCTCCTATTCTGTAAAGGTGAATCCCTTTGTTCTGTTACCATCTAAACAGCTATTACTTTCTGATGTGATGCAAGGAGACTATGTGTACATTGTGCACTATTTGGATTAAATATGTAACGTGTTTTGATGGCTCTCCATGCGTACACAAACTCTACCGTAAATACCCATACCACGCTCTGATGTGCACGACCGCGGGGCGACCATACGCAAATTGCGAATTTGTGCACGCACAGCAGAACAAGTACACGCGCGGAGGCCATCTGCGTGTAGTTCGTACGTGATGTGTGTACTGCAATATTTTTCGACTTTGACAATACTTACATCACCGATGTCTTACTTGGCTTCTTCTGAGGTCCACTGATTCCTTCTATCACTTGCTGCATGGTGCACCAGGTCTCCTCTTCACAGAATCCCGCCAGCTACAGTGCATGGGCGAATGAAATGCTTCCTTGCTTAAGCTGGCAGCCAATGAGGGACCCGTAACCTTTATTTAAACCCTTAGTGGAGTACTGGCTAGTTGCCAGTAAAATGTCGTTATTCCTGATGCATTCCTGGTCCAGCGGCAGTCTGTGAATTAGTGCAGAGTTCCTGCTTTTTCCAGACCAGTTACCTTGCGCATATCTGGATCCAACCTGGTTACCAGATGCAATACTGATTCCAGCCTAATTATCTTCCTCATTACAGGTAAAGCACGGTTACATTATGCATTACTGGTTCCAGCCCGGTTGCCAGGCACATTTCTTGTCGCAGCCCGGTTCCCTTATGCGTTACCAGTTCCAGCCCAGTTACCTCAAGCATTTCTGTCCAGCCCAGTTCCTGCTATCCATCACCGGTTCTAGCCCGGACACCTGATTTTTTTTTATTTTTTTACTTGAAGCACGAGGTATGGTGCTTCATCACCCAGTGTCTGTGACCAAACGTGCTGGGGGCATAGGATCTTGGACCCTCTCCCCTAACCCTCAGAGCCAAAAGGCCTACTGAGGGAAAAAAAGGGACTGTGGGTCCCGCCTTGCCAAAGCGCAGAGGGACCCTCGTGTGTCCCCAGGGTTGGCCGAAGCGTCCCCCTGGGGACCGAAAACTGCATCTGGTCCTCTCCCCGTGGAGAGGATCTCAGCAACTTAGAGGAGAGGGTGGCCCATAAGGGTCTCACCTAAACCACAATCGAGAAAACGTGAACGTGACACACTACAAAAAACATAAAAAAATGCTAGTGCTGTGCAATAGTGCAAAACACATACGTTGGCATAAATAAATAAATAGGCCCCAGCCAGAAGGCCGGGAGGGGGGGGGGGAATTATCCTTGCCCTAGCCAAAAGGCCAGGGCAAAGGACATGGTGCACCAGAAGTAGGGAGGTGCGCAGTGC
Organism: Pseudophryne corroboree; assembly: GCF_028390025.1. NCBI lineage: Eukaryota > Metazoa > Chordata > Amphibia > Anura > Myobatrachidae > Pseudophryne > Pseudophryne corroboree. Next base: position 139,350,935 of record NC_086449.1, read on the forward strand.
AAAAGTGCCTTACTTGTGCAAAGGTGGAAACCGGACACCAGTGCAGGTTCGGGCACCCCTGGCTCTTCTAGCACCAGGGGCACGTTTCACCTCGAGCTTCGAAGCAGCTCCCAGCCTCTCAGCCAGACCAAGCTTCATACCTGCTCTATGCCGGGGTCAACCCCCAGTACAAGAGTAGATACTAGACCAGGCCGTTCCTAAGCAACATAAGGGTATCTTTAGGCCCCTACGAAGTAGGAATACTCAGCCCAGTTTTTCTCCACTCTCGACCAGGGGCCTGCCACACCCCAGCACGGTACTCCACAAGATGTTTCTCCATTCCACATCTAGGAACCTCTCACGCTCCTAGTGTAGGAACAGGTACTCCACCCTGTGTTTCTCTACCGCAGATACTACACCAGGCCGTTCCCTATACATCGTAGGAGTCCTTCCTTCCCCCACGAGTAGGGATAACCGGCCCGGTGATTCTCCACTGATAAGAACAGATACTACACTTGATCTTAGCCAAAAGGGCGAGATACTACAGTAGAACCTAGCAAGCTGTTTTCTCCAGACTCTTACTTCACAACCCTCCTATCTAGTCCCTAGCACCCCTCGCTTAGTGCTAACTACATGCGGAGAACCCTAATAAAGCCTCCCAGCTATTTCCATGTGACCTCCAATCCAGCCCCCGCCATAAGCTCCAGTCTGGGCACAGAAATCTCCCCAGTTCTGATAAATCACATGCACAGATGTGACTTTACCTATGCCTGTCCTATTCTGAATCAGACACAACTTGGTTGTCTTTCCGCAAGATAGGGCATATTGGGTGTGGGAATGGGGTGGTGTCAAAGCAATCGCATGTAACCACCCTGACTTGTTGTAGTGACCTGGAAGTGCCATGGATGTGAATCAAAAGCTCCATGTGAATCCGAGCAATGCGTATGGAGAAGAGAAGCCTGTAATGATGACAGTTGCAACAGCTAGCATAAATGGGCGACACTGGGTTTCATTTGCACGTGTACGATCTTCCGCATTAATTGTAAATCAGGTTTCTGTAGCTGCCCAAAACAATATAAAAACAGCGCTACCAGGTGCTGATATTCAAATCATTAAATGGTATTTAATAAAGATAAATTAGTATCATAAACACATATATTTAAAATCAAATGAAATAAAACAAGCCTCATAAGCCAGTGATATGACCAATTGAAGAACTTTCCATGGACTCTTATTCAGGCCAGATGATAATGAGTGTTCCAATGCTTTAGAATAACATATCCTGCATGGATAGCCGTGTGATAGTTACCAGATCCCAAGTGGAAAAAGGCAGGGTATTCCACCTAGCGCGGTGATGATGATTCTGTCCTGCGCAAATATTGAGTGGCGGTTCTCCCTTTTTATTAAATGTCCACAAATATGGATAGGTCTCCGGATGGGTGAGCGTGAGATGGATCAGAGCTCTAAAGACCACTGCGGGTCGTCCCAAACATCAATATCCAACTTTAGAAGAAGCAATGGAGGATGATAGGTTCCATAGCCTCACTGGCCTTGATAACGTCCTGGTCATAGACTGGCAACCTAACGCGTTTCACTGTCTGTTTGGCAGCTGTAGCTGCCCACACCTATAGTCACTTTATGTGCGGTTCAGAATTAGTCCCAAAGTCTCTCACTTTGTCCTTCTTTGGTGCCATCCCCCTGTACATGTTATACACACTGATGGGTCATGCTGTCCTAGAAAAGGCTGTTTTAGTGTTGGTACATTGGGGGTCATTCCGTTTTGATCGTAGCTGTGCTAAATTTAGCACAGCTACGATCAGGCACTCAGACATGCAGGGAGATGCCCAGCACTGGGCTAGTCCGCCCCGCATGTCAGTGCCGCCCCTTCCCCCCACAGAAGTGCAAAAGCAACGCACAGCGGCGATGCTTTTGTATTTCAGGAGTAGCTCTTCGCTGCCCGCGTCGCTGCGGCTGCGTGTGATGTCACGCAGCCGCCGCGGCCCGCCCCCCCCCAATGGTTCAGCCACGCCTGCGTTGTCTGGACCGCGCCCCCTCCCGCCCATCCACCGCCTCTGCATGTCAATCAGGTAGAGAAGATCGCTAGGCAATGACGCCCTCCGGCCGTCTGGCATGCGCCAGCTCACTGCGGTGCCGCCGCATGTGCAGTACTGACCCGATCGCACTGCTGCGATAAACTGCAGTGTGCGATCGGGTCAGAATGACCCCCAGTGCCATCACCTCCTCTTTTGCAATGTAGACAATTAAGCATCTGGTTGAGAGATGAAAAGTGGTCTCCTGGGTCTTCGGATGATATTGAGTCATGATAATTTAGAAATTTCATGTTGCATTTTCAGAATGAACATCATTCTGGACATAGAGATTTGGACAGAATTTTAGACAAATTCAGAAGTTTCTAGTTAGGGAACTGAACAAACCTGTCATGATATGCAGTAGTGGATCTTGCCACGGGCAAGCAGTACTTTTGCCCGGGGCGCCGCCTTCCGGAGGGCGCCGCACCAGGGCAAGATCCGCTGCTGGTGTGTGCCCCCCGCTGCCCCCAGCCGCTGCCGCTGGGAAGGGAAACTAGACGCGTACTCGTCTAGTTTCCCTTCCTGGAGAGGTCCTTTACTGTGCGGTGCGCGATGACGTCATCGCGCACCGCACAGCAAAGGTCCTCTCCACGAAGGGAACTAGATCGCGTCTAGTTCCCTTCGTGGAGAGGACCTTTGCTGTGCGGTGCGCGATGACGTCATCGCGCACCGCACATCAATTCAGTCTGTACAGGGGGCGTAAATGACCACGCCCCCTGTACAAAGCCACGCCCCCTAATGCCGCCCGGGGCGCCAGAAGCCCCGGAGCCGGCCCTGATGATATGCTCATCTCAATTCATTACTCAACTTTTTATCTTTTTGACTTCCATAAGGAGAGAGAGTGGGGCTCGATGTGGAGATTGGATCAGCAATGAGATAGTAATACCAGAGAAATGGGAGTAGGGTCCACTTTAGTCAAGATTCAGAGACCACTTCAAGATGTGAAGTTTGGAGGAGAGCTCAAGCATACGGTAGGGAATTGCATATGTGGTTAGTAATACTAAACTAGTCTTGCAGGCAGAGATGAGAGGTAGTAAGGAATTTGGCATTAGGAAGAGTAATATGAGGTTGGCACAGCGGGCAAGGTCATGGCATAGGTGGGCGATGCCGGGGGACATGATTGCACGATTGCCTCATTATGACCCCAATGTCCACATTACTGGCATTGGAAAGTGTCGGGCATACATTGATGTGATTCATTGTGAATCGTTTCATCTGCTGCCCGGACTGACCACCTCACTTGGTTAAATACTCTTCCTGGCAGCTGGGAAGCACCACTTGAGGTTTGTGAGCCTCTCAACGGTTCTGGGAGAGTAGGCAGGTCTGATACATATATAGTGTACAGGTCCCTAGCTCTTGAAGTTGTGTGGTCCAGATAGCTGCATTAGTGCACAAACAAGGTCATTTGTGGTGCACATCAGTCGTCTGTGTAATATGTTAGTGCTGCTACATGCTGCGAAAGAGAAAAAAGTAGGTGGGATACCAGGTGCTCATGTATAACTCTGTCTAACGCTAATAAATACGTTCGAATAGATGTCCCACAGCTGCAGCTCAATTTAAAATTGTGGTACTTAGTTACCACCCAAAAAACAATATAGAACCAAGACAGAGAGAGAGAGAGAGAGAGCGAGAGAGAGAGCGAGAGAGAGAGAGAGAGAGAGAGAGAGAGAGGAAGTGCGCTGGTGTAGGACAAATATGTTTACTAAATAAGTCATATAATACAGAAAACTAGAGTACAATACGCAATATATACATGTCAGTAAAATAAATAAAACCATACATAAAAGACTTGTGTGCATATAGACCAATTCTATATGGTTAAACAAAAAAGTGCATATGCTGTGCAAGTAAGTATGCCAGTCAGTATAGACAAAAACTTCTATGGATAGTGGTATCAAACACAAGGGTTAGCACTCTGGCTCCTATAAATTAAGGGTATCAACTCAAGCACATTGTCTTATACCAGGGGAGCAATGTAATACGGTCCGAGTTTGCAGAGGTCTGGGATTTCGGCAGAGATTGATGGTTTTTGTTTGTTTTTTAAACGGCAATCATTTACAAGGCAAAACCAACCTGGTTTTGCTTGTAAATGATTACCACTTTAAAAATATGGGCAATGTCGACCAAAATCCCGGACCTCGGCAAACTCGGACCCTATTACATTTCCCGCCCAGTTCTCTCTCTCTTCTGGTGCCACATGCTGTAGTTATACTATGCAGCTACCAAAATGATTACAAATAATATAGCATCACCTACAGGTTACTTGTAGGTACCACACCCAAAAGCAATTCCCTCTTGCAGTATTTTACATGTATGTGTTTGTGGCTTAGATAGAGATAGATGTACGCTCATACACACCTATTCCTATTTAAGTATGCATACCTTAACTTTGCTACTTTTTTTTTATATTTCTGACAGCAGCCGCAGCTCACAATGAAATACTTTAAAACCGGTGATGCCAATAATGTTTTAAGAGCATTTTCTCAATTCTGGAATGGGTCATGTTAGGACATATGCACAATCTAATACACCTCCCCCTTCCCCTGGGCTCCCATGTCTTAAGTGCCCTGGGCCACTCCAAGGCTTAATCCGGCCCTGCCCTATAGTAGCCTAATGGCTGCTAATTTGTATTTTTGTTTGCCAGGGATGGAGCCTCGGGCACCCTCTCCATCGCCCCCCTCCCCCACAAGACACTGGCTGCCAGGGACCCCTATCAGAAACCAGTGTGATACATACTTACCAACATTTGATGTTTCCTCTCCCGGTGAAGTCCTGGTGAGGAGATGGAGGTAGGCGGAGATGGAGGCGATGCTGGACTAGTAGAGTCATAAAGCTACAGCCCCCCCCCCCCCCTCCTTAGTAAGTTGCCACAATTCCCACATATGTTAGGGGACTGGGATAATATGATGCAATTACCATAGAACTGCATCACTAGAATTCAGTCCCCTTATTATTCTCGCTATTGTGCCAACTTCACTAGGAAGTGGGCTGGATTCAGGAGAGGTGTCACTCTTCTAGGGGTGCACAAGACCACCTGAAACATTGGGTCTCCTGCAGGTTCCAGAAGAGTAGGTGTATAGTGTGATGACAAACACTATCACACTGCTTTTAGCCTGTCTCCTGGCAAGAGAAACTTAGAAAATATAAAATATTAATAATTTCTCCTTCATACACTAGGGGGAGATAGTAGGCAGTAACTGGGAGCTGGCGCTTTAAGATTCTAATACTGTGGCTAGCTCCTCCCCTACTATATCCCCCCGCCAAGGCAGTCTTTATTTTATGCCCAAGGGAGCTGGTCACTCTTGGGTTTTCTCTTCATTTTTTTTTCTCTCTTTTCTTCTTTCTTCACGGACTGGCAGCTCTGCCACTGCCATTCTGCACCGCGGGAGCTGCCGGCGGGGTCCCATCGCAGCTGCGTGCGGCTTGGGATGGTCCCCGGCTGAAGGAGACACTGAGCTCTCCGGAGACCTGACGGACACCGCTGTGTGCAGCACGTGTCGGGGCTGCTCCGTCAGCAGAAGATCCCGGTCAGCATGGCAGCGGTGAGTATAAGTGGCCAGATACCGCTGCGTGCAGCATGTGTCGGGGCCACTCCATCAGGAACACGGTCCTGCAGCAGCAGCGGTGAGTACAAATCTCCCCGCTCCCCACTCACAGTTCTGATCTCCACAGCTCGCAGTCCTCCCGCTCCCCGCTATGCTCCCCGGCTGCGGCTCATAAGCCGGCACGGGGATACCGCTTGACAGAGGCGCAATTTTGAATTCGACCCCATTACAGGGGGGGGGGGGGCGGGATCAGCGCACGCTGGTGGCCATTTTACAAAGCTGCAGCGCGGAGAGGGGGAACTCAGCGGCTTCTTCCCTGGACAGTGAGCAGTTTCAGTGGGTACTGGGGCACTAAGGGATCGGTGAGGCACCTGTACTGTATTAATAGTGCCTGATTCTGCACAATAGCGTGCAGGATTCATAGGGCTGCTGTGGCTGCACTTCTTCCTGCCCCCCCCCTCTCTACCCTTCTGCTTATTGCTGTGTGTGTGGGGGAGTGTGACAGGTGCTGCCATGGCTGGAAAGGGCTCCAAGGCAGCACAGAAGATTTTTCTGATGATGATATGCCTCTATTAGATGAGGCGGTGGTAGAGATACAGGATACTGATGACGAGCAGGGGTATGAGGACTCTGAACCAGTAGCTCAGGGTATTGAGGCGCTTATTACAGCTATTCGCTCAGTATTACAGGTGGAGGAGATGGAGCAGGACACCTTACGCCCTTCAAGGTTTGGCACCAACCAATGCCTGCCGGTGACCTTTCCAGTTTCGGAGGAGCTGGATGCGCTCATAACGGTGGCTTGGAAATATCCGGATGCAAATTTTCAGGTATCAAGGAAAATTTTGTCTTCCTATCCTTTTCCCGCAAATAGCAGGAAGCGTTATGAGACCTCTTCAATTGTGGATCCTTCGGTGTCTCGTCTGTCCAAAAAGATGGTTCTGCTGGTTCCTGGAGCGACTTCGCTGAAGGAAGAGTCAGATAGGAAGTTGGAAACCACCTTGAAAACTTATTACTCGGCGGCGGGGGTGTTACATCACCCGGCGCAGGTAGGTTGTTGGGTCAACAAGGCTATGGAAGCTTGGGCGAAACAATTGTCCTCTGGACTTCGTGATAATTTGCCTGCGGCTCAACTGATTCTATTGGCAGAACACATCTGCGAATCAGCCCTTTATCTTTGCGATGCTTCCAAGAACATCTGTATCCTCGGAGCTAGGATTTCTGCTTTAGCAATTTTGGCCCGCAGAGCTCTCTGGCTGCGACAGTGGCAGGCGGATGCTGAGTCCAAAAGGGCAGCAGAAGCATTGCCCTTTACGGGAGAGGTCCTGTTCGGTAAGGATCTGGATGCCTGGATTTCTCAGGCCACTGGAGGTAAGTCGACTTATCTTCCTTCTGCTGCTCCAGCCTCTCGGAGACCCTATAGGGGACCCTTCTTTCGATCCCCTTCCAGGTTTTGAGGCCAAGCCAGGGGCGGAGCTTCCATCTCCCGTGGCCATAGAGGTATGGGCAGAGGCTCAACAGCCTCCGCCCAGTCAGAGGTTAAGTCTACCACCGCATGACGGGCTTCTCTCCCACCTGGGGGACGAAAGGGTGGGAGATCGTCTGTGAGATTTCAGGGAGGCCTGGGTACAATCCTGTCCAGATGCTTGGGTCAGGGATCTCATCATTTGCGATAACAAACTCGATTTCAGACCCGGCCACCTCAACGTTTCTTCACCACGGGTTTGCCAGTTTCCGACGACAGAAGAGTAGCCTTGCAGGCTGCGGTTCAGAAGCTTCTGTCTGCAAAAATTCTGATCCCTGTTCCATCGCATCTTCGGAAACAGGGCTATTACTCAAGCCTGTTTCTCGTACCGAAGCCGGACGGCTCGGTCAGGCCAATCCTAAACTTGAAGGATCTCAATCTGTTTTTGAGTGTATTCAAGTTCAAGATGGAGTCCCTTCAGTCTGTTATTGCTGGGTTGGAGCAAAATGAGTTTCTGGCGTACTTAGACATCAAGGATGCATACTTACATGTTCCCATTTGGCCTCCTCATCAGGCTTTTCTCCGGTTCGCGATACAGGACGCTCATTTCCGTTCGGTCTCTCTTCTGCTCCCAGGGTGTTCACAAAGGTCATGGTGGTCATGATGGCCCTATTTCGGAAGCAGGGTGTGATGATTGTCCCCTATCCCCTATGACGATCTGCTAATAAAGGCGCACTCTGCAGTCCTGTTGCCTCAGAATATCTGGATAACCCAGGACCTTCTGATTCGGCACGGGTGGATCCTGATCTTCCCGAAGTCTCACTTATGCCCCTCACAACAGTTGCTGTTCTTGGGGATGATTCTTGACATGGTCCATCAGAAGGTGTTCCTTCTTCAGGACTAGATCCTCTCTCTTCAGATGCTGGTGAGGTCTGTACTTCGATACCGTCGGGTATCAGTGTATCTGTGCCTTTGCCTTCTGGGGAAGATGGTAGCGGCGTTCGAAGCTCTTCCATATGGTTGCTTCCACTCTCAACCTTGCCAGCTGTGTCTTCTACATCAGTAGTCAGTATATCATCTATTCCTTCATCAGCGGGTGACGCTGTCTCCAAGAGCGCGGTCGTTGCTCCTCTGGTGGCTCCAGTCGGCGCATCTGTTGGAAGGAAAGCTATCGGCGTCTCCTCACCACAGATGCAAGTCTGCGAGGCTGGGGGGCAGTGACCCTCGAACATCGGTTTCACGAATCCGCTCTCCCCATAAACATTCTCGAACTACGGGCAGTGTACAACGCCCTACTTCAGGCACATCACCTGCTGTGTGGTCGAGCAGTCAGAGTTCAGTCCGACAACGCCACAATGGTAGCGCATATCAACCATCAGGGTGGCACTCGCAGCCGTGCAGTGATGAGGATGGTCACCAACATCCTCCTCTGGGCAGAGGAGTATGCTCTGGCCTTGTCGGCAATATTCATTCCAGGAGTGGACAATTGGGAAGCCGATTATCTCAGCCGACAGGACATGCTCCCGGGAGAGTGGTCACTCCACCCCCCAGTGTTTGGTCAGCTGGTCCGCCGGTGGGGGAGACCACAGATCAACCTCATGGCGTCCCGCCTGAACCATCAACTGCCTCTGTATTACTCTTGGTCATGGCTGCTTGGAAATTCTGGTTCGTTTGCCTCTTTCCTCCTTTTCCGTTGTTGCCTCTGGTTCTGCAATGCATCAGGGGAGAAGACACTCTGGACCTCCTGGTGGCTCCAGATTGGCCGCGCAGCACTTGGTACTCCGCCCTATACCTGTTGTTAATAGCGGAACCTTGGCCCCTGCCACTACGGGACGAACTGCTACAACAGGGTCCTTTTCTTTGTTTTTTGTGTTTTTTTTAAACAACTTTTTTATTAAGACATCATGGGTTGTTCAGAGAAGTACATTTTGGGCGTAATGACACGTACAATTAAAGAGTATATATGTTAAAGTTGTACATTAAATTCTCATATTATCACATTAAAACAGAAATTTAAGATAAGCTAACACACAGTATGTAGTGTAACACTGTAGGGGTGCAAGGCGCCTTTTCCTGGGGAATATGGCAGCACGCAGCAGCTGAGGAACAACACAAGTCCAGTTTGTGGTACAACTGGCCCCGGCCAGTTTTATTGAAACAGAAAATAAAACAAAACACCAAAAGAAAATACCTTGCCTCTCCGGCACTAACTAAACACAGGATATTCCTAACTGTCACTAAACAGAACAAAGGAGTTCTCCAGTAAATACTGTATAGCTCACTTGTACCAGAAAGCGTGTCTCTTCCACACAGATCCTGCAGCCTTCCCAGGCAGTCTGCCCATACTAATCAGACTAGCAGCCCTATGACACTCTTACACAGGTGAAACCCTGATTAGCCCTCTGTGAGGCCAAAGACCCAAACTGGGCCCAATGTCTAGAACTCTCCTTATCTCTCTCTTAGAGCCTATACCCAGCTTTTCCAGCAAACTGAAAAGGTTCTGACAAAACCAAAAGCATTTTTCCTAGAAGTTAACACTTTCTAAAACATGTAAGACAAGAACCTGGGACAAACATACCTGCCTTCAAACACTATCCCAGTGTTCTTGTCACATATCCCCCTCCCCTGTTTCGACCTAGGGGCCGCAACACTTGTAGCCCCCAAACAGAAGATGCGAGACAATGCATCTGCGTTGGCCAACTGTGTTCCCGGTCTATGTTCGACAGTAAACTTAAAGTCCTGCAACGCTAGAAACCATCTAGTTACACGAGCATTTTTGCCTCTATTTACATACATCCATTTTAAAGGGGCATGGTCTGTCACTAGTCTGAATTGTCTACCCAAGAGGTAATATCTCAAGGTATCTAGTGCCCACTTAATGGCCAAAGCCTCCTTTTCCACAATGGCATACCTTTTTTCATGCTCATTGAGTTTCCTACTCAAATAAATGATAGGGTGTTCGTCCCCATCTCTGGTTTGGGACAGCACAGCCCCTATCCCTACCTCTGAGGCATCTGTCTGTACCACAAATTCTTTTGAAAAATCTGGTGTTATCAATACCGGTTGTGAACACAAAGCCACTTTTAACGCTTGGAACGCTTTTTCTGCATCAGGGTTCCATTTCACCATATTTGACTGCTTCCCTTTGGTAAGGTCTGACAACGGCACCGCCGTGGTTGCAAAATTGGGAATAAACCGTCTATAGTACCCAGTTATTCCCAAAAAAGCCCTTACCTGTTTTTAATTCACTGGACGAGGCCAGTTTTGAATAGCATCAATTTTATTCAATTGGGGCCTAATCAGACCTCTGCCTATGGTGAAGCCCAAGTATTTGACCTCCTCCATTGCGAGGCAGCACTTCTTTGGGTTAGCAGTTAACCCTGCCTCTCTGATTGAGTCCAGTACTGCTTGTACTTTAACCAAATGGGACCCCCAGTCTGTACTGTGAATTACCACATCATCCAAATAGGCAGCTGCATATTTTCTATGGGGCCTCAAAATTTTATCCATTGCCCGTTAAAAAGGTTGCTGGAGCCCCATGCAACCCAAAGGGTAACATCTTGTACTGGTACAGCCCCTCCGGAACCGAAAAGGCTGTTTTTTCTTTTGCGCCCTCAGATAAAGGTATTTGCCAGTAACCTTTGGTCAGGTCCAACGTGGTGAGAAACCTGGCTGTTCCCAGCCTTCCTATAAGCTCGTCCACACGGGGCATGGGGTATGCGTCAAACTTGGACACCTCATTTAACTTACGAAAGTCATTACAGAAGCGTATGCTACCGTCGGGCTTCGGGATGAGAACTATGGGACTGGACCACTCACTGTTAGATTCCTCTATGACTCCAAGTTCTAACATGGTTTTAACTTCTTTAGAAACAGCTTCTCGCTGAGCTTCCGGAATCCTATATGGCTTTAAATGGACCCTGACCCCTGGTTCTGTGACAATGTCATGTTTTATTATGGTCGTTCGGCCAGGCAGCTCTGAAAATATTTCCCTATTTTGGATGAGAAATTCTTTAACCTGATTTTTCTGACCAGCTGATAATGTCTCTGACACCTTCACTGCGGGGAGCAACCGAGGTGAAGACACCGAAGGGCAAGGCTCCGCTGACAGAGACAACCTATCTTTCCAGGGTTTAATTAAGTTAACATGTTAAATTTGTTCAGGTTTTCTCTTTCCCGGCTGGTATACTTTGTAATTAACCTCATTCTCTTTTTCCCTAATCTCAAACGGACCCTGCCATTTAGCTAGGAACTTGCTTTCCACGGTGGGTACCAAAGCAAGAACTCTATCTCCAGGAGCAAATTCCCGTATCTTGGCACTCCGGTTGTATACCCTCTGTTGAGCACTTTGGGCCTGTTCCATGTGCTCTCTGACAATAGGTACCACGGCTGCAATCCTATCCTGCATTTGTGATACATGTTCAATAACGCTTCTATAAGGAGTGGGCTGTCCTTCCCACGTCTCTTTGGCAACGTCCAACAGCCCTCTGGGGTGTCTACCATACAACAAATCAAATGGAGAAAACCCCGTAGAGGACTGAGGAACTTCTCTGATGGCCATTAACAAGTAGGGCAACAAACAATCCCAATTTTTCCCATCTTTATCAACCACCTTTTTTAACATACTTTTTAATGTTTTATTACACCTTTCCACCAACCCATCAGTTTGGGGATGGTAAATGGACGTCCGGAGGTGAGTGACCTTAAATAATTTGCACAATTCTTTCATGACCTTTGACATAAATGGAGTACCTTGGTCAGTCAAAATTTCTTTTGGTATTCCCACTCTACTAAAAACCTGCACCAGCTCCCTAGCTATCGCCTTGGTTGTGATAGTGCGTAAAGGGACAGCCTCAGGATATCGAGTGGCATAGTCCATTATTACCAGGATATACTGATGGCCCCGAGCGGACTTTAACAAGGGCCCCACGAGATCCATGGCTATTCTGTCAAACGGGACCTCTATAATAGGCATGGGAACCTCCTGAAATGGGGTCTAGGGGCATGATACTGGCATTCAGGACAGGAAGAACAATATTCAGACACTTCTTTATAAACCCCTGGCCAAAAGAACCTTTGTAAAACTCTTTCAGTGGTTTTTTCTGCCCCTAAATGTCCTGCTGTAACGTGACTATGAGCTAAATCTAGTACCGTTCTCCGATAAGGCTGGGGTACTACCAGCTGTTCTACCACATCCTCACCCTTTTTGACAATGTGGTACAAGAGCTCATTACAGATGGCCATGTGGGGATACGTAACCCTGTCACCTGGTACCACAGGCTCCCCATTAACAATCTTAACATTCTCTCTAGCCTTTATCAAGGTAGGATCCTGTAACTGTTCAGATGCAAACAGATCCTTTTTTACCTCCAGGTCAGGCACGCTTTCGTTTCCAACCACTATGTCTCTGTTCCCAGCAAGAGGGTCCTCACTGGACTCCCCATCTGTCACTTCCCCAGCCAAACTGGCAAAAGGCAAAGGGTCAGTAAGTGCCGAAGACACACGTACATCCATACAATCACCGGCATTATCAACTGGCTCTTCACTTCTCACATCTGTTGATAAACGTGATTCCCACAGTTTCCAAAAATGAGGAAAATCCCTCCCTATTATGGCCTTATGCACCAAGGTGGGGACCAGTCCTACTTTAACCATTGCTGACCCACAACAAGTTTCTATATTCACTTCAGCAGTGACATAATACTGGGTATCCCCATGTATGCAAGTTACCCCAATAGGTATTTGCTGGACCTTTAAGGGGTTCACTAACCCAGCTTTCACGAGGGTAACTAAACTTCCTGAATCTAGCAAGGCCTCTACCCGGTTACCCTCTAAGAACACATCACACATTTGTTTTTCCAGCACAGGTGAAGGTACCACAGTACAGGCTAACCTAGCAAAGAAAGACATTCTGCGACATTCAAAGGCAGCATCACATTGCATGGGTTCTTGCATGACTGGGCAATTGGCAATAACATGACCTGGCATACCACATCTAAAACATTTAACCACACGATTATCAACCCGTTTGGGCAACATAGACCGTTCTAGCCCCATTGGCCTGTCTCCAGGGCCAGTGTTTACAGTCTCTCCAGCCTTGCGTTCTCTTAACCGCCCAGCAACGTTTTCCCACGGAACAGTCTTACCAGTCTTTACTGAAGGGCGCTGTCGAGGATCTATGGGTTGCTGGGTGGTCATCAGTAGTTCCTCTGCTGCCAAATACCGCTCTACCATGTCCACTAATTGGTCAGCAGTACCCGGGTTTCCATGGCTCACCCACTTGCGCAGGACCATGGGCAAAGATCTCAAGTAGCGGTCCATGACGACTCTTTCAACCATCTGGGGACCAGTTAATGTCTCTGGCTGTAGCCATTTTTTTGTTAGCTGAATAAGGTCGTGCATCTGAGAGCGCGGAGGCTTCTCCATGGCGTACACCCAACGGTGCACCCGTTGTGCTCGTACTGACAGCGTGACTCCCAGGTGGGTCAGGATCTCAGTCTTTAGTTTATCATAGTCCCGAGCCTCAGCAGGGCTTAAATCAAAGTAAGCTTTTTGGGGCTCACCTGACAGAAAAGGTGCCAGCAGACTGGCCCACTGTGCTTTTGGCCAGTTCTCACGCTCTGCAGTCCTTTCAAACGTGGTCAAGTAGGCCTCCACATCATCAGCCTCTGTCATTTTCTGCAGGAAGTGACTGGCCCGTATAGAACTAGAGCTGGTCGGAGCACTGACGGCCATATCTCCAATCCGGGCTGCAAGGCTCTGCATCACTTCTGTTAAGGCCTCTCACTGTAGTGTCCAATTTTCCTCCATTGCCACCTGCTGCTGTCTGTTGACCTCCTGCTGAGCCGCTGTAGCTTGCAGCAAGGCTTTGAGCAGTTCCTCCATGTCGACGGACTTTTCAGGCGGCTTTATAGCTGCTTTCACCCAGGACATATATCAAATCCTCAGGGCAAGTCTCAGTAACATCACACTGGGCTGTATCTGCATAAGTCACCGTTTTCTGCAGGCCTCACAAAGCTGCTGCTTTCACTTATGCGCAGAACGGAGTGCTCGCATTCTCCACCAAGTTGTAACACTGTAGGGGTGCAAGGCGCCTTTTCCTGGGGAATATGGCAGCACGCAGCAGCTGAGGAACAACACAAGTCCAGTTTGTGGTACAACTGGCCCTGGCCAGTTTTATTGAAACAGAAAATAAAACAAAACACCAAAAGAAAATACCTTGCCTCTCCGGCACTAACTAAACACAGGATATTCCTAACTGTCACTAAACAGAACAAAGAGTTCTCCAGTAAATACTGTATAGCTCACTTGTACCAGAAAGCGTGTCTCTTCCACACAGATCCTGCAGCCTTCCCAGGCAGTCTGCCCATACTAATCAGACTAGCAGCCCTATAACACTCTTACACAGCTGAAACCCTGATTTGAAGCCCTCTGAGGCCAAAGACCCGAACTGGGCCCAATGTCTAGAACTCTCCTTATCTCTCTCTTAGAGCCTATACCCAGCTTTTCCAGCAAACTGAAAAGGTTCTGACAAAACCAAAAGCATTTTTCCTAGAAGTTAACACTTTCTAAAACATGTAAGACAAGAACCTGGGACAAACATACCTGCCTTCAAACACTATCCCAGTGTTCTTGTCACAGTAGTCATATATCAAGTTCACACGTATGGTTAGAACAATACAAGGAGCCCTGGGGGAAACCACCATAACCGCCAAACCTCAAGCTAAAGAGATAGGTTGGTCCTGTGTTGCCAATCTGTTCAGGTACCATGTAGTGTTTTTTAAGCTATTGTGGATCTGCAACAGCATGGTAAGGAGCAAATTGGAAATATAGGAATCCCATAGAGTGAAAAAACGACCCACTTGAATACCCTTATCCACAATAGCTTCCCCCCAGTCCATTCGGAATAGGTGGTGCAATTTAGTCAGAAACAGTGGTATCTGTGGATGTGTACTATCTATCCAACCTTGAAGTATCGTTTTTTTTCCCGCAGCACTAAGGGCCAACAATAGGTTTTTACATTCCGATGGCATCCGAAGATCAGGGTCAATGATACCCAGTATCGCCCGAGTAAATGGCACAAAATGTATCAATTTAGCCTCTGCATATTTTCTAATGAGATGCCAGAAGTACTGCACAATAGGACATGCCCATAGACAATGATAGGTTTCCGCCTCACTCTGGTGGCATTTTGGGCACGGGTGTGTTTCTGATGTTCCCATATGAAAACGTTGCAATGGGGATAAATAGATGTTATGGTATACATTTAAAAATAATTTGAGTGTAGCAAGTAGCTCCTGCACAGTCTCAAAGTCCACCACACTCAGCAATAGAGGCCAGGAATAGGGAGGGTAAAGAAGCGAAATTGTAATATAGGATGGTAAGGAGGAGGAGCGGGGGGGGAGGGCAACACAAAAGGCAGGGAGGTCCAAAGAATCTGGATATGTGGGGTGTGAAATACAGAGAGGGGGATGTTAGTAAATATGCAGTTGGGGCAGACAGACAGTGTTAGTACCTGGGGAAGATCTGTAGGGCCCAGCGTCTCCTCAATAACTGTGCTGTCAGGAGAGGGAGACCAGAAGCGTAGAAGTTGTCACCAGGGCAGCATGCACGTCAAGCGCTGATCCTCCAGCAAGATATTAATATCGGAGCGGTCTTGGCAGGTCCGCTATCAGGTGCATCCAGCACATCTGCTCCAGGCCGTCCTGGGAGATCTGAGCAGGATACAGCCATTCCGGACCTCCCACTGCAGCCCGTCTTCAGCACCCAGACCTGCAGCGCCGGAGACTCAAACAAGCAAACGGGGGCCAGCGGGGCAAGCTCCTGGTGCTTACCCTTTCAAGAGGGTATGTGGTCGTAGACACGCGGCTTCTGAGGTCCAGCCGCACCACAGGCACGATCTCCTGCAGCACCGCTCAGTAAACCAGCGGCGGGGAGTGCGCCGCCAATCGTTGCAGCACAGGTCTCCGTACAGGTCCCGTCTCCACCGTCCCGCGAGCTCTCTCCTCCGCCTCTCCCGCCAGACAGTTACCAGAGCCAGGTACAGGCGTTAGGGGGGTCCAACGAGGGTATTGTCAGCCCATTAGAAAACAGTTCAGGGAGCCGATATAGAGGTATATAGCGGGTGAAAGAGGGGGCGTGCTACTCCCGGCATCTCAAGCTGCCACGAGGGCATTCAGTGTCGGTGGCCAGACTCCGGTGGCATAAAAGCGCTCCCCAATGAAAAGGACCTTAAAATGATCCCCACAGTGTGCACTCTGCTGATAGTCTAGAGTTTCATCTAAATTATCAGGATTTCAGCAGGATGGGTACGGATTCTGCAGCTAAGAATAGGGAGCTCAGTAAAATGCGTCCATACTGGATGCCCCGCCCACCGGAAGTAGGATCCTTTTCTTTATTCAGACTTACGCAGGCTACGTTTGACGGTGTGGCTGTTGAGAAGGCCATCTTGAAAAGGAAGGGGATTCCTCGTATGGTTATACCTACTGTGCTCCAGGCTAGAAAGTCAGTCACATCAGCTCACTACTACCACATTTGGAAGGCTTATGTAGCCTGGTGTGAACGTTGAGAGTTTTCTCCTTCAGTTTTTCGCTTGGCCCGCCTTCTCAATTTCTTGCAGGCGGGTTTCTCGGCAGGGCTACTACTGGGCTCACTAAAGGTGTAGGTCTCTGCTCTTTCGGTTATCTTCCAGAAGAAATTAGCCTTGCTGCTGGAAGTTCAGACCTTCTTTCAGGGGGTTCTATGAATACAGCCTCCCTTTCGGCCTCCGACAGCACCATGGGACCTCAGTCTGGTCCTCTCTTTTCTGCAGTCTTCGTTGTTTGAGCCTCTGGAGTCAGTGGAGATGAAATATCTCACCTGGAAGGTGGTCCTTCTCCTGGATCTGGCTTCGGCCAGACGGGTGTCGGAACTTGGGTGCTCTCTCTTGTCGACCTCCTTACCTGGTATTTCATGCAGATAGGTCCGATTTTCACATCAATCAGCCACTTGTGGTTCCGGCCCTCTCAGTGGACTCTCCGGATTCGAGATCGTTGGATGTTGTCAGGGCGCTCAAGATCTCTGTGGATAGGACTTCGGCTATTCGTAAGTTGGACTCCTTATTTGTTCTATACGATGCTGCCTGCCGTGGTTGGCCGGCTTCTAAGCAGACTTTGTACTGATGGATTTGGCTAACCATCAGACAAGCTTATTTGGCGGTTTCGCAAGAGCCTCCGTCTTCAATTTTGGCGCACTCGACGCGCTCTGTAGGACCCTTGTGGGCGTCTGCCCGCGGGGTCTCTATGACTACTTTATGTCGTGCAGCTACTTGGTCGGCCCGACATACGTTTGTCAAGTTTTACAGGTTTGACACTTTTGCGGCCTCTGCGTCACAGTTTGGCCGAGCGGTTTTACAGGACTCTCAGCGCTCTCTTTCCCGTCTTGGGAGCGCTGGGACGTGGATGAAGGAGAAATCAGGATTTTGGTACTAATAAATCCCTTTCTCCGATTCCACAGGGGACACTGGACGCCCACCCAGCGCTGTTTCCTCCTTTTTTACTTCAGGGTTTGCAAGTCACTGTGTGACTGCTTGTTTTGTTCAGGTTAACCTGTTTTTCTAATAGGTTTTCAGGTTTGTTTTTGGGTTGTCCTGGTTTACAGGGCTTCGTTTACCTCCTCTACTTTAACGTTGGTCTCTTCCAGCTCTCTTCGGGCACAGTTTTACGTAGACTGGCTTGGAAAGGGGACATAGTAGGGGAGGAGCTAGCCACAGTGTTAGAATTTAAAGTGCCAGCTCTCTATCTCCCCATTGTAACTGCTCTCCAGTGTCCCCTGTGGAATCGGAGAAAGGGATTTATCGGTAAGTACCAAAATCCTGATATTTACGCTTTCAAATATTTATCACATCTGGATTAAAAATGTACTTTCCTCTCCTGCTCAACGCCTTCTGTCCAGACATACCTGCACCATAATTCCCACCAATAAGTTTTAACTTAGACCATAAGAACAACATGCAGGATGCTCTGCAGAATTTCAGGTTGCAGCTAAAAGCCACTCAAGATAAATCAAAACTATTGTCCATGTCCAGTCCCCTGTTGGATTTGTGCAGGGATCTTCCAACAGGCCCAACGGCTATGTGTGCCTTGCATGAGCGCAACAGGAGCCGCCTCCTTAGGGGTGTGCATGCCAATACATTCACCTTACTCGGCACCGACTGAAGATGTCAGAACACCCATCATCATGGACAACAAGTCCCTTGAAGGCGCACTTATTGAAGTTGCAGGACAGTCCCATGTCCTTGACCAGTAGTGAGCCCACTCAGAAACCAGCCACACCAATAGCCCCTTTCTTTGTCAATAGGTCTGGGAGAATTTTCAAGCCTAATCCAAAATTCCAGGGCTTTGGGCCTGATTCAGTGTTGTATGCAAACCCGATGGTGAGAGATTTGTGCATGTGCAGGAACAGTACTACACATGTACAGGTCTGCTTCTGCGAGATTGCTCACAGTGCCCACAAGCCACAGCATGACTGACATGCTGTGCCATTTGGGGTGGGATGGGAACCATTTTAAATGTGGGCATGTCGCCCCCATTTCGTATGCTTACGAAGGCCAGGGTCTCCATCTTCTGACACCAATTTCCTGGCCCCAGTTGCGTGAAAACGCCAGAGATCCAGCATAACATGAGGGTAACTCAAATGGCTGATGTTTTTACAGATGATCCGATACTGTGTCTTTGATACGCAGCAGCAGGTCACAAAAGCCGACGGGTCGATATTTACACAAGATGCCTCATGCCAAAGTTGCATCTTTTTATACAGCAGCTACATCCAAAAATGCAGCTGCTGTGTACACTTTATCCACCTCAGATTCAGGCCCTATGTTACTTAATCTCCCCTTTTTCAGTTTATGTTTGTAGGGCCGTCTTTTTATATGGGCTCAAAGGGCAGTTGCCCAAGGGACCCAGGAGTATAACGGCACCCTGGGGAACCGGAGATATCCAACTTTGGTCCCCATCCCAGCCTGATAATTGCTTTTCCCAGCCAGATACCTTGGGTTCTTTCTGATTTAAGAGTTTTTTGAGGGTACACTGACTCTCCCCTTTCAGTAGACACTGGCAACTTGTCTCAACTATGCCCAGAACCAGAGATATCAGTCTTCCAGCAGCTTGTCCCTGCTCCAGTTCTACACGCCTGGTTGCAATTGCAGTATTTTATATTTTTGTTGTGGTTTGCTCTGGTTCCTGATCTCTGATCCCCAAGTCCCCAGTACCTCCTGAAAGGTGAGACTCTCCAAATTTGCATCCCATTGAAGGCTAGGAAATCTATTTTCAGGAACTGGAGATATCTGCATTCAAGCAAGATGCCCTCCCACTGGAAAATGATGACTATTGAGCCCACTCCACTATCCCCCCCTCCCCTGCATATTAAACACCCCCTACCACCCTGGAAGTCATGTAATGGGGGTCCCTTCATTCAGCCCAATTTCCCCTTCTACAGTTTAGTGTTCTCCCTCCTGCCCCATCTCCCATCAATAGTGCAGTAAAGGTGTAATTAGCAGAAATTACTGCTCCAGGCCCTACATGCTGAGCGGAAGATAAACACCACCCGCGGGACATCAAAGCTACCGCTGATAGCACCTCCAGTGGCGTCATAAGGGGAGTACAGGGGGTGCGGCACCCGGGAGTCACCCTTGAAAGGGGGTGACACTAAATGCCGGCTCCTCCGCAGTGACAGGAGCCGGGTGCTGCAGTGTGACAGTCTCCTGCAGCATGTGGCTCCTGTCATAGATGAGAAGCTGACAGTGCAGGAAGACTGTCTCTGAGGGCAGCCATTCGAGTGATGATTTCAGGAACCCAGCGAGGCCACGCCCACTTTATGTGTGGCCATGTCCCGTTTTTGCAGCTAGCGCGCCTCTGGCGCACCGGTGTTCCAGAGTGCGCACCGGGTATCACCACATCCAGTGACATCTCTAAGCACCACCCCACCCCTACCACTGGAGAATGGGTAGGGGCCCCAGTGCATTGCTTTGCCCAGGGGCCTACACTGCTGTTAAGACATTCCTGTATGTTTGTTCTTTGTGGCACACTGTCCCCACATCCACGCCTCTCACACTGTCTTACTCCCAGTCATCTGTTTATTGTTTATAAATGTTTGAAAAGGGGGATGTAGATGTTTGCTGTGTTACTTTAATGTGGATGGTGGAAGCTGCATTGCTGCCATCCACTTGTTATACCCCTTTTACACTCGCAGAAAAATCCGGGATATTGCACGTGAACGCGCATCATCCCGGGATTCTTCTCAGTGTAAATGGGTACAGGGATAATTTCCCGGGACGAGCATCCCAGGATTTCATCCCAGGTCAAAAGCAGGGTTGAACCCGGGACCGTCCCGGGAAGCTGGGTAGTGTGAAAGGGTCCGTCCCGGGATTCACTATCCCGGGACTGTTAAAAGGACTCGGATTGGAGCTTTCTTGGGCTTAGAAAAGCTGATGTCATCTTTTCTGAGCCCAAGGCCATTTCTAATGACATACTAATGCATTTGCAGGGATATCCCGGGATCAGTGTAAATGGGGCTGTCCCGGGTCGATCCCAGGTCTTAGTGCAGTGTGAAAGGGGTCAGTCCCGGGAATGCATCCCGGGATGCATCCCGGGAAGCATCCCGGGAGTGACCCGGGAGTGCGAGTGTAAAAGGGGTATAATTCAGGAAGTGTCTTTGCAGCCACTGGCACAGTGCAAATAAGTTAGGCATGCATGAAGCTAAGGCCACTGCCGTTGAGGCTTCCATAGTGGCTGCAATCTGAGGAATGCGACAGGTGCGGCATGCTGGACACTGAAGCACAGTAAAGTGGAGTGACGCCATCATGCCCAGCATTCTGGGAAGAGAGAGGAGTCCGGTCTGGACTTTTATGTCCCAGAGGGCAGGTATGACTTTAGCTGTCAATAATTTATTAAGCTAATGAATGCGGCTACTCCCTTGGCTGCCAGACAAGTTGGCGCTGGCAGGATAACTGCGACTGTACCCCCAGGCCGCAGCGCTTCTGGCAATAGCCCTGCCAGCCATTTGAGCCACCCCAAGGAGCACGTGCAAACATTAAGGATCCCCTGAATGTATGAAGGAGGGAATGCAGACAATATCTCCATATCTGCCATGGTCCCTCCATTTCCGACAGCAGCTGCAGCCCCCATAGGTTGAAGTTATCAGATTTACAAAGCTCTGGAATGCAAATTATTTAAAAGTTTGGCCATGGCAGTCCAGACTCCTAAAGAAGGGAAATTATTGCTTTTGATTAATAGTATATCCGGGTGATCTATAATGTCTTATTGCCGCAAATAGTGGTGATAAGAAATTATAATGATCAGGTCTTAAACCTGATTGGTAGTAAAAATGCCCCTTAAACTATAATATCAGAACCAAACCATCTGTAATAGGTAAAATGATATGCCAGCGATGTGTGTTTTTTTTTTTTATTCTTTATTTGTACGTGGTTAAACATAATAGGGAAACATTACATGAACACATGGGACAGGTGGCCATAAGATCCAACGTCCAGCAGAAACCACAGATTTTTAAAAAAAACAGCGAGATTAATCAAAATAGAAAGAACAATAACAATCAAGTATGAGATTCGGGGCGGGGGGAAGGGGAGAAGGGAAAGGGGGACAGGGGGGGAAACCACAGTATAAGCTATTTACAATACATATCCTGGAAATAGTAAGATCAGGAGAAAGAGGGAGAGGGAGGTCAAGGGAGAGACGAGAAAAGATAAGAAAGAGAGAATGAAGAGGAGAGAGAGAGAGAAAGGAGAAGAAGAGGAGGGAGGCATGAAGGAGGAACAGTAGGCAATGCCCATGGGTCTGCAGATGGAACTAGGAGCAAGAGAGGGAGGACGGCGATCTACGTTCAGCAGCGAGCCAGGGGGCCCAGACCAGCTCAAAAATGTGACCCCGGTCGTGGAGATAATATGTAATCTTTTCCATTGACGCAATATGCCAAATTTTTGTTTTAAGGGACGGGAGAGAGGGCGGAGAGGGGTTCTTCCAGTTAAGAGCTATCAGCGACTTCGCCGCCGTTAGAATATGTGTGGCAAGTTTTTGGGAGAATTTATTAAGCATCGGAGGAGGGATCTTTCAGCACGGGGGGAATCCAAAAGCGAATTAAGGAGGGAGTGGACTAGGTTCCAAAAGGAAGCGATGGACGGGCAGGTCCACCATATGTGCCGCAGTTCCTCCAGCAATTAGGGGAGGAAGACGGAAAGAGTTTAAGTCTGTCAGGGGTGTAGTACCAACGGTAGTAAATTTTGTAGGCCGTCTCCTTAGAAGCAGTAGCAATAGAGCATTTAGCAATCCCCAGTCTCATGTCCTCCCAATCCTCACTCTCTGGGGGAGGCCCAAGATCGCGTTCCCATGCGAGCTCGTGGGGCCGGGAGGAGGGAAGGGAAGAATCTAGTAAAAGGGAGTAAAGTTGGGAGATTAAGCCTTTGGAGAGGTGAGAGTTAATACATAAACTTTCAAAGGGGGTGAGGACACGAAGCAAGGCGGAGGAGGGCAGAGAACCTAGGAAGTGGCGGATTTGTAGAAATTGGAAGGGATTAAGTGGGTACGAAGGGGTCTTCTGTTGGAGGTCAGGTAGGGACAGCCATTGACCCCGATCGACAAAATTAGTTGGGAATTTGAAGCCCAGCATTATCCATGAACGGAATCTCGTAATTGAAAATCCAGGAGGAAACATAGGGTTCTGCCAGATAGGGGTCAAGGGCGAGGTCAAGTAAGACCCACCTTCAGGGAGAGGGAGTCCCAAATTTTAAGGTTAAATTTAATAGTGGGGAGAAGTTTGGAGGTTGGGGGTCGGGAGGTAGAGGGCAGACCCCATAAGGGGGTCAGGTCCAAGAGGCTAACGAGGGCTGCCTCAATATCCAGCCAGGATACAGATCCCGGAGGAGCATAAGAGGTGACAATATGGGATAGGTGGGAGGCTAGATAGTAGAGTTTGATATCAGGAAGACCCCTACCGCCAGCGGAGGTTGGCCGTTTCAGGGTATTGGCGGCGAAGCGGGGGGGGGTCTGTGGTTCCAGATAAAACGCACGAGGGCCCGTTGGATAGTGCGAAGAAAGGAGGCCGGGACTGCCACCGGGAGGGTCTGGAAAAGGTAAAGCCATTTGGGGACTATGGTCATTTTAACCGCTCTGATCCTGCCCAGCCACGATATGAAAAGACTGTTCCAGGATGTCAGGTCAGCGAGTGTGTTGGTGAGGAGGGGTGGAAAGTTTTCCCGGAAGAGAGAGTCATAGCGGGAGGTCAAATAAATCCCCAAATATTTAATCTTTGTGGGCTGCCATTTAAAATTAAAGTTGGCGCGAAGGGACTCTCGGTGAGGGACATGAAGCAGCATAGCCTCGGACTTGGAATAGTTGATCTTGTACCCTGATATAAGGCTGTAAGAATGCAGGACTGAAAATAAGTTTGGGAGTGAGATAAGGGGTTGGGTTAGAGAAAGTAGAATGTCGTCAGCGAAGAGGGAGATTTTAGGATCGATACGGCCTACTTGTATACCGTGTATATCTGGATGAGCTCTAATTTGAGAAGCGAGGGGCTCAATAATGAGGGCAAATATTAGCGGTGAGAGGGGGCATCCCTGACGTGTACCATTTAAAATGCTGACCAGAGCAGACGGGACGCCATTGATTAAGACTGTGGCAGAGGGGGCGGAGTATAGTGCCAGGACACCAGTGAGAAAGCCACCAGACAAGCCATAGGCCTCCAGGGCGGCTCTCAGGAAACTCCAGGAGATCCGGTCAAATGCCTTTTCAGCATCTAAAGAGAGCATGATAGTGGGGGATCTCCTGGAGTTCGAGATATGTATAAGATCAATAGCACGTCTGGTGTTATCTCTCGCTTGATGGCCCGGGATAAACCCCACCTGGTCGTAATGGACAAGGGAAGGGAGGTACGGTTTAAGGCAGTTGGCTAGGATCTTAGCGAAGATTTTCAAGTCCAAGTTCAAGAGAGATATAGGGCGGTAGCTAGCGCAGTTAAGGGTATCCTTGCCTTCCTTAGGGATCACCACAATTCTAGCCGCCAACATCTCAGGGGGAAAGGGGTCACCATGGACAATCCTATTAAACAGGGACTGAAGGTGGGGGGAGAGAAGATCGGGAAAAAAATTGTAGTAAAGAGCTGTGAGCCCATCCGGGCCCAGGGATTTACCAATTTTTTGCATGAGTATAGTCTGAGCAATTTCTTCCATCGAGATCTCACTGTTAAGATGGTCCATGGTGTCCTGAGGCAATCTAGTCAAGTTAGAAACAGAAAAAAAGTGAGAGACTAGGTCGGAGTGGGGCAGAGGGGAAGAACCAGGTGAGGGGGGTGGAAGGTTGTACAGGTCAGCGTAATAGGATTGGAAGGCAGCCCTGATGGCGGTGGGGTCTTTAACAAGCTGATTGAGAGAGTTTCTGATAGAGATAATATTCGTTTTGGCTCTCGTGGAACGGAGTCGTGCCGCTAGGATCTTGTCCGCCTTGTCTCCTTTCTCGTAAAAAGACTGGCGAAGCCAATTAAGACATTTGGCCACCCGTCTGGAGAGAAGGAGATTGTTAGGATTCTGTTTAGTATTTATCTGGTGTCAGCTGATCCATATGTGTTCCTTGGCTCTGTGTACATGCAGCTCAGCAGGTGCACAGGGTTTGTAATTACTAGTGAACACTCCCAGCCTGGCCTTGTTCATTGGTCAGTGTGGCTGTTAAAGGCCAGCTAGCTGAGTTCTCAGACGCCGGTGATATTACTCTGCTTTCCAGCCAGAACTACCTGCATTGCCTGGTGTCTCCATTCTTGCTCCTGTTCATACCGAGAAGTCTGGTCTTCCTGTTCAAGTTATCCTGCCACAAGCATCCTTATCAGCTCATGTTCATGCCTGAACCATTTAGTTAAGTATCATGGACTTTTACTGTGATCTCTGGATCCTCTAGTATTCACTATTCGTGTTACATGTACTATGGACTTCCTCTGTGCTTGCATGCTGTTTTGCTTTGTTATACAAATCCTGCAATCAGTTCCGTGGATTATAATACTCTGATTCTTTATTCAATTGTCTCATTACTCTGCTGCAATTCTCAGTCTGCAAACCCATTTATTCTTAGCTCACATTGTAACCTGGATTGTACTGTGATTCCTCTGCCATACCTCATTATACCACTGCTATAATAAATACTTAATATTCCTGCACTTCTGTGGACATTTATTTCCGGCAACAGTGGTTGTTATACATTCTAGCCCTGTAATCAAGTCCTGGCTCTTAGCTGTTATATTTCTCACCTGCTGTCCATAACCAGTGTAAGTGTGCTGCACATTCCATTGTTAAAGGGACAGTCCATATTCTGCTACAACGCACTCAAGTTATTACAGTATTCCCCAATGTAACATTGGTTAACCATTTCTATGTCACATTGCACCTGCCAGTACCTCCAGTAGTGATTCTCTCCTTGTAATTCACCTGCCAAACAATTAGAGGCAGGTGAATCATAACAGAGATCAAGTTCTGCCTTAACAGTACGGAGTTCAGACAAGACAGCCTGGTCGGAGGACGCCTTATGCTGGGTCTCAAGTGTGTGGAGTTTAATAGAGAGTTTGTTAAACTGGGTGAGGGATTGCTTTTTGGTTTTGGAGGCTAGGCTGATAATGTGCCCACGAAGAACTGCCTTGTGTGCCAGCCAGAGAGTAGACCTAGAAATGTCAGGGGTATCGTTCAGGGTAAAATAGTCAGAGACCGTGTCCCGAAGATGGGAACGTATCTCCGGGTTGTGAAGGAGGGAGTCATTAAGACGCCATATCATGGGGTGGGGGCGTGAGATCAGACACAAGAGATCGCAGGAGATAGGGGCATGATCAGACCAGATCAATGGGTGAATAGGCATCGTGGAGATTTAAGGCGAGATCGTGGCTGAGCAGGACCATATCAATGTGGAAGTAGGAATTATGAGGAGCAGAATAAAAGGTATAGTCACGAGCAGAGGGGTCTTTTATCCTCCAGGAGTCATAGAGAAGCTGGGATCGCATGAGACGGAGGAGGGATCTGGAGCGGAGGGAGTCCAACGGGGAAGCAGTGGGGGGAGAGGAAGAGCGGTCTATCTGCGGGTTTAAAACGGAGTTAAAGTCCCTAGCAAGTATGAGGTCGCCTTGCCGGCCTCGAGTAAGGAGAGTATCTAGCTTTGTAAAGAATCGTTCCTGTCGTTGGTTAGGGGCATAGACGTTAGCTAGGGTACAGAGTTTGTTATTAAGTTTCCCCACCAAGACAAGAAACCGGCCATCCTTGTCAGCATGAGAATCTAGAAGCTCAAAGGTGAAGTGGCGGGCAAATAAAATCGCATCCCCCCGTTTCTTAGCCGAATGGTCACAGGCATGGAAAGAATCAGGGTATGGTTTACATTGCAGCGTAGGATGGGAGTTATGTAGGAAGTGAGTCTCCTGGAGAAAGACCAGGTCGCCTTTATGGAGTTTAAGGGAGGCAAAGAGCTTACCTCTCTTTTGAGGGCTATTCAAGCCCTTCACACTAAAGGATAGTACTGGGAGACCCATGGGCAAGCTACAAAGAGGTAGGCAGAATAGAAAGAGCGGAGAACACTGAAAGTAAAGGAAGGAGGAAGAGAGATAGAGAAGAAGGATATAAAGCGAGAGACAACGTGGTCAGAAGGAAGGGAGGAAGGAAAGGAAACCGGGCGGGAAGGGAGGGTGGTTGGTCATCCGGCAGTAGGGGCCAGGACCGATAGTGCTGACAGGGGGAAGGGATACTAGGTGTTGTGAGGGCACCTAGGTCAGCAAGAGGGCTCAAAGCCCTAAGGGGGCGCAGAATGGGATCCAGATAATGGATCACAAACCACATAGCGAGGGGTAGGTGGCAAACCTCCCCTGGGAGGACCTGAGGGAAAAAGCTGGAAAGAAAACAGGGACAAAGAACAGATGGAGCGCCAGCTCCAGAAAGGAAGGGAGGGGCAGGGGGTAGAGAAAAAACAGAATATCAGTTTTCAGCATATTAACATGTCAACAGTGTAACATTTTAACAGGAGGTAACAACGAAACAGTCGAGAATCAACTAAGGGGCTGTGAAATCAGGTTACGGAGATCTAAAGTGAAACAACTCCCCGGGTAGGGGAGTGCGACCAGGAAAGGTCGACATAATTATATAGAGAAGGCATTAAATTAGAGAGCTGAAAGCCCATCAAGGAACTGGAGGTGGAGCTGGGGAGCCTGCAGAAGTTGGCACCGTAAACCCCTCAGATCGAGGGGGATGAAGCGGGTCCCGCTGTGTCCGCAGCGGCAGGCGTTGAGTAGGAATATCCTGTTCGGCGGTGTGGATACCCAGCTTGGAGAGCAGCGTTTGAGCCTCAGGTAGATTCCTGGCCGTGAGGAGCTTCCCTTGGTGCCAAACCAGGATACGGAAAGGGAATCTCCAGCAGTATTTAACATTATGACGGGAGAGCACGGAAGTGACGGGTTTAAAGTCTCTACGTTTGGCCAGGGTGAGCGGGGATAAGTCCTGAAAAATCAGCAGGGGGGTATTCTGGAAAGTCACAGAACCCAGCTGTCGGGCTTCTCTCATAATGGCCTCTTTCGCAGTGAAGTAGTGCAGTCGGAGGATGACATCCCTGGGCTGGGAGGAGTCTTGAGAGCGAGGTCGCAGGGCTCAATGCGCTCGATCTAGGAGATGTTCTTCAGGGGTGACAGGTGGGCAAAGAGGCGCTTAAGGTAAAGGTCAAGGTGGTCCGCCTCGACCGCCTCAGGAATACCCCGAATCCTCAGGTTGTTTCTCCTCGCACTATTGTCTTGGTCCTCATGCTCCTCCCGCAAGTGGGCAACATCTTGGCGGAGTTCAAAAAAATGGTGAGCTGCTCAAACAGATAGTGATATCACTCAGGTGCTAAAAGGGAGGGGTAATTCTGTGTAGGAAAAAACAATGGTTCCCTAATGCACACCGAGTGAAAAATATTACTACATAATAGTCAGATAATACGAGATCTTGGTTGCGTATATCTGAAGATATAGGGTTAAGCCCCCAGGCCGATCGACAAGGCTTCTCCATCACTGGGGGTCCCTAATACTAGGTATGGGTCCGGGGTGCAGGACCCATAACGTCGGCACAGGTCGGCTACCCCAGGTCAGCACACAGGTGAGAATTAATAAGGGTTAATAAGAAGCACAGAAGTGCTATGTAAGTGGTGTGATTAAAATAATACAAAAATATATACAAAGTGATAGGGAAAATCATAAGTGTTAATAAAGTGTTTGGGTGTGCCGACCTGAAGCAGCCCAGCCATACCGACGTTGGCGGAGTTGATGGAAGTCGGTCTCGACCGTTTGCTGGAACGACACCACCTCTTCCACTCGTCGTTCAAGTTGATCGGTTCTGGAGCCAATGTCGGCAATATCGGATTGTAGGGAGTGGAGAGCCTGGACAGAGGTTTTAACATCCCGCATCTCCTTAAGGAGGGAGAGAAAGTCCCTGTGGGTAAGGGGTGTGAGGTCGTCGTCTTCGGCCTCTGAGTTGGAGGGACCATGGGGGGGTTCAGGAGCATCAGGCCTGCTCTTGGCCGGGGTGCTCTTTTTAGTAAGGAATGGTGTGAGGTCGGACCCCTGTGACTTTTTGTCACCTCTGGGCATCGTGAACATATGAGAAAGGGGGGGGGACAGCAGGGTGGGAAGTAGATATGGCGCTTCAGCAGTAAGGCTCAGGACCAGGGGGGGTAAGGCGGGGGCCCTAGAGAGGCATCATGACGTGGCCAGCCGAGCAAGGCGGGCGGAGCAGGTCCGGGGAGTCTCGGCAGAGAGGGGGCCCACGTGGTCCCGGAGAGGAGCCAGACAGTCAGAGGTCGTAGGAGGCAGGGCTCTCTGGAGGACCACCCCTGTTTAGGAACCGCGGAGATGAGCCCCGGACACGGACCAGCCAGTGACCGGGGCAGGACCAGGCAGCAGGGGAAGGGGCGTCTGTGCTTAGTAGCAGTAATACCCACCCCCCCCTCCCCGGGGACCGGGAGCGGCAGGAGGCCGCAGGGAGATGCAGGAGCACGCAGGGCCAGAGAGGGAGCCGAGTCCCCCAGGCAGAGTATAATGTGGACTCCGGAGGGCTGCAGCAGGGGGACCCCCAACGCGGGGTGCCGATCCGCAGGAGTGACAGAGAGGCGCAGGCCGTCAGGGGGAGGGGGAAGGCAGAGCCCTCCAAACAGCGGGTGCACAGGGGGATGGGGTCCGGCCAAGTAATCTAGGTAGGGTTGGTGCAATAGTAGAGGCCCACGGAGGCAGCCCCAGGACAAGAGCTCAGGAGGGACGGGCTGGTGCTTCTCCCGGCGGCAGGCACCCACAGTGAGGGAGTGTAAGGCTGCAGTGGGGAGAGAAACGTCTCCGGGCAGAAGGGCGGCTCACCTCTGCTCTATGCGGCGTCACCCGGGTTGTGTGTCTCCCGCAGCTCCCCCCGGCTCACGAGGTCAAAGATGGCCGCCGCCACGACTCCGATCTCCCCGCGGCCACGTTCGGCCGCTCCTCCAGTCCCCCTGAGCACCACCAGCCACAGCGGTCCCGAAGAAGGGGGTCCGGGCACAGACGGCAGGACGTGGGCCCCCGGCAGGCCCTCCACAGGCAGGTACAGTAGGCGGCTGGCGGCGCCGGACCGAAATCGAGGCCCCGGCGTCTGGATGGTGGACAGGCCGCAATCCGCAGGAGCCAGGAAACCGGCTCCCCGATTCCGCGGCGCTGGTCCACCTCGGAGAGGGGGATCACTGGAGAGCAGGGGCTCCCGGACCCAGTCTCCTTCCGTGCCGCGATGTGTGTTTTTTAACCTTCCACACATTGCTAGCAGCTTTTCATTATATAATTAGCTGGAGATTTGAAGGCCAGCATTGCCTAGAACAGACCTAGACCTTCCAGAACAGGTTTAATACTGTCTAGGACAGGACAAGTAGGGTGGCAAATGGAAAAAAGCTATTCGGTGAAAGTAATGGCTAAGCAGATTCTGTGTGTGTGTGTGGGGGGGGGGGGGGGGAGCGGGGAGGAGGATCAAGATATGTCAAATTTTGTACCAATTGCTTGAAGTGAAGGGGGAGGTATTAAAAAAAAAGAGAGCATTATAGTGCCACCTAACCCCCTCTTCCATTCCTCCATCCCCTCCTCATCTCCCCCCACCACCACCGCCACACTGTGTGTTAATGGCATGAACATCCTCATTTTCAGTGAAGTGCAATTACATTTCATCTACACACACACAGCGTGGTATTGAAAACATGTACCAGAAGTGACATCACCCAGAGAACATCACAACACAAAGTAGAATTGCGTATTTTCTTGAAAAGTCAACAAAAAACCTCAGCGTACGGCCATAGTGCCTCTAGGTGCCCCCTCCCCTACACTGTTCCCATACACTAATGTTTATGAATTGGTGACTGCTTTTCGGTCAGTATATGTTGCTGGGTTACAGCAGCAGATGGTTATTTTGCCAGTTATCTCGCCTTTTAGGGCCTTTGGCTGTAGTGTCGCCCTATTAATCAGCATGTTATGGCAGTAGAATGAGGTGTTTACTAGGCAGAGATTGCACACACCGAGATCAGAGGTCAGATAGAACAAGGCCATGCATGACCGAGCTAAGGCTTTCCTGCTCTATATCACGTTTATGGTGGGTTGTGCCACTTAGTGAAGAAAGCACATGTCATTTATTTTACAGATCAATCATTCTGATCAAGGTCCAGCATAAGCATGATGAGTATGCCATAACCTAGAGCAGAGAATTTGTGGCTCTTCCGCTATTGTGAAGTATGGCCTTTCCAGTAGAACATGAGAGTCTCAAGATGACTACATCTGCCCTACACGTTGGCTGGCTCTAGACTTTAGATTGTTCTATCGGCATAAGTATCACATACAGCACGTTAATACGGAGTGATGTGATAATATCACCCAAAGTCGCAATGCGTTTTCGCTTGCATCTCTCATAGCTGAGGTACGGAACAGAGCTTAAGAGAAAGTACTGTCCCAGCAGAGGGCCTACTTCAGACCTGATTGCTGTGCTGCAAATTTGCAGAGGTCTGCGATCTGATAGTCGCCGCCCAGGGAGAGTGACAACTCGCCCCATGCAAGTGTGCGAATGTATGTGTACGCTGTGCGAAAACTTCGCCAGGCAGCGGACATCTGCAAATACGTTCGCAGCTCACTCACCATCAAATGTTTTTTTTATACTGTGCAGTCTATGCGTAGTCCAAGATTTACTGCTACAGTGCGATAGAATTAGGCTGATCGGGGCTGGAGCTGACGTCGCACATCCTCCCAGAAAATGCTTGGGAACGCCTTCATTTTTCCTGACACTCCCAGAAAACGGCCAGTTACCACCCACAAACGCCCGCTTCCTGTCAATCACCTTGCATACGTTGTGCGATCAAAATTTTGCACCATTCTGTCGCTGTTTGGGCTCGTGCCTGCGCATTGGGTTGCATACGCTATGCTTGTAAGGGCAAGCATTAATGATGCATTATGCAGTAAAGCGCAGCATTAAAAACCACATCATATACTGTATGGTAGCTCGGGTTATTATAATAATAAAAGGTTCTATTTAAACCCGATTAAAATTACTTCAAAAAGTTAAGTGATGTCTGTGGTTTCATCAGTTCTAAATTATACAAAGATCAGCTTAATACACAATGACAAAAATACAATGCAAATATAATTGTGGTTATATCATTATTTTCACAGATAATAGTAAATTTCTAAGGGCAGTACACTATATGTAAATGGTAAAAAAACAAAAACACTTTAGGGGTAATTCAGATCTGATCGCGGATGTGCTAAATTTAGAACATCTACGATCAGTTTCTCCGGCATGCGGGGGGGACACTCCCGCATGTCTGGCTCTGCCACCCCCCGCACGGGTGCAAAAGCATCACATGGCAACAATGCTTTTGCACCCGACGAGTAGCTCCTGGCCAGTGCAGTCTAGCTGCGCTGGCAAGCGGCTGCTTACTGCATCCCAGGTCGCAGCGGCTGGGTGGGACATCCCGCCGCGCGACCGCTTGTGCCTGTCCATCAGGCAGAGGAGATCACAGTCCTGAGATGCTTTTAGAATCTCACTGGTCTTCCGGGGTGCGCGTGTGCACTCTGCAAAAGGCTTCAGACTGCGATCGCTAGTCTGAATTAGGCCCTTTGTGTGTATCATCTACATACAGTGCAATGAAAGGTTAAATATATTTTTGCCAGGGAATAAACCAGAGTAAAGTCATACAACCAAAGTAGCATGGAGATTGTGTCTGGACCCTAATCCAATCTCTCTCACACACAGCAGGACTGCACCATAACATAACATTTAAAAAAAATTGTGTAGAAAGTAGGCAATAGGAGAAATATGTCGCTATACAATGTGAAAACAGCTTGAGAATGGACAGGAAAATTAATAAAGACTAATGAACCTTTATTGTGTTACACAGCAATAAAACTGCTTCCTATGTCCTAATTAGTGACATTATAGTTGTTAGATCAAGCTACAGATGGCATTAAATAGGGGAAGTTAATAACAATGAACACATGTTGTGTAGTGTAATATGCTGTTATACTAGTGTAACCAGTAGGCAGAGCAATACAGAAAGGTTGTAGGTAGAGCCTAATTTTAAGAAAGTCCATTAGTGGGGCAGATGTACAGTGCATCTGGAAAGTATTCACAGCACTTCACTTTTGCCACATTTTGTTATGTTACAGCCTTATTCCAAAATGGAATAAATTAATTTTATTCCCCTCAAAATTCTATACACAATATCCCATAATGACAACGTGGAAAAAGGTTTTTTAGATTTTTGCAAATTTATTAAAAATTAAAAAAACTAAGAAATCACATGTACATAAGTATTCACAGCCTTTGCTCAATACTTTGTTGATGCACCTTTGGCAGAAAATATAGCCTCAAGTCTTTTTGAATATGATGCCACAAGCTTGGAACACCTATCTTTGGGCAGTTTTGCCCATTCCTCTTTGCAGCACCTCTCAAGCTCCATCATGTTGGACGAGAAGCGTTGGTGCACAGCCATTTTCAGATCTCTCCAGAGATGTTCAATCGGATTCAAGTCTGGGCTCTGGCTGGGCCACTCAAGGACATTCACAGAGTTGTCCTGAAGCCACTCCTTTGATATCTTGACTGTGTGCTCAGGGTCGTTGTCCTGCTGATAGATGAACCGTTGCCCCAGTCTGAGGTCAAGAGCACTCTGGAGCAGGTTTTCATCCAGGATGTCTCTGTACATTGCTGCATTAATTTTTCTCTCTATCCTGACTAGTATCCCAGTTCCTGTCGCTGAAAAACATCCCCACAGTATGATGCTGACACCACCATGCTTAATTGTAGGGATGGTATTGGCCTGGTGATGAGCGGTGCCTGGTTTCCTCCAAACATGATGTCTGGCATTCACGCCAAAGAGTTCAATCTTTGTCTCATCAGACCAGAGAATTTTGTTTCTCATGGTTTGAGAGTCCTTCAGGTGCATTTTGGCAAACTCCAGCTGGGCTGCCATGTGCTTTTTTACTAAGGAGTGGCTTACATCTGGCCACTCTACCATACAGGCCTGATTGGTGGATTGCTGCAGAGATGGTTGTCCTTCTGGAAGGTTCTCCTCTCTCCACAGAGGAATGCTGTAGCTCTGACAGAGTGACCATCGGGTTCATGGTCACCTCCCTGACTAGGGTCCTTCTCTCCCGATCGCTCAGTTTAGACGGCCGGCTAGCTGTAGTCCTGGTGGTTCCGAACTTCTTCCATTTACGGATGATGGAGGCCACTGTGCTCATTGGGACCTTTAAAACAGCAGATCTTTTTCTGTACCCATCCCCAGATTTGTACCTTGAGACAATCCTGTCTCGGAGGTCTACAGACCATTCCTTTGACTTCATGCTTGGTTTGTGCTCAGACATGCACTGTCAAGTGTGGGACCTTATATAGACATGTGTGTGCCTTTCCAAATCATGTCCAATCAATTGAATTTACCACAGGTGGACTCCAGTTAAGCTGTAGGAATATCTCAAGGATGATCAGTGGAAACAGGATGCACCTGAGCTCAAATTTGAGCTTCATGGCAAAGGCTGTGAATACTTATGCACATGTGATTTCTTAGTTTTTTATTTTTATCTCCCAAAAACTTTTTTCATGTTGTCATTATGGGGTATTGTGTGTAGAATTTTGAGGGGGGGGGGGGGAATTTATTCCATTTTGGAATAAGACTGTAACATAACAAAATGTGGAAAAAGTGAAGAGCTGTGAATACTTTCCGGATACACTGTAACATGTGTAGAGAGAGTTAGATTTGGGTGAGGTGTGTTCAAACTGAAATCTAAGTTGTGTGTAAAAATAAAGTGCAGCCAGTATTTACCATGCACACAAACAATAATCTACATTTCTCGGCACATGTTACATCTACCCGACCTGCATTGCAACATGGTTTGGCCCAATTGCTAACTTTTTTGGTTTGCCAAAAACCTAAATAAGGCCCATAATGTTTCTATAGTTGAACAACTTGGAAGTGGTTACAGGAAACAGTTTATAAAACAAAAAAGTCAACCATGGCCCAAAAATTGGATGAGATCCACTTATTAGATAGGTTGTCTGGAACAACCATTTAATCCAAATCTATATGACTTTCATATGCTACAGTATATGGCTGCATTACAATAAGGTAATATATAAGCTACCTCAAGATGGATTACACATTAGTCAAGCCTGGCACATATCTAGTCCATCTGGCTGTGATGGAGCTTGTAGCCAGCAGCAGGAGACACAACTATTCCCTGCTACCCATGCCCTATGCCAGGCATTCCCAACCACGGTCCTCAAGGCACACCAACAGTGCATGTTTTAGTGATATCCAGGCTTCAGCACAGGTGACTTAATTAGTAGCTCAGTTATTTTGATTTAACCATCTGTGCTGCAGCCTGGATATCACTAAAACCCGCACTGTTCATGTGCCTTGAGGACCGTGGTTGGGAATGCCTGCCCTATGCAGTTAAACTGAGTTGGAAATGCAGGCAGCTAAGGTGGTGGTACAGGTAAAAACAATGATATCATTGTATCCAAGAAAAACAAGTTGCAGTATAGAAGAGTCCAGCTACAATATAGAGGAAATAATCTGCAATACAGAAGAGGCTAGTTATAATATAGAGCAGGCATTCCCAACCACGGTCCTCAAGGCACACTAACAGTACAGGTTTTAGTGATATCCAGGCTTCAGCACAGGTGACTTAATTAGTACCTCAGTTATTTTGATTTAACCATCTGTGCTGAAGGCTGGATATCTGTTAGGGTCTCCTGCCCTGTGCTGCCACGTCGTCATGGCAACCGGGAGACAAGTGCTAGCGGAGTAACCTGAGCGCAGCTGATACTCCAGTTCGGGTCTTTTGCTGTGCAGTGGTTACAGGCTCTGTGCACGGCAGGGGATCCGGTGCTGGTTTTTGTGCTCACAGTCTGTGAGGTCTGAGTGGGGCGTGGACAGCACCTGCTTTATAAGGCCTCTTCTCAGGTTAAGCAGATGCTGCTGAATCTTTGTTGGTTAGTCAGTTCCTGAAAGTTAGCCAGTACTGTGTAGCTTTGTATTTGTTGTTGCTTACTGCAAATAGGCCTGGGGATTTGGTACTACACTCTGCCAATGCAGACCTAGCAGTAAGACTGGAGTCAGTCGTTTAGCTTGCTGGGGTTCTTTTACTACTCTGTGAACTTAGCAAGTTTGCGGCTGCATTCTAAGACTTGCCTGCCTAAATTCTGGCTCACTGTGAAAGGTGTTCAGGTGTCAGCTTAGTGGCAGTAAGCTGAACCTGTGCACTGCAAGTGAGAATTAGGATTGTGGAGACTCTCCTTGTGTCTATCATTCCATCTCTGACCAAGGAGTTTACTGCCACACCCGTTGGTAACCCTTTAGGGTTTTGCTGTTGCCCTTAGCAACAGCATTTCGGGTTCTCTACGTATTAAAACACAACATCTTGCTTTTCCCATCTGAGCATTACTAATACTAGGGAGACACCCAGTTCCTTAGCCTCTGGGCTTCTCTGTTCACTTTGTGTGTATTTTGTTACCCTATCACCTTCTGTGTACGTAATGTCATATTCCCCAGTCTGTCTGTGAGTTCATTTGTTTTGCATACCTATCCGTTCAGACACCAGTACATTCCTGCAGGCACTGGTGTGCATAACAGTTCAAACACCAGTACATTCCTGCAGGCACTGGAGTGCATAACAGTTCTGACACCAGTACATTCCTGCAGGCACTGGTGTGCATAACATATTCAGCAGCCTAATACTCCTGTTGAAATTTTGTGGGAATATGGAGCATACCCCTCAAAATACGTTGCAACAGGTGGTCGATCAGGTGCAGGTCCTGACTCGACAATTTAATGATTTGTCCATTAAAATGCACACCTCCCAGGCCGCTGGCGGAGCTCCCGCAGCAGCAGCACCTTCAGGGGTTAAGGAGCCGAAAGTAAATCTCCCGGATCGTTTTTCTGGAGATCGCTCGCAGTTCTTTTGTTTCAAGGAGAGCTGCAAGCTATACTTCCGGCTTAGGCCTCAGTCTTCTGGGTCGGAGATTCAGCGGGTGGGCATAGTGATTTCCTTGCTACAAGGAGACCCACAGGTCTGGGCATATGGGTTGCAGCCTGACTGTCCGTCGCTTAAAAGTGTTGATGCTTTTTTTACGGCACTGGGCATGTTGTATGATGACCCTGACAAGACGGCCTCAGCCGAGGCTCAGATTTCGATCCTTAAGCAAGGGCGAAGGCCAGTTGAGGTTTACTGTACGGAGTTTCGGAGGTTGGCCCATGATACCCAGTGGAATGACCCAGCCCTGAGACACCAGTACCGAAGAGGTCTTTCTAACCAGATAAAGGACCAACTGGTACAATATCCCTTGCCTGATAGCTTGGATCAGCTCATGCAGTTATCCATCCAGGTGGATAGACGGCTGAGAGAGCGTAGGCTTGAAAGGGAGACTGAGGTTTCCTTCTTTCCCAAGGGAACCTCAGACTCTGAGGAATTTTCCGAGGAGCCTATGCAGATTGGGGCTACCCGCCTCTCCTCGCGTGAGAAGACGCGGAGGAGACAGCAGGGGTTGTGTTTGTACTGTGGGAATAAAGGTCATGTGGTAGTATCATGCCCAGAAAAGCCGGAAAACTTCAGGGCCTGAGGGTGATGGGAAATATCCTGTCAGGCCAGAAGTCAGAATTTCCCAAGAAGACTTTTATCATTCCGGTGACCTTGAAGATCCTCGGTCAAACTGTCAAGACTGAGGCCTTTGTGGACAGTGGGGCCGACGGGGTTTTTATGGACCGCCAATTCGCCCTGAAACACTCTGTTCCCTTAGTACCCTTGGCATCGGAAATTGAGATTTGTGGGTTAAACGGGGAACCATTATCCCAAGGTAAAATTACCTCTTGCACTAGCCAGATTTCTTTGTTTATTGGAGCCACACACTCTGAAAAATTGTCCTTTTATGTGACTGTCTGTACTTTTGCCCCATTGGTGTTGGGGTTACCCTGGTTAAGGGCCCACAATCCTCAATTTGACTGGGTCTCTGGGGAGATTCTTAGTTGGGGTACTGATTGTTTCAGGAGTTGCTTGAGCCTTCTAGTCAGGCTCTCGCAGCTAAGTTTGCCAGGATTGCCAGGGTGTTATGCAGATTTTGCGGACGTGTTCTCCAAAAAAGTTGCAGAGGTACTACCTCCCCATCGCCCCTATGACTGTGCCATTGATTTGTTGCCAAATGCTAAGCTTCCCAAGAGCAGGTTGTACTCCCTGTCACGTCCTGAGACTCAGGCTATGGCAGAGTACATTCAGGAGAACTTGGCTAAGGGATTTATCAGACCTTCACAGTCTCCAGTTGGGTCGGGGTTCTTCTTCGTGGGTAAAAAGGACGGTTCGTTGCGACCCTGCATCGACTTCAGGGAATTGAACCGTATCACGATTAAAAACTCATACCCACTGCTCCTCATTTCGGTCTTGTTTGACCAGCTTCGTACTGCCACCATTTTTTCTAAGATTGACCTACGCGGTGCGTACAATCTAATCCGAATAAGAGAGGGGGATGAATGGAAGACTGCCTTTAATACCCACTCAGGGCATTATGAATATTTGGTGATGCCTTTTGGGCTCTGTAATGCCCCGGCAGTCTTCCAGGATTTCATGAATGATGTGCTCAGGGAATATTTGGATAGATTCTTAGTTGTATACTTAGATGACATCCTAATCTTCTCCCATTCCCTGGAGGAACATCGGAAGCATGTACGCTTAGTCCTCCAGAAACTCAGAGACCACCGGCTTGGGGCGAAGCTGGAGAAGTGCGAATTTGAAGTTCAGCAAATCGCATTTCTAGGATATATTATCTCCCCAGAAGGTTTCCAAATGGAGGGTTCCAAGGTACAGGCAGTCCTGGATTGGGTGCAGCCCACTAGTTTGAAGGCGCTTCAGCGTTTCCTGGGCTTTGCGAATTTTTATAGACGATTTATCGCTGGATTTTCGTCTATAGTGGCGCCCTTGGTGGCACTCACTAAGAAAGGGGCGGATGTTGCTCACTGGTCTTGTGAGGCTAAAGCGGCTTTTGTCCGTCTCAAAAGGGCATTTGTATCGGCCAAGGTGCTGCGACACCCAGATCCAGAGCGTCCTTTTGTGGTGGAGGTGGATGCCTCTGAGATGGGTATTGGGGCAGTGCTTTCTCAGATGGGAGTGTCTGATAATCGCCTTCATCCCTGTGCTTACTTTTCCCGTAAATTTTCGCCTGCCGAGATGAATTATGACGTGGGTAACCGGGAATTGTTGGCTATTAAGGATGCACTTGAGGAGTGGAGACACTGGCTTGAGGGGGCTAAGTTTGTGGTCTCAATTCTCACCGACCATAAGAATCTGGCATATTTAGAGTCAGCGAAGCGTCTCAATGCCAGGCAGGCACGATGGGCTTTGTTTTTTACTCGCTTTAATTTTTTGATAACATATCGCCCTGGGTCAAAAAACATCAAGACTGATGCGCTCTCGCAGAGTTTTGCTCCAATCCAGGAGACCACAGAGGAGCCGTTGCCCATTGTGTCCCCATCATGTATTAAAGTGGGCATTACCCAGGACCTCTTATCATTAGTCCTTAGAGCACAGGAGCAGGCTCCTCCAGACCTTCCGGTAGGTCTTTTGTTTGTGCCTCCTAGGTTAAGACAGCGAGTGTTCCTGGAATTCCATGCCAAGAAGTCGGCAGGTCACCCGGGTATTCCCAGAACTCGGGAGTTGCTATCTAGGGGCGGTGTGGTGGCCCTCGGTGGCTAAGGATGTGGATCAGTGGGTTCGGGCATGTGACATCTGTGCCCGAAATAAGACTCCTAGAGGGGTTCCTGTTGGCCCATTACATCCACTCTCTATCCCATCTAAGCCATGGACCCACATTTCAATGGATTTTGTGGTGGACTTGCCCAAATCCTCGGGGATGACAGCCATCTGGGTTGTCGTTGACAGGTTTTCGAAGATGGCGCACTTCGTTCCATTGGTTGGGCTGCCATCGGCCAGACGCCTGTCTGAATTATTTATGCTGCATGTTGTGCGTCTCCACGGGTTGCCACTTGATGTGGTCTCTGACCGCGGATCCCAGTTTGTGGCCAAATTCTGGAGGGCATTTTGTTCCGATCTCCAGATTTCTGTCAGCTTGTCGTCAGGCTACCATCCGCAGTCTAATGGGCAGACTGAAGGGGTGAACCAGTCCTTGGAGCAGTTCCTCAGGTGTTATGTCTCCAAGTGTCAGACTGACTGGGTTGCTCATCTGTCCATGGCGGAGTTTGCCTATAACAACGCGGCTCACTCTGCTACAGGGATCTCTCCCTTCCTTTGTGTGTATGGGCATCATCCTAAGGCCAATTCTTTTGACCCCCTGGACTCCACGCCTGGTGGTTCCTCTGTGGTTTCGGTCCTTAGAGGTATTTGGCGGAAAGTGAAGAAAGCCCTTGTGTCTGTGTCATTAGTGACCAAAAGGGTTTTTGATAAGCGGAAAAGACCCTGCAGCTTCAAATTAGGAGACTTCGTCTGGTTGTCTACCAAGAATTTGAAGTTGAGACAGCCATCTCATAAGTTAGGCCCCCGGTTCATCGGCCCTTATAAGATCACCAGGGTTATCAATCCGGTGGCATTTCAGTTAGATCTGCCCCGTTCTTTGGGTATCAATAAAACATTTCATTGTTCCCTTTTAAAACGGGCGATTAGTAATCCTTCTTCCAGTGGAAGACCTTCCCCTCTTCTGATACGTGGCCAGAGGGAGTTTGTTGTTGAAAGGATTCTTGACTCCAAGATGGTTCGGGGTCGGCTGTCATTTTTGGTGCACTGGAAGGGGTATGGCCCGGAGGAGCGGTCGTGGGTGCGCAGTTGTGATCTTCATGCCCCCAGACTGATACGCTCTTTCTTCTCGCAGTTCCCCGATAAACCCGGTGGTAGGGGTTCTTTGACCCCTCGTCAGAGGGGGGGTACTGTTAGGGTCTCCTGCCCTGTGCTGCCACGTCGTCATGGCAACCGGGAGACAAGTGCTAGCGGAGTAACCTGAGCGCAGCTGATACTCCGGTTCAGGTCTTTTGCTGTGCAGTGGTTACAGGCTCTGTGCACGGCAGGGGATCCGGTGCTGGTTTTTGTGCTCACAGTCTGTGAGGTCTGAGTGGGGCGTGGACAGCACCTGCTTTATAAGGCCTCTTCTCAGGTTAAGCAGATGCTGCTGAATCTTTGTTGGTTAGTCAGTTCCTGAAAGTTAGCCAGTACTGTGTAGCTTTGTATTTGTTGTTGCTTACTGCAAATAGGCCTGGGGATTTGGTACTACACTCTGCCAATCCAGACCTAGCAGTAAGACTGGAGTCAGTCGTTTAGCTTGCTGGGGTTCTTTTACTACTCTGTGAACTTAGCAAGTTTGCGGCTGCATTCTAAGACTTGCCTGCCTAAATTCTGTCTCACTGTGCAAGGTGTTCAGGTGTCAGCTTAGTGGCAGTAAGCTGAACCTGTGCACTGCAAGTGAGAATTAGGATTGTGGAGACTCTCCTTGTGTCTATCATTCCATCTCTGACCAAGGAGTTTACTGCCACACCCGTTGGTAACCCTTTAGGGTTTTGCTGTTGCCCTTAGCAACAGCATTTCGGGTTCTCTACGTATTAAAACACAACATCTTGCTTTTCCCATCTGAGCATTACTAATACTAGGGAGACACCCAGTTCCTTAGCCTCTGGGCTTCTCTGTTCACTTTGTGTGTATTTTGTTACCCTATCACCTTCTGTGTATGTAATGTCATATTCCCCAGTCTGTCTGTGAGTTCATTTGTTTTGCATACCTATCCGTTCAGACACCAGTACATTCCTGCAGGCACTGGTGTGCATAACAGTTCAAACACCAGTACATTCCTGCAGGCACTGGAGTGCATAACAGTTCTGACACCAGTACATTCCTGCAGGCACTGGTGTGCATAACAATATCACTAAAACCTGCACTGTTGGTGTGCCTTGAGCACCGTGGTTGGGAATGCCTGCTATAGAGGAACTGAGCTGCAGTATAGAAGAGGCCAGCTACAATACGTATATAGGAAATGAGCTGCAGTATAGAGGAGGCCAGCTACAATATAGAGGAAACAAGCTGCAGTATAGAAAAGGCCGGCTACAATATACAGGAAATGAGCTCCAGTATAGAAGAGGCCAGCTACAATATAGAAGAAATGAGCTACAGTATAGAGGAGGCCACAGGGCCGTCTTTTCGTATGGGCTCAATGGGCTCTTGCCCAAGGGCCCCAGGAGTATAAGGGCCCTAGGCTGAGAGCTGAGGGTCCCCTCTTTCCAGGGGTACCAGATTTTTGAAAATCGTCCATAGGGAACCAGAGATATCTGACTTCAAAGCAGTGGTCCCCATCCAAGCCTGTTAATTGCTCTTCCCAGCCAGATATCTCAGGCTCTGTATTACTTAGCTTTCTGTGGGTACATTTCAAAAGCTGTGACTCTCCCCTTTCGGTAGACACTGGCAGCTTTTCTCTACTATGCCCAGAACCAGAGATATCAGCCTTCCAGCAGCTGGTCCCTGCTCCAGCTCCACACGCCTAATATGCAGTTTTATATATTCGTTGGGGGATTGCTCTGGCTCCTGAACTCTGATCCCCAAGTCCCCAGCACCTCCTGACAGGTGAGACACGCTAATTTTTTATCCCATTCAAAGCTAAGAAATCTTTTTCCAGGAACTTGAGATATCTGCAGTCATGCAAGCTGCTCTCTCAACAGAAAATGATGAATATTAAGCCCACTCCACTATCAACCCCTCCGTTACATATTAAACACCCCATACCACCCTGGAAGTCATGTACCGGGCTCCTTCATTAAGCCCAATGCCACCTTCTACAGTTTAGTGTTCTCCCTCCCACCCCATCTGTGCAGTAAAGGTGTAATTAACAGAAATTACTGCTCCAGGTCCTATATGCTAAGCTGAAGATAGTACACCCACTACAGCCCGCGGGACATCAAAGCTGCCGCTGATAGCACCCCCTTCCCTGGAGGATAGGTAGGGGCCCCAGTGAATTGCTGTGCCCAGGGGCCCACATTGCTGTTAAGACGGCTCTGGGAGGCCAGCTACAATATAGAGGACATGAGCTGCAGCATAGAGGAGCCCAGCTATAATATACAGGAAATAAGCTCCAGTATAGAGGAGGCCAGCTACAATATAGAGGAAATGATGTGCAGTATAGAGGAGGCCAGCTACAAAATAGAGGAAACGACCGGCAGTATAAAAGAGGCCAGCTATAATATAGAGGAAACTAGCTGCAGTATAAAAGAGGCCAGCTACAATATAGAGAAAATAAGCTCCAGTATAGAAGAGGCCAGCTACAATATAGAGGACATGAGCTGCAATATAGAGGAAACAATCTGCAATATAGAAGAGGCCAGCAACAATATAGAGGAAACGAGCTGTAGTATAGAATAGGCCAACTACGATATTGAGGAAATGAGCTGCAGTGTAGAAAAGACCCATACTCATTTCTATAATGGTTGCACTGCACCCATATAGTATACTTACTGCTCCGGAGTCCCGCGGCGGCGGCCCTGCAGTGCGGACAGAAATGACTTGGAAAATGGCCACCGCGGCCATTTCCGAGTGATCTGTGCATGTACACTGGAGATGTCCCCAGGAACTAGACGTTGGCGCCATGTTCCCGGAGACCTGCACCTGCGCAGTAGACTCTGTAATTATGCCAGAATCTACTAGCTACCGGAGAGGAGGGAGCCCTTAATGGAGGCTGCATGTGGGTCCCATCCTCTCTTAAAATGCCCCTGAAGCTACAATATAGAGGACACGAGCTACAGTGTAGAATAGACCCGCTACTAAGAAGTTCAAACTACAACAAAATGATCAAAGCCCTTAACATGACAAAATTCTATCTGAATGGTACCATAATACAATGCTGTAGAGTATGACATGATATGGTATATTAAGAAAATATACTTATTAAGAACACAGAAAAAATGTAAGATCAAAAGAGATTACAGTCTACTGACATAGTCCACCTTAACAATGGCATATAATGGGGTAATATATTTATGAAGCACCAACTTTTAGCTAAGTACCTTAACTGAGCCAGCTGTTCTCCCTGTCTGAGACATTGGGAAATAAGGCTGGGAGCACTATAGGATCCTACCTTCTGTATCTGGGTGCCCTCCATTCTGCTCCTATTGTCCAGCATGAGGACCAGGGAAGAGTGCAGGTAGTATAGTGAAGGAGATGTGAGTCACTGTCCGTGGTGCTGATGACTGGGTCTTATGCCAGGTGCCAATCCACTTGCAACCTCTTCTAGCACTTCTTGTCTCTTACTTGTTTAAAAGCAGCTCTTATCAGATATCTGTGCAGTGCCCACTATGTTGTCAAAACAACTCGCTGTGTATTCCTGAAGTCTCCTACTGCCATCCTAGCACACTACACACCAGAGCAAATGTTCTCACACTGTATTCTATATACATATACAGTACTAAAAAATAGTAAGACCAATCTAAAGAGACATAAAAGTTTAGTAGCAGTGTCACCAGACACAGAAGCAGCCTCAGTCCTCCTCCCCCTTTATTACAACCTGCTGACCTGTGATCTTGGCGCTCTCTATATATAATGAGACACACAACTCACTGAACCTGCAATTGTGTTTCTCCTCCTTTTAACCCCTTCATGGAAAGCCTTCTTCCAAGGAACCAAAGCTCCTCTGGAAACAGTTTGTAATAGCTGACTTACGCAAAATGTTACCACTTCGAACATAACACCCCTTATAAATGAGCTTTGCCAAAAATGTATTTGCAGTCACCTTTCTCTGTATAGCACTCAACGTACCATCTACATTATTAACATATGTGTAAGTCATTAAACTATGCCATATACTTCATGCAGCTGCTGTAAATTTGTCGGCTGCACATTATTGCCGCAAATCTCCTTTTCTGCCGCATCCCAGTCTATCGGACTGAGATCAGTTAAGTGTGCAGGTCAATGCTGTACAATGAACTAATCGGGCCTAATTCAGACCTGATCTTAGCAGAAAATTTGTTAGCAGATAGGCAAAACCATGGTGGTCATTCCAAGTTGTTCGCTCGCTAGCTGCTTTTAGCAGCATTGCAAACGCTA
Source organism: Pseudophryne corroboree (assembly GCF_028390025.1). Taxonomy (NCBI): domain Eukaryota; kingdom Metazoa; phylum Chordata; class Amphibia; order Anura; family Myobatrachidae; genus Pseudophryne; species Pseudophryne corroboree. The sequence continues at coordinate 139,395,601 of NC_086449.1, forward strand.
GGCCGCCGCCCCTCTGGAAGTGTATCTTAGCATAGCAGAATAGTGAACGAAAGAGTAGCAGAATTGCTACTAAATATTTTATTGCAGCTCCAGACCTACTCCTAGTTTGCGATCAGCTTGGTCCGTTTAATTCCTGGTTTGACGTCACAAACACGCCCTGCGTTCGGCCAGCCACTCCCCCATTTCTCCAGACACTCCTGCGTTTTTCCCTGACACGCCTGCGTTTTTTAGCATACTCCCGGAAAACGCTCAGTTACCACCCAGAAACGCCCCTTTCCTGTCAATCATTCACCGATCAGCAGTGCGACTGAAAAGCACTGCACGAACACCAGCAAAGCTGCTAAGTTTTTAGTTAAATAACTAAGCGCATGCGCGCTGCGTACCATTCGCATGCGCATTTAGCAACAAATCGCAGCATAGCGAAAATCGGCAATGAGCAAACAACTCGGAATGACCACCCATGTGCACTGCAGGAGGGGAGGGGGGGGGGGCAGATATAACATGTGCATAGGGAGTTAGATTTGGGTGGGTTATAGTGTTTCTGTGCAGGGTAAATATTGCCTGCTTTATTTTTACACTGCAATTTTAATTTCAGTTTGAACACACCACACCCAAATCTAACTCTCTCTGCACATGTTATATCTGCCCCCCTTGCAGTGCACATGGTTTTGCCCAACTGCTAACAAATTTGCTGCTACGATCAGGTCTGAATTAGGCCCATTGTCACTTTAATCCAGCACCGTAACTACGTGTGTGCCAGGTGTGCCTGGCACACAGCGCAGTTGCCCTGGGTGCGCAACGGCCAGCGGCTTGTAATGAGTCAAATTGACTCATTACAAGCCGCCTCTGCTGTGTGCGCTGCACTGAAGCCAGAGGCAGGGGAGGAGAGCAGCAGCCTCGGGGCCAGGGGAGAAGGAGGAGGAGGGAGGGGGACTGGAGCCACAGCAGCGCTATGTCATTGGTAGTGGCGCCGCTGCAGCAGTCCCTCTCCTGCCCGGCGCTGCTGTGAATGCTGGGATGCGCTTCCCTCATCCCAGCATTCACAGCAGCGGCCAGCCAATGCAGAAGGAGAGGGGACTGCTGCAGCGGCGCCACTACCAATTACATAGCGCTGCTGTGGCTCCAGTCCCCCTCCCTCTTCCTCCTTCTCCCCTGTAGCTGCCCGGGATCTGCCAGCATGAGGAACCTGACTTCCAGCGGGGAGAGATGCTAAGTATCTCTCTCTCTTTCTCTCTCTCTATTCTGTCTGCTGCAATGTGTAAAAAGGCGGACTGGCTGCCGTGATGTGTAAAAAGGGGGGCGCTGTCTGCCGTAATGTGTAAAAAGGGGGACTGGCTGCCTTAATGTGTAAAAAGGGGGACGCTGTCTGCTGTAATGTGTAAAAAGGGGGACGCTGTCTGCTGTAATGTGTAAAAAGGTGGACTGGCTGCCGTAATGTGTAAAAGGGGCTCTACCTGGTGTAGTGACACTACTGTGCAGCGTAATTTGAATAATGGAGACTACTGTGCACCGTAGTATGAATTGGTATCATTTTGTGGCCACGCCCCTTCCCCATGAAGTCACGCCCCTATATATTTTCCCTGTGTCAATGACGCGCACTGCCCCTTTCTTGCATGGGGGCGTGCCAACGCCGTTTCTTGCACACAGCGCTAAAATGCCTAGTTGCGGCACTGCTTTAATCTAACCAAGATTGTGGCCATAAAGGGATGCACATGGGGGGTAATTCTGAGTTGATCGCAGCAGGAACTTTGTTAGCAATTGGGCAAAACCATGTGCATTGCAGGGGAGGCAGATATAACATGTGCAGAGAGAATTAGATTTGGGTGGGGTGAGTTCAATCTGCAATCTAAATTGCAGTGTAATAATAAAGCAGACAGTATTTATCCTGCACAGAAATAAAATAACCCACCCAAATCTAACTCTCTCTGCAAATCTGCCCCCCCCCCCCCCCCCCTGCAGTGCACATGGGGGGTAATTCCAAGTTGATCGCAGCAGGAAAATTTTTTAGCAATTGGGCAAAACCATGTGCACTGCAGGGGGAGCAGATATAACATTTGCAGAGAGAGTTAGATTTGGGTGTGGTGTGTTCAATATGTAATCTAATTTGCAGTGTAAAAATAAAGCACCCAGTATTGACCCTGCACAGAAATAAAATAACCCACCCAAATCTAGCTCTCTCTGCAAATGTTATATCTGCCACACCTGCAGTGCACATGGTTTTGCCCAATTGCTAACTTTCTTGCTGCTGCGATCAACTCAGAATTACCCCCATGGTTTTGCCCAATTGCTAAAAAATGTCCTGCTGCGATCAACTTGGAATTACCCCCATGGTCATCAGCAATATACAGAAAAACTGTTGCTTTTAAAGAATGCTGAATTTAAAATTTAAAATACAAAGCAAGGTCCAAGGTATTTTGTTCAACTTTTTTGGTGCCATTTAACTACTGTTTATTTATTTATTTACAGTTTTTTTTTATAGCACAGCAAATTCCGTTGCGCTTTACAATTGGACACAATGATAAAACAAAACTGGGTAATAAACAAACAGTCATAAAGATAGGAAGGCCCTGCTCGCAAGCTTACAATGGCCCTCATTCCGAGTTGATCGCTAAGAGTCTTCGCAACGCAATTGTGCGAAAAGTAAGTTTCTGCGCATGCGCAAAAGCGTGATTACGCATGCGCAAGTACATCCGTACGACAATGGTGCAAAATTACTCATGAAAAGAAAAGACGTAACTGGCAAACGAAAACGAGGAGTGGCGTGGGCGTGGCGGAGGCGAGACTTCGCAATGCTACGACATGGGCGTGAAAGTGGGCGTACAGTGTGGGTGTATGCAACTCGCAATGGGCGTGTATTTCGCAATTAAACATTGTCGCTGTTAAAACTAACACAGGAATCCATAGCTACCTTCACGCAGCAGCCGAGTAGGTCTGCAGTTACTCTACATTTGCGAAGTTCAGTTACAAGTGTGTGTATGCAGTAATTTGCTGGTAATTGGAGAGCTCATTCATCTGATGCCCAATTACTTATTAATTAATGCACAGATGAAAGTTAGCAACCACCAATTGTCTGAACCCACATTGCATGTTTATTCAACTCACATATAAATCTCACACACTGCCAAATAAGGTTGTTATTTGTGTTCAAGTTGTTGTGTAAACATTAGTTAAAATTGTTTAAATGTGTGTAAGAGTAACAAATACAAACCAGTTAAATTTGTTAAACTATTTTTTAAAAACAACAACATTTTTACTAAAGAAACAGACACCCACATAATGCAGCATACACTTAAATTTTGTATGCAATGTAGCATTAATATGTGTTTTGATTATCTGACAATGTTTAAAATGATGTCCTGTTGTCCATAGATAAATGTTAAAAGTGTAGTGTCAGTTTACTTAATATGGCCATTAATTTGTTTTCCCAAACATACCTATATGTTTTGACTGTTGTTTTTTTTTTTTTTTAAATTACAGATTGGTCTACAAGTGTCTATATGCTGACCTAATCTTTAGGAAACTAAGATGTACCTAATGCATTAACTTCAATAATTTGAGCATTTTTGTTGATTATTTATTTTTATTACTGTAGTAATTTTTAACAACATGAAAAAAACATGGCAACACGTGAGTATCACAGCCAGAGATGGACCAAGCAGCAAGCATATGGCACTGACACAAATGATAGAGCACAACTCAGTACTCTGCAAAAATCTGCTTCTGACATTTAAAAAAAAAAAAAAACATATTACACACCCTGCCACACAAACATTCTTAGCAAACTGAGAGAGATTTTTGTTCCACCACACAAACAACAATACCTAGCACACTAGTAAGAGGAAGATGGCTCTGTTTTTTTTTAACAAACAAATCACAGGCTACAAAACATCCAAACAGAAAATAAACATTTCACTAAGAGGGAGTTATCCATTCTGGCCACACAAGCCAACTCCAAAATAACATAGAGGCAACATGAAAAACATGGGTGCTGCCCATCTGGAGAGACATCACTTTCTTTTTTTTCTCCCCGCCTGAGGCTGTTCTTCTTGCCTTGGTCTGCGGAGTGTCCTTCGTTGGGCCTGCCCAGTGGCCTGTTCTTCCTGGGCAGGGGAGGGAGCCGATGTGGGTGGCTCTCTGCCACTGTGGGCAAGGGAGACAGCGATGGCCTGGAGCCCTTGCAAGATGTTATTTGCAAGGCTTTGGAATGAGGAGGCAAGTTGTTCTTGGCCCTGCCTGATCTCTGCCAGACCTTGGCAGAGTTGAGCAACACCTTGCTCAACACTGGTTCGGTGCTCAGTGAGCCGGACAGCTATCTGGCTTACCTCCTGGATGACCCTGTCTTGAAATGCATTTAGGCTCTCACCATACCTAGCGATTTCAAGCAGGATCTCCGGGATAGCAGAGGGTTGGGTGGGGGGGCCAGTAGGAACCTGCAGAGGTGGGATTTGAGGCCCCACACTGGCAGACCCACTAGGTCCCTCCACCTCAGCCTCAGCCACATAACCCTCCTGTGACTCAAACTGATCACCCCCCTGTGCTGTGTTTTGTTGCAAGCAAACAGAAGAATGTGTGGGAGAAATTAAAAAATTAAAATTAGTTGTTTGATAAAATATACACTTAAAATTGCAGACCAATCCATGTGTAAACTTACCTGGCAAGTCATGTCCCACCAGGATTTCAGGCAGGTCCGTGTCCATATGAGACACCCCTTGGCCCTCCTCATAACTAACACAGTCCATCGCCATCTCCTCCAAGTCAGTAAACTCCACAGCGACAGGTGGTCCTCCACCTGTAGCCCTTGAGGCATTCCACTCCGCAGACCTCTTTGCCTTCAGGCGGGATTTGAAGTCGGCCCACCTACATATGTATTGTGAAAGAGGGACAAAGTAGAGTCTTATTATTTGTCTAAGTAAATATATAGGACACATGTTCTGCTTGTGTTTGCTAGACATAACATCACATGTAACTACATTTTTTAGTCAACTTAGCACAGAAAAAGGACTGCCAAGATGCACTTACCGTCGTCTCACTTCCTGCGATGTTCTGACGATAGAGCCAACTTCATTCACAGAATGTGTGATGTCCCTCCAGATGCGATCTTTTGTAGCAGCCCCCATGTTTTTGGGCCCTCTATGTATTTTGGACATGGCCTGCGTCACCAAGACACGCAACTCCCTCTTAGTGAATGCTGGCTGTCTTTTCTTCCGTCTGGAGGTAGCCTGGGAGGTTTCTTCTTGCTGCTCCTCACCATCTTCCTCCTCACTAGCAGCTTCTGTCTGTTGTGTTTGTGTGGCTATTGCCGAATCTCCCTCAGTTTGGCCAGTATGTGTGTGTGGCAGGGTATCCCCACTCAATTGTTGTGGCTCAGAAGCAGACATTTGCAGAGTACTAGGTCCTGCCTCTTCACCATCCGCAGAGGCGGATTCAAACATGCGTCTTTGGCACTCTAGGCGTTTTTTCGCCAATGCCATCTGCTGCTCTGCAATGCGGTCCATCTCTGCTGCTATTTCCTCACGAGAAGCCATGTTTGCGATGACGTGTGTACGCCCAGGTGTGTGCTTATTTATACCTACGTGCGGCGCGTTCATTCACACAGGTGTACAGTATGTTAATCTTGTTATTGATTGCACTGCTTATTTAAGGGCCTACTTTGCACGCTGTGAGTGTTGGTAGTTTGGAGTTTGTATTTGTCAGTTTGGAGTTTGTTGGGCTGTGCGTGAAGGTGCTATTGTGCTTTTCAGAGTGAGTAATTGTCAAGCATACATTTGTCCGTTTTTTCGCGTTTAGAATATAGACCGTGTTGCATTCTTTTGGCGAATTTCCGTTTGTGAGTATTGGGGCAATCGTCTTGTTGTTCCTATTTTTAAATCAAGTTAATTTTTTGGGTGGATTCTTTGTTATTCTTTTTATCACATATATATTTTGCGTGTCCATTTTGAACACTAAACCTGTGCTTCAGTGTTGCTGTTTTGAGGACTAATGTTACTATGTTGTTTTGACTGACATTTTTGGTCTCTTGTAGGTGTCTATTTTTGGGTGACGTAACCCTCATTTGGTTTTTTTCAAGTAGTGTGATATATAACACTAATTTGTCGGTTGTTTATTTAGGAGCAGGTAAGTGCCCTTGGCCTGTGTTGGTGCCTGTTTGTGTTAATGGTCTGTATGTTGTTTTGACTGACATTTTTGGTCTCTTGTAGGTGTCTATTTTTGGGTGACGTAACCCTCATTTGGTTTTTTTCAAGTAGTGTGATATATAACACTAATTTGTCGGTTGTTTATTTAGGAGCAGGTAAGTGCCCTTGGCCTGTGTTGGTGCCTGTTTGTGTTAATGGTCTGTATGTTGATTTTAATGACATTTTTGGTCTCTTGTAGGTGTCTATTTTTGGGTGACGTAACCCTCATTTGGTTTTTTTCAAGTAGTGTGATATATAACACTAATTTGTCGGTTGTTTATTTAGGAGCAGGTAAGTGCCCTTGGCCTGTGTTGGTGCCTGTTTGTGTTTGTTCAAAGTGTTTTGATTATGTTTGTCTGCCATCTTGATAATAAATGTTCTTTTTTTGACCAGGATTGATCAGCAAAGTAGTGCTGTTCTTGCCTGTACTAGCTACTAAAGGGATAACTTTGTGTGTATTTTTTGAAATTTTTTTTAACCTATTATTCTTAATTTTTTCGTAGGTGTTTGTGATGTGTTTGATGCTCTGCTTTTTTTTTTTGTTTTCTTTTTAAAAATGTAACAATAAAATATGTTGGTTTCTAAATTTTTTTTTTTTTTTCCCCCCCCTTTTTGGTTTAATGTTCATTTTGATCCTGAATTGAACACAGGAAATATGTCTTATGCTCCTGCAGTAAGTTGACACCCCCTTTTTTATAAATAGATTTGTTGTATATTTTTTGCCCTTTGTTTTTGTCTTATTCAACATATCTGTTTTTTTTTTTTTAAAGTGTGTGATGTCAGTCTTTATCGCAGCCGAAGCCCTACCTCCCCAACCCACGCCAGCACTCCCACCCCAACCGCCAGCCCCACAACCACAACCGGCTCCTCATCAACCAAGGCAACGGAGGCGTGCTAGGCCACCAATTTTCAGACCCCGTGTCCTACTTTTTGGGATGCCAGATGATGTGGTTGTGCGGTGATACAGGCTGCCACCACATCTAATCCTAGACACTCTCTCCATAATAGAGAGTGATCTGGAGCCTTCAATTTGGTATCCTACAGCAATACCACCATTGACACAATTCCTTGCTGTGTTACATTTTTTGGCTACAGGGTCTTATCAGCATGTGGTTGGAGACCTGGTTGGCATGTCGCAGGGCCAGTTCAGTAAGGTCCTGCGGCGTGTCTGCCAGGCTTTCCTAAAGCGTGTGAAGCAATTTATTGCTATGCCTTTGGATGTTGGTGCCCTAGATGTGGTGAAGCGGCAATTTGAGGAAGGTGGTAGTCGCTTCCCACATGTTATTGGGGTTGTGGATGGCACACATGTAGCTATTCAGCCACCAAGACATAATGAAGAAATTTTTCGAAACAGGAAACTGCTTTATTCTCTGAATGTAATGGTTGTTTGTGGGCCATCCCTCCAGATCCTTTCCCTGAATGCAAAGTTTCCTGGAAACTCCCATGATGCATATGTCATTAGACAATCAGGGATATGGCACAGATTAAGATCAAGTCAACGAGCAGACATGTGGTTATTGGGTGAGTTGGACCACATTTTTTAGGCATAAATTTTTAAATTTTAAAAAATATACTATTTCTAATTTTGTTTTCTCATCAAACAGGAGACCGTGGATATCCTTGCACCCCCTGGCTCATGATTCCTTACCGTAATCCCAGGCCAGGACCACAGACGGCATTTAACTCCGCGCTTACTGCCACTAGGCAGCTGGTGGAGCGCACAATTGGGGTCCTTAAAGGGCGGTTTCGTGTGCTCCACCGCACTGGTGGCGACATCATGTATTCGCCGGAGATGGCAAGTAAACTAGTGGTCCTGTGCGCTATACTACACAACATCGCGGTAAGGAGTAGCGTAGAGCTTCCTCAGACAGAGGAATTGCCTGATGAGGAGCCAGGGGTTGTCCGACACTTCGGTGGGGGGAGTGTTACACGGAGGGGGAGCCAAGTCAGGGCAAGCATTGTTGCGGAATATTTCAGGTATAGTGTTTTAAGATTCGCTTTTTTTATCTAAATAAAACCACAGTATGCTTATGTTATTTTTGTAATGTTGACATTTAGTTTGCTATTGTAAGGTCATTGTGTAATGCTTTTGGTGTGTTGGAATCTGTAATGTTTTTTAACAAACAAATCCGTTAACACGTTAAGCTTACAATGTTTTTTTTGCTAAAAAAATACTGTGATGTTGCTAAATAGTGTCCTTATTTGTTTTCTTTCCTAAAATCCTGATTATTTAAACAAACACACAAACAAATGAAACTGAATGTTGACCACTTTGTGACTGTCCAGCTGAATGATCACACCAACTGTGGTGAGTACACAGATATGTATCTAAATTTTTAAAAACCTGTGTGTGTGTCTGTGTTTGTTTTTATTTTAATTTTAATTTTATTTATTTAAATTTGCTTCTGCGAATGCGTATTTCCGCTCGTGCGAAATAACACTCTGCTCTTCACAGCATTGCAAAGATCAATAAAGTTATTAGAAATGACAGCATAGAATTTGGACCAATCACATGCTAACAGACACTATAAATATATGCCCAAATAAGGAAAACGCCATTGCCATGATGCGTGCGGCACCTTTCACCAGGCTCCGCGTCCTGGTTGCGGTGATGGACCGCCGCATAGGCCGCGTTGGGCGCTTCATCCCAAATCGGGTTAAGCACGAGGCCTACGCGGAGGTCCGCCACCTACTGCGGTCTCGCGTCCGCAGCAGGCGGACAATCATCCAGCTGGAGAGGAGATGGAGTGATCTCTGCAGGAGGACTCCCGAACTGTTGGCGGAGATCCGCCAGCAAATCAGGGAAATGCATGCACGCAGTAAGTTACATTACATAAGATTATTAGCATAAATTGTGCAAATGTACACTAAGTGGTAGGCTAATTGCAACACTGAGTGAACATTTTTAAAAAATAGGACAGTGTGTGTGGTTAGGGCAAACAGTACTGACTGTAGCAAAGTGTCACCAAACAAGTGTATGTTGTCCAAAATTAATACCCAGGCAGGAAACTGTACCCAAAAACTTGATCAGTGGTGTCTATATAATAAGGTGGCTGGAATAGTGATCAGGTGATGTTGCCTAGACCAATCAATATGACTCAATGGAATAGATTAAGGAATGAGCGTCCAAATAATTGTTTGGACTCATTTTGGTTGCTGTGGGCAACATGAAGAGATTTTTAAAATGTGTTTTTAAAAAAAAACAAAAAACACTGTGTCTTTTACATGGAACAGAACTGTGAGATTTACAATTGTTTAGTATGTAATTTAACATGCTAACTAACTTTTTGCAAAATTATCATTATAGGACGACCACAACGGCAAAGACCACATCAGGCACCTTCTCAGCCCCCTTCCCCTTCTCGCTCCCCCTCCACTTCCCAGTCCCCCTCCCCTTCTCACTCCCCCTCCACTTCCCAATCCCCCTCAGCTTCCCAGTCCCCCTCAGCTTCCCAATCCCCCTCAGCTTCCCAGTCCCCCTCAGTTTCCCAATCCCCCTCAGCTTCCCAATCCCCCTCAGCTTCCCAGTCCCCCTCAGCTTCCCAGGCACCCTCAGCTTCCCAGGCCCACTCCACTTTCCACTCCCCTTCTCAGCCCACCTCTCCTTCTCTTTCTGTGACCCCTTCTCCTCCTTCCCATTCCCCTTCTCCTTCTACTACCAACTCACCTTCTCAGCCCCCCTCACCCTCTATTGGCCTAACATTCTCTCCGCCCCCCTCGCCCTCTCAATCAGACCCACCCTCAGAAATTACATTCCCAAACCCTCCTCCTTACCCCATCTCTCCTCCTTCCCCAAACCCTCCTCCTTCACCCATCCAGCCTCCTTCCCCCATCCCTCCTCCTTCCCCAATCCCTCCTCCTTCCCCCATCCAGCTGCCTTCACCACCCACCGAATGGGCAGAAGAAGCCCCTGATGGGGTCAGTGGTGACCCTAATGTTGCTGATGAAAGTAAGTGTTTTTACATTTCATGTCAAAATATGACCTACTTACACTTACAATGTACAAA